>NC_137122.1:24518067-25118067 GCF_949319135.1 Squalius cephalus
TTTATTTTTTATAATTAGACTACTTATATTATTCTATTATGAAGAGTTTCAAACAGAATAACAAAAATAGTTTATGACAAACATTGCCTACCCAACCTTTAAGTGTGCAAAGCATGCAAAAATGAAAGCTATCTGTTTGAATACATTATTTGATCATGTTTAACCTTTTGACAATAGAAATATGAGATCACATTGTTATCATTTGAGGAAGAGAGATGAAGATGAAACGGTTTTATAGGTACTTCACGCAGCAGATACAGTTTCTTTCCTGTTTCCCTGTAAATGTGAGCGATTGTTTGCGCATAAATGAAAAACTGGGTTGTTTTTTATGCACAATTAGCCTTTTGTCATTGCATTGTTAATAAAATACTGCAATTTTAATAAGATTCCCTTTTGTGTGCATTAAAACAAATGTAATTTCATAGTTATGTCAGTGAATGAAATGACAAATGTTTCATCATGCAGACAACGAAACACTGACGTTCAGGTTCATCGAGATGCTTTCAGAATCACCTCCTTGTTTGTGCTACTTTTAGATGTTTCCCAGTCGAAGCGTTTCCTTCAGCAAAGCTCTTGGTTTCCTTCAGATCCTCCCCCTTGGTTTACAGGTAGTCACTCCTACAAGACCAATGAAAAGAATGAAAAGAACCCGTGAGTCAATAAAACACGTCAAGCATTCGAAAACAAAAAGAGAAACTTGGAAACAAAGGTCTTTTCTGTCTCTTCTGTGCAACCAATAAGGCTTCTACCAGATGTTACCTCAATTCACTCTTAGGAAAAAAGGTTCAGTGTGGTTCTATGTAGAACTCTGGGGTTCTTGCCTCAATTCTAAGGTTCTAAACATGATGCGTCTGACAGAACCCTTTAAGATTCTATTTAGAACCCTTTCTTCTAAGAGTAAGCCGTCTTGTGCTCGCATTATTTACCTTGGTATTTTCACATTAATTACTGTATGTGGTTAGTACTGTTACAGTACACGCTATCTGGGTCATTTCATTAGAGCGTATTGTTAAACACCGGAATGACTAGTAAATTTAGTTCACTTTCACAGGCGGCTCCAGTTTTCATGGGAATCGTGAAGGAGCTTAAAATTGTGATTTGACTTGAGTGTGAGATTTTGAACGCAAATAGAAATGTTCAGAGCTCATGTGTGTAATGTAAGCCACTGAGACTCGACTGTAAACAACTGAAGTCTTTGTGTTTGTGTGTGTCATGTGATTCCTGGAGTGGTTATTTGTGCCTGACGCTTTATCAGTGTGAAGGTTGTTTTTGACAAATACAGACTTATCTTTATAAGATGACAAAATAACTCATAAATAACTCATTTGGATGGCATAAACACATATTTGGGACATGCAGAGTGAAGAAACTATTGACTGGGGTCAGTGACATTTTTTCAATACAAAAATTATAAAATAAAAATTCTGTAAAAGTGACAGTAAAGACAAGATTTCTTTTGAACTTTCTATTCATCAAATAATCCTGAACACTAAAAATATGAAGCAAAAAAATGTTTTCAACACTGATAATCATCAGAAATGTTTCTTGATCATCAAATCATCATATTAGAATGATTTCTGAAGGATCATGTGACACTGAAGACTGGAGTAATGATGCTGAAAATTCAGCTTTGATCACAGGAATACATTACATTTTAAATAGAAAACAGGTTTAAATTGTTATAATATTTCACAATATTACTGTTTTACTGTGTTTTGGATCAAATAAGAAGAGACTTCTTTCATAAACATTAAAAAGTCTTTCAAAAACATTAAAAAGTCTTACTGACCCAAAACCTTTGTGTATTTAATAAATATAAGCCAAATAAAGTTGATTGTGTGTTTGCCTACAGTTGTTGTCGTTGTAAACTTGATAGTGTTTGTCTCTTCGCGTCTCTCAGGGGACGACAGTGGCAGGGCGGACACTTCCTGTGAGACCACAGAGAGAAAACACAACAACGAGAGGCGCACACACACACACACACACACACACACACACACACACACACACACACTCACAAACACACACTCTCGCTCTCTCACACACACACACACACACTCTCGCTCTCTCACATACACACACACTCTCGCAAATACACACACACACACACACACACACTCTTGCAAACACACACTCTCGCTCTCGCACACACACACACACACACACCTCATTAAACATGATTCTTCACGATTATTTCAGATTAGAAATCTAATGTTCAAGCTGTTTTCTCATTTTCTAATCTTAATATTAAATCAAAAAACAACTGAACAAAAGATACACAGATTCTCTTGAACCACCACCATGTTTGCGGCAGAAAACTACTGCAGTGCAGACCTGTGACCCACTTTCTGTACGAAATTGCTGAATTTTCCACGTTTTGAATTTTAGAAAACTGAATTTAGTTCCGAATTTCTTCTTCATCTTGAAAACTTGAATCTGTATTTTTTAAAACTGTATATTTGCAGTCTAAGAATTCAGAACAAAGAAACAGCTGTTTGAAAATACATGTCTATAAAATTTAGCCATAAAAACATTTCAATTTGTTACATTTCAAATGTTCAATATTCATTTAAAGAAATCAAATTCAGAACTTTTACAATCCACATAATATTCAATTTTGTTAGATTACACTTTTCAATAATTCAAATTCACACAATTCAAATTCAAATCATTTTGTCATATTATAAGCTCCATAAACCTGGTCCAAAAAACTGGCCTGGTCCTGGTCAATTGTGACAATGGCAATGACAATGACAATTTATTTGTATAGCACAATTTAAAACAACAGCTGTTGACCAATATGCTTTCCACAATGTAATTAAGTTCATTTAAAAAATAACCAACAAACGAGACACAATGACAGAAAAAGACCTAAAAATCACACAAGAAACATAAAAGCACATTTGTGTGCCAATTTGTGTGAAATCCAATTGTGAACCGTTCCACCCCTAATATATATATATATATATATATATATATATTAGGGCTGTCAAAAGATTAATCGCGATTAATCGCATCCAAAATAAAAGTTTGTGTTTACATAATATATGTGTGTGTACTGTGTATAATTATTTTGTATATATAAATACACACACATGCATGTATATATTTAAGAAATATTTGCATACATATACTGTATATATATTTATATAGTTTATATTATATATAAATATAATTTTTTTTATATATAAATAACACATTTTTCTTAAATATATACGTGTGTGTATTTATATATACAAATTTAATTATACACAGTACACACACATATATTATTAAAAACAAACTTTTATTTTGGATGCGATTAATCGCGATTAATCTTTTGACAGCCCTAATATATATATATATATATATATATATATATATTTAAGTGTAAAATCAAGATTCCCACTTCCAACCTGGGAAGCGCAGTGTGAAGCTCAGCATCTCACCAGAGCAGTGGATTTAATTATTTTCCCTTTGTTTTTGAAAGCTTGAGGGGAGATTGGGAATGTGGGTTATTTTGGGATTTATTTGGGCTGTTCAGCAGTGGGAACTGAAATCAGAGAGCAGAGAAGACACAGATAATCCAGATAATCTGACTGCTATGCACACACACACACACACACACACACACACACACACACACTCTCGCAACACACACACACACACACACACACACACACACACACACACACACACACACACACACACACACACACACACACACACTCTCGCAAACACACACACACACACACACACACACACACACACACACACACACACACACACACACACACACACACACACTCCCATCACTGCTGCCCACTCACTCTCTGTCTAAATTCAGAGGCTGCATCCTTCAAAGGACGTAAAAGTATAAAGAGCACTATATAAAGTTACATCCAGTAATATGTGAACATTTGAACCCCTTTATATATTTTCTTATTTTTTACATTTGTATCATTAGAAGTTGAAATCCAATACTTACATTTAAAAGTATGTAAGCTTGTTTCCGCCACTGAATAAAAAAGGTAATTGCGACTTTTTGTCACTCAATTATGACTATTTTTCTCTCGCAATTGTGAGTTATATATTCAGAATTGTGAGAAATAAACTTGCAATTATGTTTTTTTTTTTTTTTATTCCATGGCAGAAACAAGCTTTAATATAAAAGTGTTATCCGGCAATTTCTCTCAAAAAAGTCCTGTTGTCAATGGCGCAATATGAATTTTGGGGTAGGCATGTGGTTGCGAAGGATCCATCTGTTGTATCCTTCATTTCACGGGAAAACGAAGGAGGAATTGGGACAGCTTTTATTGCGCCGCGTTGACGCAACCGACCTTCGAATACAGCGTCCAAATTCAGAGGCTGCATCATTCGAAAGCCAACTGCATCACAGCTACTTACTAGGATGCAATTTATAGTTTATATACTCTTTATTATATACAGAAATGGAACAAGGTGAACATATAGACAGTTTGTGAACCCTGTTTTGTTATTAGACAGTTTAATAGAACTTTTAAAAAAGTCCAGTACAAACGTAACTGCGCTCGTCAACGGCAGCTGTCACAGTTGCTAGGCGACAAGAACAATTCTCCATATATGACATTTAACAACAATGGCTCAGTCCGACCTCAGTGGCGTTTCGAAGTGCAGGAGTGTCTCAAAACTGGACATGTCAGGTGTTGGTTCCGACGGTTACGCTGGCTGTCCACTGCTGTGCGAATATCTACTTCTTTCTGTCTCGTTGCGTACAAACACACACACAAAATCTCAGTCTCCCAGCAGACTCATTCACACAAGATAGCGTCTCATTACAAAGTTGCCATGGCGATATGCGCGCTCAGAAATCTTCCCTATCGAGAAGAAAACAGATCAGGATAGACGGCACGCAGAGAAAATGAGTCTTTCATCAGGGCCGAAACCAAGGTTTGATTAGTTCCTGATTATTGTCCTTTTCAGTGGGCAGCAGAAGAGACGAGAAAACGACAGGTGTAATTGGGTTTGAAGCAGCGCTGTTTTTAACACACACTGCGTTTCTTTAGAGCTGGTTTGTCGTCATCGGGCCTGAAGCGGTTTAGTCTGTAAATGAAAGACGGTCGGAGGCCTGATGTATGACCCATGAGAGACAACGGATGAAAGCAGCCTCTGAAAAAATAATAACAATAATAATATGAACAATATTTTGTCAGCATATGAGTCACAGATAACCTATACTAACAAATAACATCAGATTTAATAACCAATAAAGTATACACATCAACATTTGCAGAGAAAAGACGCCGGTTTGGAAAGGATTCAAAGACGAGTAAATTATCAAGTAGACAATTAGTGACGTTAGAAGTGAGTAAGCTACATTGTTTGTTTTATTTTCATATCAGTGAATATAAGCAATCAAATCCATTTAATCAGTCTTTATTCACACGCAAACTGATAACTTTGGCTCACGCCAGGCCTTATCAATTTTATTGTTTTATTTTTACGGTTCACCGGCTCAAGGAAAAGATAGCAGGGTCAGTAATTCAATGTCAAACACGTCACATTAATTGCAATAAAAAAAAAAAAGCAATACTTTGGCAGCATTTGCTTATTGTCTATGGATTATTATGCATGCAGTTGTATGAGCTTAATTTAAGTGAGTGTTTGAATGGAATATTTGTGCATAAATAAAAACAAATAATGAATAAATAACGGAAGAAAAATCTTATGTAAAAATAATTATTATTTTACTAGATTATTCAAGAGAGAAAAGAAAGAAAGAAAGAAAGAAAGAAAGAAAGAAAGAAAGAAAGAAAGAAAGAAAGAAAGAAAGAAAGAAAGCTGACATGTCCTGAATTGTGACAATTTCCTAATTCTTTGAATATTTAAATTTTCAGATTAATTTATTAATGCAGTGATGCATGCAGTTTTTATGAGCTCAATTTAATTGAGAGGTGATATCTGTACATGTACGATATTCAAACTAAGATTAAAATGTTGAATAAGGATGAACAGTTACAGCTCCTAAGATAAAAACTTTCTTCATACACATTTGAAATGAAAATATTGATGTTGATTTAAAAAAACAAAACATCATGGATATGCTGTGTGTCAGGAAGACTAACACCTTTTTTCTTTTTTTTTTTTTGCCCTGGGTCCTGGTTAAGTACTGCCCGTGATCTTTATTCATCAAAACAATTGAATGTTAGAATGGATGGATGGATAGATGGATGGATGGATAAATGGATGGATGGATGGATGGAAAGAAAGAACAATGGATGGATAGATGGATGGAAACGACAGAACGATGTATGGATGGGATAGATGGATGGATGGAATGACAGAACGACAGATGGATGGATAGATGGATGGAATGACAGAACGACAGATGGATGGATAGATGGATGGATGGAATTAAAGAACAATGGATGGATGGAATGACAGAACGATGGATGAATGGAATGACAGAACGATGGATGAAAGGATGGAATGACAGAACGACAGATGGATGGATAGATGGATGAATGGAATTAAAGAACGATGGATGGATGGATGGAATGACAGAACGATGGATGGAATGACAGAACGATGGATGAATGGATGGAATGACAGAACAATGGATGAATGGATGGAATGACAGAACGATGGATGGATGGAATGACAGAACAACAGATGGATGGGATAGATGGATGGATGGAATTAAAGAATGATGGATGGATGGAATGACAGAACGATGGATGGAATGACAGAACGATGGATGAATGGATGGAATGACAGAACAATGGATGGATGGGTGGAATGACAGAACGATGGATGAATGGATGGAATGACAGAACAATGGATGGATGGGTGGAATGACAGAACGATGGATGAATGGATGGAATGACAGAACGATGGATGGATGGATGGAATGACAGAACGATGGATGGATGGATGGATGGAATGACAGAACGATGGATGGATGGAATGACAGAACGACAGATGGATGGATAGATGGATGAATGGAATTAAAGAATGATGGATGGATAGATGGAATGACAGAACGATGGATGGAATGACAGAACAATGGATGGATGGGTGGAATGACAGAACGATGGATGAATGGATGGAATGACAGAACAATGGATGGATGGATGGAATGACAGAACGATGGATGGATGGATGGATGGAATGACAGAACAAAGAATGGATGGATAGATGGATGAATGGAATTAAAGAACGATGGATGGATGGATGGAATGACAGAACGATGGATGGAATGACAGAACAATGGATGGATGGATGGAATGACAGAACGATGGATGGATGAATGGATGGAATGACAGAACAATGGATGGATGGGTGGAATGACAGAACGATGGATGAATGGATGGAATGACAGAACGATGGATGGATGGATGGAATGACAGAACGATGGATGGATGGATGGATGGAATGACAGAACGACAGATGGATGGATAGATGGATGAATGGAATTAAAGAACGATGGATGGATGGATGGAATGACAGAACGATGGATGGAATGACAGAACGATGGATGAATGGATGGAATGACAGAACAATGGATGAATGGATGGAATGACAGAACGATGGATGGATGGAATGACAGAATGACAGATGGATGGGATAGATGGATGGATGGAATTAAAGAATGATGGATGGATGGAATGACAGAACGATGGATGGAATGACAGAACGATGGATGAATGGATGGAATGACAGAACAATGGATGGATGGGTGGAATGACAGAACGATGGATGAATGGATGGAATGACAGAACAATGGATGGATGGGTGGAATGACAGAACGATGGATGAATGGATGGAATGACAGAACGATGGATGGATGGATGGAATGACAGAACGATGGATGGATGGATGGATGGAATGACAGAACGACAGATGGATGGATAGATGGATTAATGGAATTAAAGAACGATGGATGGATGGAATGACAGAACAATGGATGGATGGATGGATGGATGGAATGACAGAACGATGGATGGATGGATGGAATGACAGAACGATGGATGGATGGATGGAATGACAGAACGATGGATGAATGGATGAAATGACAGAACGATGGATGAATGATGGAATGACAGAACGATGGATGGATGGAATGACAGAACAACAGATGGATGGATAGATGGATGGATGGAATTAAAGAACGATGGATGGATGGTTGGAATGACAGAACGATGGATGAATGGAATAACAGAACGACAGATGGATGGATAGATGGATGGATGGAATTAAAGAACGACAGATGGATGGATAGATGGATGGATGGAATTAAAGAACGATGGATGAATGGTTGGAATGACAGAACGATGGACGGACATCTGAAAGTTAGTCTTGATAACTGCCAGTGAATACGTTAGTCTATCTCAGCTGGTGACTTTAACATGAACTCTTGTTATCTGCTAGTGTTTGTTTGCTCAGTTCACAGTTCATCATGAGATAAACCTTCATTGATTAAACAGTAAATCAAGAATAGATGTGAACATTAAAGACGTCATGAAACTGAATTCACAACAGATTTAAAGAGATATTCTGTCATCATTTTCTCAACATCACGTCGTTCCAATGCCAGACTGTCAATTTCTCCCAAAAAATTATTCAATCTGAGACGTTCAATTTGAGACTTATTCAATTTAATATGCACTGATGAATTATGCACATTATACACAAGTGACTTTTCTTTTAAAATACACAAGCATTGATTTCACATTGATAAGTTAATTGTAGTCATGTAACTGTTGGATTTCATGACAGTGCTGTTTCATGGTCAAATCTGATCATGTAATGTTCTTCTTGTTTTGGTCTGTGTTGAGACTGACGCAAGTATGTGCACATCGACATCATTTCCTACAGATCAGTGTGAAACCTGAACACACCAAAGAAACCACTGTAGAAAACAGCAGTCATACATTAGCATGAAACACCTCAGTTTGCTCCTATACTGTAAATGTGCTTTTCCTTTCAGAACATGCAGTGCATTCGGTGTAAACAAATTAAAAGAAAAAATAATAATTTGCAGTCCCAGCACTCTTTTCTAAATAACATTAATACACTGACCGTGTGTTTCGCTCATATTAAATATACCGTTGAGCTATGATGATAAATTATCCCCTCCAAATCTCATTCAAATGAAATAATGATTGGCCTTTGTGTCAGATACAGTAGTGAGAGCAGCTGATTATAGTCTGACTTCAGTCCCACTGTAATATTTCTCAGTCATACGTCATGATCTCAACGACCTCGTTATGAGCTGCTGCGGTATAATAGTGTCTTACATAAACGGCGTCTGTTTGAGATAATGGCAGAGAGATGAATGAATGCTGCAAGATGCTTTTCAGCAGAGAGAGAAACAAACTCAAGTGTGTGTCTGTTAATTGGGGCTCCATTCAGGTCATTCTGAGCAGATAATTACACACAGGCTCTGGGGTTCTGTTGAAAACACAATCAATGCCATAATTCACAAAACTACAAAGAAGTGAGTCTGAATTCAAGATTCGATGGATGGATGGATAGATGGATGGAACGACAGAACAATGGATGGATGGTTGGATGGAACGACAGAACAACGGATGGATGGATGGATGGATGGAACGGCAGAATGATGGATGGATGAATGGAGCGACAGAACGATGGTTGGATGGAACGACAGAACATTGGATGGATGGAACCACATAATGATGGATGGTGAGATGGAACGACAGAACAATGGATGGATGGTTGGATGGAACGACAGAACAACAGATGGATGGATGGATGGATGGAATGACAGAACAATGGATGGATGGTTGGATGGAACGACAGAACAACAGATGGATGGATGGATGGATGGATGGAACGGCAGAATGATGGATGGTTGGATCGATGGAGTGACATAAAAATGGTTGGATGGATGAATGAATGGATAGATGGAACGACAGAACGATGGATGGATGGATGGATGGATGGATGGAACGGCAGAACAATGGATGGATGATGGATGGAATGACAGAACGATGGATGAATGGTTGGATGGATGGATAGATGAAACGATGGATGGATGGATAGATGGAACGCTGGATGGATGGATGGAACGACAGAACACGGATGGAACGACAGACCAATGGATGGATGATGGATGGAATGACAGAACGATGGATGAATGGTTGGATGGATGGATAGATGGAACGATGGATGGATGGATGGATAGATGGAATGATGGATGGATGGATGGAACGATGGATGGATGGATAGATGGAATGATGGATGGATGGATGGATAGATGGAATGATGGATGGATGGTTGGATAGATGGACAGATGAATGATTATTCTGTAATCCCTGCCATTTCTAGCTTGTACTATCCTGAACGATGGCTAAAACATTGTATTAATATCATTTCTCATGTTTATTGCCTCTTTAGATGAATCGTTTGATGTATTCCTTCACAGCAAGTTGTAATGTAATGCAATGTAGAGTTCACACACACACACACATACACATTCACACAGGTATTGTGAAACCTCTGTCCGCTTGCACTTGCTGTGTTTGTTTAGGGAGAGTTTTAAATAAGGAACACCACATATGTGGTGTTTTCAGCTTTTCACTCAAACAGCTGGATTTCTCTCAGAGACTCACTGTGGGAAAACAACACACACACTCGGTCACATGATGCGGGCGTTTCCTGTGTCCTGCGGGGAGTGAAACATTCATTGATCTGTTATTGGTAACGAGCTGTTAAACTGAACATGTCACAACCTCAGAAATGGCCACAGCATCTGTGTGAAAGTGATGTAAGCAGAGTCAAGAGCACTGATCGGCCGGTTGTTCTGGAACTGTCTTCAACATTACATGTCTCAAACTGTGCTCAGATTGGTCAAAGTCTGCAATCAGAAGTCAAAAATCACAACACAAACTCAAAATATTCTCATCACATTCTCCCATGATCACATGGTTTGTGCTGCAATCCCTGAATTATTGTGTCTCCAGTGCTGAGCGAAACATTCATTGATCTGTTACTGGTTCTAACTATTAAACGAGTAGAGAAAAGACTGTGAGAGACTGTGATGTGATGTGATGGAGTGATGTAAGCAGAACTGTATGTTCTGATTGGCTAAATGAAAATGTAAAAATAAGAATCTATCTATCTATCTATCTATCTATCTATCTATCTATCTATCTATCTATCTGTCTGTAAATCTGTCTATCCATCTGTCTGTATGTCTATCTGTCTGTCTATCCGTCTGTCTGTATGTCTGTCTATCTATCTATCTATCTATCTATCTATCTATCTATCTATCTATCTATCTATCTGTCTGTATATCTGTCTGTATGTCTATCTGTCTGTCTATCCGTCTGTCTGTCTATCTGTATATCTATATATCTATCTGTCTGTAAATCTGTCTATCCATCTGTCTGTCTGTCTATCCGTCTGTCTATCTATCTATCTATCTATCTATCTATCTATCTATCTATCTATCTATCTATCTATCTATCTATCTGTCTATCTATCTATCTATCTATCTATCTATCTATCTATCTATCTATCTATCTATCTGTCTGTCTGTATATCTGTCTATCCAACTGTCTGTCTGTCTGTCTGTCTGTCTGTCTGTCTGTCTGTCTGTCTGTCTGTCTGTCTATCTATCTATCTATCTGTCTGTAAATCTGTCTATCCATCTGTCTGTATGTCTATCTGTCTGTCTATCCGTCTGTCTGTATGTCTATCTATCTATCTATCTATCTATCTATCTATCTATCTATCTATCTATCTATCTATCTATCTGTCTGTATATCTGTCTGTATGTCTATCTGTCTGTCTATCCGTCTGTCTGTCTATCTGTATATCTATATATCTATCTGTCTGTAAATCTGTCTATCCATCTGTCTGTCTGTCTATCCGTCTGTCTGTCTATCTATCTATCTATCTATCTATCTATCTATCTATCTATCTATCTATCTATCTATCTATCTGTCTATCTATCTATCTATCTATCTATCTATCTATCTATCTATCTATCTGTCTGTATATCTGTCTATCCAACTGTCTGTCTGTCTGTCTGTCTATCCGTCTGTCTGTCTATCCATCTATCCATCTATCTATCTGTCTGTATATCTGTCTATCCATCTGTCTATCTATCTATCTATCTATCTATCTATCTATCTATCTATCTATCTATCTATCTATCTATCTATCTATCTGTCTGTATATCTGTCTATCCATCTGTCTGTATGTCTATCTGTCTGTCTATCCGTCTATCTATCTATCTATCTATCTATCTATCTATCTATCTATCTATCTATCTATCTATCTATCTGTCTGTCCATCCATCTATCCGTCTATCTATCTGTCTGTATATCTGTCTATCCATCTGTCTGTATGTCTATCCGTCTGTCTGTCTATCTATATATCTGTCTATCCAACTGTCTGTCTGTCTGTCTGTCTATCTATCTGTCTGTATATCTGTCTATCTGTCTGTCTATCCGTCTATCTATCTGTCTGTCTGTATATCTATATATCTGTCTATCCAACTGTCTGTCTGTCTATCTATCTATCTATCTATCTATCCGTCTGTCCATCCATCTATCCGTCTATCTATCTGTCTGTCTGTCTGTCTGTCTGTCTGTCTGTCTGTCTATCTATCTATCTATCTATCTATCTATCTGTCTGTCTGTCCATCCATCTATCCGTCTATCTATCTGTCTGTATATCTGTCTATCCGTCTGTCTGTCTGTCTGTATATCTGTCTATCCATCTGTCTGTCTGTCTGTCTGTCCATCCATCTATCCATCTATCTATCTGTCTGTATATCTGTCTATCCATCTATCTATCTATCTATCTATCTATCTATCTATCTATCTATCTGTCTGTATATCAGTCTATCCATCTGTCTGTATGTCTATCTGTCTGTCTATCCGTCTGTCTGTTTATCTATCTATCTATCTATCTATCTATCTATCTATCTATCTATCTATCTATCTATCTATCTATCTGTCTGCCTGTCTGTCCGTCTGTCCATCCATCTATCCGTCTATCTATCTGTCTGTATATCTGTCTGTATATCTGTCTGTATATCTATCTATCTATCTATCTATCTATCTATCTATCTATCTATCTATCTATCTATCTATCTATCTATCTATCTATCTATCTATGTCTGTCTGTCTGTCTGTCCATCCATCTATCCGTCTATCTATCTGTCTGTATATCTGTCTATCCATCTGTCTGTATGTCTATCCGTCTGTCTGTCTATCTATATATCTGTCTATCCAACTGTCTGTCTGTCTGTATATCTATCTATCTGTCTGTCTATCCGTCTGTCTGTCTGTCTATCTCTCTGTCTGTCTGTATATCTATATATCTGTCTATCCAACTGTCTGTCTATCTATCTATCTATCTATCTATCTATCTATCCGGCTGTCCGTCCATCTATAGAGACAGAGGTCTGAAAATAAAAAGAACGTTTTGTGTTTTAATACAATGTTTGAAATTTAAACCATAAATATAACGACAGAATAAATATTGAAAATACATAATATTTAAGATTCTGCAATAGATCCTAAGGTTGTTTTATGTTTTGAATCTTTTTAGTTTTTGTATTTTCAGTTTTTGTCAATGTTTTTGTAATTTTTATTAGTTTTTTTAATGTCTATATATTTTTAATAATTTTAATATCAGATTTAGTTTTAGTTATTTCAGTATAGTACACTAATATTTATATTTTTTGTCAGCTAACATTTCTTATATTTTCATGGTTTAAGTTTTAGCTGACTATAATTACACTGGAATATATAGACTTAATGTGGAGAGCAGAACAAAATATTTGAGTTCAGACTGAGACATCAGACTCTGAGAATATTGTTGAAAGCTCTTGTGAACCTCTAGTGAAGACACGTTTGAGATGAGTTTTTCGAGAGGCAGAGACTAAGACAAATGTCTCCATTTGATCTCATTGTTCGCTCAAAGACATATTACGGTGATCTAGTGTGATTCTGTTGCTCGGGTGTTCTGACCGGTTCTGGCGTGAGATACTCCAGCGTCCGGTGGATGATTGTGGAGGCAGATGGACGTCCAGGTGGAGATGGAGTACACACTGCGCTCTGACGTACCTCCACACACACACACACACACACACACACACACACACACACACACACACACACACACACCGTTTGCATTCTCTGAAGCTTAAAAATGCAAAACCAGCAACACACGCTGATGCATCCCTGTGGTGTGTGTGTGTGTGTACATGAACTTTCATCCCATCAGTGAGTCAATGACGAGCAAGTGTGTGTGTGTGTGTGAGAGAGCCTTAAAGTGCTACAGGTCTTTACAAAGGGCCTTGTCACCCAACCGCAATCCTAGACTGCTTTACTGCTACACGGTTAAAAAAAATAATAATATTTGAAGTTGTATATAAAACAAAGAAAATCAGTGTAACTTGTAATCTTGTAACAGTGTAATCATTTGTGAAATTTACTTGCAATTTCTAAGTGAAATTTTTGTGTGTGTGTGTATTTCTGTGTGTGTACCGTGGGGAGAACAAGTATTTGATACACTGCCGATTTTGCAGGTTTTCCCACTTACAAAGCATGCAGAAGTCTGTAATTTTTATCATAGGTACTCTTCAACTGTGAGTGACGGAATCTAAAACAAAAATCCAGAAAATCACATTGTATGATTTTTAAGTAATTAATTTGCATAAAATGAGAAAGAGAATAAAAAGAGATATAATAATTTATATGATTCATATAAAGAGAAATGTCTTAAACTATTGCATAATCCTTTCATGTTAAATGGGGTTACGATAAAATGTGTTTATGTGCTGCTTAATTCCTAAAATTGAATTACAATTAAATTGAATTCAAACGGAATTAATTAGTGCTGGGCAACGATTAATCACGATTAATCGCATCCAAAATAAAAGTTTGTTTACACATAATATATGTGTGTGTACTGTGTATAATTATTTTGTATATATAAATACACACACATGCATGTATACATTCAAGAAATATTTGCATGTACACTTACCTAAAGGATTATTAGGAACACCATACTAATACTGTGTTTGACCCCCTTTCGCCTTCAGAACTGCCTTAATTCTACGTGGCATTGATTCAACAAGGTGCTGAAAGCATTCTTTAGAAATGTTGGCCCATATTGATAGGATAGCATCTTGCAGTTGATGGAGATTTGTGGGATGCACATCCAGGGGACGAAGCTCCCGTTCCACCACATCCCAAAGATGCTCTATTGGGTTGAGATCTGGTGACTGTGGGGGCCATTTTAGTACAGTGAACTCATTGTCATGTTCAAGAAACCAATTTGAAATGATTCGAGCTTTGTGACATGGTGCATTATCCTGCTGGAAGTAGCCATCAGAGGATGGGTACATGGTGGTCATAAAGGGATGGACATGGTCAGAAACAATGCTCAGGTAGGCCGTGGCATTTAAACGATGCCCAATTGGCACTAAGGGGCCTAAAGTGTGCCAAGAAAACATCCCCCACACCATTACACCACCACCACACAATGGTAACAAGGCATGATGGATCCATGTTCTCATTCTGTTTACACCAAATTCTGACTCTACCATCTGAATGTCTCAACAGAAATCGAGACTCATCAGACCAGGCAACATTTTTCCAGTCTTCAACTGTCCAATTTTGGTGAGCTCGTGCAAATTGTAGCCTCTTTTTCCTATTTGTAGTGGAGATGAGTGGTACCCGGTGGGGTCTTCTGCTGTTGTAGCCCATCCACCTCAAGGTTGTGCGTGTTGTGGCTTCACAAATGCTTTGCTGCATACTTCGGTTGTAACGAGTGGTTATTTCAGTCAAAGTTGCTCTTCTATCAGCTTGAATCAGTCAGCCCATTCTCCTCTGACCTCTAGCATCAACAAGGCATTTTCGCCCACAGGACGGCCGCATACTGGATGTTTTTCCCTTTTCACACCATTCTTTGTAAACCCTCGAAATGGTTATGCGTGAAAATCCCAGTAACTGAGCAGATTGTGAAATACTCAGACGGCCTGTCTGGCACCAACAACGATGCCACGCTCAGAATAGCTTAAATCACCTTTCTTTCCCATTCTGCCATTCAGTTTGGAGTTCAGGAGATTGTCTTGACCAGGACCACACCCCTAAATGCATTGAAGCAACTGCCATGTGATTGGTTGATTAGATAATTGCATTAATGAGAAATTGAACAGGTGTTCCTAATAATCCTTTAGGTGAGTGTATATACTGTACATTTATACATAATTTATATTATATACAAATATTTTATACATAAATAAAAAAATCTTAAATGTATACATTCATGTGTGTGTATTTATATATACAAAATAATTATACACAGTACACACACATATATTATGTGTAAACAAACTTTTATTTTGGATGTGATAAATCGCGATTAATCATACTAATTCAAACTTAAAGGGGTCATCGGATGCCCATTTTCCACAAGTTGGTATGATTCTTTAGGCCGGGTCTTCGTGTAAAGTTTGTAACATACTTTGGTTAAAATTCCTCAATGGTTGTGTAAAACAACACTCTTTTACCTCCTCAAAAACAGCTCTGTTCACAGCGACCGTTTTGGTGTATGTCTCTTTAAATGATAATGAGCAACTGCTCACCCCTACCCAAGCGGCAACCTCCCCGTCTCTCTCTTGAAACCAACACGGAAGTGAGTTAAACTGCAATTCATTAACTGGCCGCTTGGCCTGGCTGCAGAAGTGAGTCAAATCTGTATCTCCCTCATGTTAAAATTACCAACTTTACAGCAGAAAAAAACATGTTTACAGCCTGGATCTCTATTTGGCTTTGGTCTATACAGCTAATTTTGCCCTTCATAACAACTGTGAGGGGGGTGAATTTTTTTATAACTCATCCGTTTAGTTGATTAATATTTAAATTTAAGGGTGTGGCCACTTGAGTGACAGGTGGATTCCCGCTGATGTCAATGCTAGCCGTTTGTCTGCTGTTACTAGCCGTCACTTCACCTCAGCAAATGTTAGCTGCTGAACTTGCCTTCTCTGCAGTGTTTGTGCTTTTTTTCGGGATTATTTCATACAATTTAATACTTGGGTACAAAGCCCACGTCTTTGGATTCAGTCGTTGTCGTCGAGTATCGTTCGAGAGAACAACCAACGCTGTATTTCAGTTGTTTTCCTCTGTGGACATGCACTAATGGATGTCTGACAATTTCGTTGCTTTTTGGGGTTTTCAAATTTAAAACGTCAATAAAGGCTCGTTCGTTCTGCTCTCAGGGAACAGATGGATTATAATATGCTTATGTACCGTCAGATGAAATCATGCAGGCGTCGGCGCTTTCTCCGCCCGTGCAATAATTGCACATCCATGAATGAGCGCGGATTTTCTAGCGCATTTACTTGCACTTCAAAGGCAATATATCTATGGTTTAACGGTTGTTTAACCCATTTGAGAGGCGGCCAAAATCAGAATTTAAAATGGACTGAATAAGCTCTCTACGAACTTGAGCGATGCCGCGCTGACGGACCATGAAAGAGTGACTGACATGTATGCACATAAATCACTGTCACACACAAACACTCTCGAAGTAATACACAGTCTCACTTGTAGCCATGTATTTTAACTATTATAATATTTCGAAGAGCAAAAACAGGAACTTTTAATTGGCTTTACATCATCAGCTAACTCGATCACGTCGAGCTAGGTGATTTCAGATAGCCAGGCTCCTCAGCTCCACTCACGCCCCGCCTGTTTGCCTATTTTCTGTTATCCGGGAGTGACGCAAGGCCAAGATGGCGACGGACGACTCCGCCCACTTTAGGCTTCAAAAATGCTCTTCAGAAACCTACGGGTGACGTCACGGACACTACGTCCATATTTTTTTACAGTCTATGCCCCTACCCCACTCTTCCATGGGGCATGTCGACACAAGACACATAAAGTGCTGCCATGGCAACCTGCAGGCAGAAAGTATACAAATGGCTGAGGGCGGAAATATGCTAATACGGGAAATATGCTAATACGGGACAGTCCATCAGTGGTCAGGGGCGGAGCATGAGCAATATGACATCATATTACTCAGAAAATCTAAACGGCCTGATTATTGAGAGTGTTTAGGCTTTTTGAGGATAAAAAAAGGAGTGAATGGAATTTTTCATTGTATGGTGACTGCGTCCACACACTGCAAAGACACATTTATATTCAAACACCATATAAAAGTGAATTTTGCATCCGATGACGACCCCTTCTAAACATGGTTCTAAGGTTCTAAATATGATGCGCCTGTCAGAACCCTTTAAGCTTCTATATAGAACCTTTTCTTCTAAGAGTGTAGCGTGATGAGAATGTTCTTAGAACACGTTTGTTAGCTGAGGAGTGATGCGTCTAAAAATGATACCGTTCTGCTTCAGCTCTATGGAAATATCCTCGCTGCTTTTCCCTGCCAATAACACGAAGGCTGACACAACCGTGAGCGTATGTGTGCTTCCTTTAGATATTTCTGTCTATAGCAGCGATGTTCCTCAGATCCCACGCCACCCCCTCCCACAGAACGACAGCGAGGAAGAGGAAGAGGAAGGGTTGTAGTTGTAGATGTGGAGGCTGTTGAGCAGAAGTTGCGAGTGTGTGGGTGGAGGTGAGATCGAACACGACGAGCTGCTCTTTTTGTTATTTACAAAAGAAACACACGATCACACACACAGAGGATTGACAGAACCGTCTGTGTTTTCACTGCGCAGACAGACAGACAGTATAAGAGCTTGTTCATGGATGACGGGAATATTGAACTCAAATATCTACTCTACTCACCCTCATGTCGCTTGAAACCTGTATGACTGACTTTCTTCTGTCGAGGACAATGGGAGGCGTTTTGCTGAATGTCCGAGCTGCTCTTTTCCATTCAATGGAAGTGAATGGGGACTGGGGCTGTCAGGCTCTAAAAAAGATAATAAAAAGGCATAATATCAGCTGTGAAATGAAACATTATAACTTTTTTATTTAATTTACTTTTCACAACCAGATCTACTAGTGCAGGTTTGGATGCCAACCCCCAAAATATATAAGACTATTTTATATGACTGTTAAAAAATTGCTGCCTTAAATTTTTAAGTACAATAAACTTGGATGTTTAAGTCATTTCAACTTAAAAATGTTGAGTTCTTGTATAACTTATAAAAAGTTGAAAATTGCTTAAAGTCCGCGTGAACCGGAAGTTGCAAACGACTTTTCTCCAGTGTTGTGACGTATTTCCCAGTGAAACTGAATATTGAACAGAGGGCAGGGTTTTACTTTAGCGATCCTCCTCTCCATCTCTCACTCATAGCAGACTAACGGTTTGAGGGGAGTGGTTAAGCGTTTCCCAACCCAAGCCGTCAAACCTACATCATCAGAGAAGGAACGCCATTCCAGACCGGAAGTAACTTTTCAGACTTTGATTAAAGATTACGACGGCAAACAATTTTTTTCTGTGTATTAACTTGCATGGATTAATTTTTTACCACAAGACTAGTAATATGCGCTAACAAAGTAAATAGGGTCAATTTTGATTTCAGTTGGACTTTAACTTAGTTTGATGAAATATAGCAATGTAAAAACATATGTTGCCATAACTTGTTGACCATTTAATTTGTTTTACAATGTACTTAATATCTTATATTACTGAGTATAAAAACTCAGTTTAAGTGCGATATTATAAAGACAACAAAAATGAACTAATTGTTTCCAAAATTTAATAACTTTTTATATTGTCGTTAAATTAAATTAAACAGGTAAAATGTTATCGAAAAATATTTATCTTACTTTATTATGTTAACCCTTTTCACAAATAATAAAAAAAGAAAATAATTGCAATTAATCTCATGATTTCTGACCAGACTTTAGAAAGCAGATTGAATTAGTAATCATATTATTCATAATCATAAATTATATTGCCAATGTACTAAAGCACATTTATAAAATATTATCTGAAACTATTTAATTAAAGGGCTATGTATCGGATCTAAATGCTTTTCTCAACAAACAAATAAATAATTAAAATAACTTAATTGCCATTAATCTCATGATTTCTGGCCCGTCTTTTATATTTTCATTGTATTAAATGACATTGAATTAGAGAAAATAGCCAAAGTATTATATGAAAATATTTACTATTTATTTAAAGGACTATGCATCTGATATTAACACTTTTTTCAACAAATAAATACATTTAAATAATTGCAATTAATCTTATGATTTCTGACCAGACATTAGAAAGCAGATTGTAATAGTAAAATAAAATATTAATTATAAAATATTATCTGAAAATATTTACTTAAAGGACTATGTATCGAATATTAATTAAAAATATAATTTAAAATAAAATAATTGCATTTAATCTCATGATTTCTGGTCTGTCTTTAAAAAGATTTTATATTGTCATTGTATTAAATGACATTGAATTAAAGGAAATTGCTTAAGTATTACATGAAAATATTTACTATTTATTTAAAGGACTATGCATCTGATATTAACACATTTTATTTAAAAAAAAGTTTTTTATAAATGCAATTAACCTTATGATTTCTTCTCAGTCTTTAAAAAGGCGATTGTATTAATAATCAGATGTTTAATAACATTTAATTAACATTTTAAACACATTAAGTCCTAAAATCTTTTTTTCCTCAAATTGTTTATGAATCCCTTAGAAACCCCAGTAGTACACCAATCAACCTGATTCACAAAATCATGTTTTGATGAACATTTGTGTCAATTATATTGACAACCTGGAACCAGAAATTGCCTTTTGCCTTCCTAAATTACAATTATTTTAACAGATCTCTAAAACAGACTGGGTTTCAAAGTGACGCACTCGAGATACAATCCATAACTTGCTGATTTCGATCGCATGAAAAGTATGTTGGCCGTACAGTAAGTGAGTGTTTCTTCATAAAGGGCTGACCTGTAATCTGCTCCCCATCAGACGAGTTGAGCTTCAGGTCACTCATGACTATAACTTAGAGATGAATGTAAGAAATGCCCTGGTTCATGTGGTCACTGGGTCATTACCGACCCGCTCAGGACACTCAGTGAGACCTAAAAGAGACATAAATTAGTCACTAGTTGTCATTTATGAGCATAAGGCTTTAAAATTAATACATAATATAAAATTCATACAGTAAGAGGAGGGCTTTCAAATTAATATAGAGCAGCTCAGAAGACATTAATGAGAAATGTTTGAGTTCATTTAGATCTCTGACTTACCAAATCTGACTACGGTTTGAGACATTGTTGAGACTCTGAGGAGACACATGCAATAATCTTTGGGATCTTTTTCTTAGGAGAAACATCTGAGAAGCAGATTTGAGCAAGAGTCTTAATTTGCTCTCCATTTAATCTCATTCTAACTGCGATATGTGAATGAATCCACACACACACACACACACCGTAATTTTCCCCCACAGACATCGAGCTGTTTGTATCATTAAAGTGCTGGCCATGGGTTGCCATGGGTAACGTACATCTGAATATTTCCACTTTGCATAAATCATTTTACAGCCTGATCAGACGGTAATAGATTAACATCTGATGTAGAAAATATCTCAAAGGCGTCTGACTCACCCGAGTGAAAACCTCTTCAAACTCACGCAGAGTTTTTCAATGAAGCGCTTTTCAGCATATTCTGTTTCTGAGTCGGCTTCACATTATTGATACAACATCCACATTCACATCTGACCAACAGAGCACAAATATACAGAATTAAGGGTATGACACAGCTACAACTGCGATTATATAATAATATTAATGTCTTACAAATTTCACATTTTGTTAAGGTTGTAAATGTTAAGATATTTATTATATTATTATTATTATTATTATAAACTAGAGATGCACCGATACTAAATTTCTCCGCCGATACCGATAGTTAAAATCAATACCGATTTTATTAAACGTACAGTATGGCATTTTTCGCCACTAGGGGTCGCTAACTTCTTTACAATAACAAAGGCGTAGTTTGATGACGCAACACATGCTAAGAATTATGGATGTTGTCGTCAAAGTCAAGTCGACCGATCTAATAATGTTTATGGTTGACTGAATACATCGATGCTTTTATCATGACTGTGATATAAAGCAGTTCGGGATTGCTAAGAGACAGCTATCAGCTCCACACGCGACGCGAGCTCCCGCGGATATAAAAGGAATATGGACATTTCATCGAACTACACGCAGAATTACTACTCACAGGTCAGTTTATTAGACAAATTAAACTTGTAAGGTAATGCAGCGCTGTTTCACCTGGTCTAACATTACACTATCACACTAAACTGCATTTGAATGTGATGAAAAGTATGTGTTAGTTTGTCTGTATGAGACTAGCAGTAAGCTAGATCAACATTAGAATAACATACATATCATATTCTAACATTTTATCATTGTTGAACTATATAACATTGATTAGTTTTATGTAAATGTGCTCACCTGTATAATAAGTACATGTAGGAGCGGTCGAAGTCTCGGACGTGGAGCTCTCATTTATATACTGTCTATGGGAGCTCTAGGCATCTCGAAAACACCGCGCTGATATTGATTCTCGTTTTAGTTCTCCTTTTTTATCCAAAGTCTGCTTGCCATGGTCCATAATGTTTGAACGAAACAACAACAGCGTGCAAATAGACATTGCGAACTCCACAGTTGTCTGCGTCTGTCGCTTTGGTTAATCAGAGGGCTCTGCTCATCATAGCTCTGGTTACCATGGCAGTACGCGCGGAAATCATAGGCGGAAACCAGGGACAACGCGGATATGACGCCATTGACTGCGACAAAACGGAAATAAAGAAACGTGCCGTGTCTAAAAATTAAATTAAAATTTCTCTTGGTTTGAAAGTTGTTGGAAACAGTCGGGATAATGTAAGTACACAACTAAAAAAAAAATACATAACGTAGATATAGTGATTTTTTCTAATTTTAAAGCAAAAAAGTTACATATTGTGCCTTTAAGGAAAAAATATCTCTTGCAATTAATGCTGCAAACTATATCATAGGCTATAAACTATACTCTATCACTTGGTACATTACTATAATATTAGAGGTTAAAATGAACAACAAAGCTATTATATTCAACTGCTATTTATTTCCAGATATTTACACTCAAATAAAAGCTGAAATGTTTGTATACAACTCAGTTGCACATAAGGTGGGCTATAGTTTTCATAAACATTTCTTCATGGCAAATTTTTTCAACCATACATATATAATTAACAGTAAATAAGCTCTTCTCCTATAGCTAACTAACTGTGAGCACTGGTTAAGGGGTAAATGCAATATTGTTCACAAGCTGTTTTACTGACGTCTTTCCGCGGTTGAAACACTGGGTAAGTTGTACTGTATCTTTCAACATACCTTCTGATATTCATGCATGTTTTTCTAGATATAATTTACTAAAGTGGGGAAAAAATACTCGCGCGCTGCTGCTTGACTGAGGCGCTTAAATCGGCCAGTCACGTACGTGACATTTAAGATCGTCAAACCGCCATTTATTGTTTGAATTTCGTGATAAAATGTACAGAATTTGAAAGCTGAGACTTTGTTTCTTATCAGAAGTAACCGAACACAAAGCTCTGTGCGATTATTGGACGGGAGGCGTTATAAATGATGTGTGATGTAGGAAAAACCGTAGATCTGGCAAGTCAACCCTGTTGAACTACGGGTGATCCATAGGGTCAAATAAAGCCTGCATCAACGTCGCTATTTTTTAACCGTTAAAACGTTATTGTTGCGTTAACTTGCCCTAAATCCAACAAAAGAGAGATTTTATTCACACACATGAGTTGCAGTCTGACACGCTTTCCCGCACCCTTTTGATTGACAGGATATAATCGACACTGATAATCGACTGTTTTAAACAATCGGCCGATTGTCTGATGAAGAACTTTTTTTCTTGGTATGAAGATCATTTAAAAAAAAATCTAAAGAACCTGTCGTGGAATGAAAAGATTCCATGGATGTTAAAGGTTCTTGATGGAACCATTGATGCCAATAAGAATGATAGACCAGCTCAAAAGCAACATGGCATTGATGAAAAATAAGGTAATATTCAGGTACATCTGATAATGCATGAATTAAAGTTTCATAACTTGATTTAGTAGCACAATACAAAACAGCTTTCAGTGTGAATGTATGAAAAGTTTGCAATTGTTTATAACATATGATTCAGTTAAAAGCCCCACATGTTCTGAGGACAGCTTGTGCAAAGACCAAACGTTTATGTGAATAATTTTCCTGTCCCATGATGCCAATCTTCATACAATGAGTGAATACTGTAAGAGATTTTCAACACATGAGGGTCATTTATCTGTACAGTGTGACTTATTACCCACAGACAAGCACATAATGCATTTGGACAGATTTCTGACACAGTTGGACAGAGTTGCTATCAGAGTTAATCCAGATCAAGAGCTTAAACAGCGAGCGGCCTCGTTTTCTCCATTAGCATCTAAAAATGTTTTCAAGAAAGATTTCTACTCTGTGAACCTAACCAACCAGCTGAATCACAATCAATCAATCCTTACAAATATGATTCAAATGTTCTTTTGGTCTTGCTCGTTTTCATATACCAAGGAAAGTATTATGAATTAATGATGATTCTCTAACGATAAGCTTTAAAAACAACATGCACAACCGTTCAAAAGTTAGTGGTTTAATAGTGCGATTTATTGTTTTGAATGAAATTATCACTTTTTTTTATTCAGCAATGATGCATTAAATCAATTAAAAGTGACAGTAAAGACATATAATGTCACAAAAGTTTCGGTCAAGTAAATAAATGCTGTTCTTTTTAACTTCCTATTCATCAAAGAATCCTGAAAAATAAAATGCATCATGGTTTCCACAAAAATATTAATCACAACTGTTTTAATCATTGATAATAATCAGAAATGTTTCTTGAGCATCAACTCATCATCTTAGAATGATTTCTGAAGGATCATGTGACAGTGACACTGAAGACAGTATATATTCACATAGAAAACAAACAAAAACAAAAATTATGCAAGATTATGCAAAGTAAGATCCATTATCATAAAGAATGGCCTATTATACTAGTCAAAACAAACACAGAACACATGATGTCTCTTCCAAGCTTTATAACGGCCTCGGGTCAGAGGTCACTCTTCCGCCAGAACTATAGACTCTCTTACAGCCATTACCGGAAGCCAGCGATTATAGTTTATAAAGTTATAAATATGGTTATTTTTTACAAAACGCATCGCTTCCCTTCAGTAGGCCTTTATTAACCCCCTGTAGCCGTATGGATTACTTTTATGGATGCACTTTTTCAGGCTTTAAAATCTAAGGTACCATTCACTCCCATTATAAAGCTTGGAAGAGTCAGGATATATTTTAATATAACTCTGTGTTCGTCTGAAAGAAGAAAGTTATATACACCTCGATTGGCTTGAGGGTGAGTAAATCATGGGGTGATTTTCATTTTTGGGTAGACTAACTATTCCTTTAATTCAAGTTAGAATTTTGTTCTTAGGAGAAACAAATTTGAGCACAGTTTGAGATGTTGCTGTTGAGACACATGTGAGATTACAGTTGTTCTTTAAAGATCTGAGAAGCAGGAGACATAATCCATTTGCTCTCCATTTAATCTCATCGCCGTGCAGAAGGAACAATTGTGATATTAAGATCTCATTTGTGATTTTTCTTTCCAATGAGACAACACTGGTTTGACCCTGATAACCCTGTCTCTCTCTCTCTCTCACACACACACACACACACTTTAAATAGTAAGATACACGGATACGCTTGGTACTGGAACTCTTCCTGGTGGCCTAATGCCAGTATCTTTATCACGAGGAAACTATTACAGAGGCATCTGAGGTCTCCGGTTAATGGTGGTTATGCAATCACTAGTACAGGTTAGTAGAAACTGCAACAAGTGCTTTACACGCATACCAGGTTTGTTTCCCCAGGGCCTCAGATAGTTTACAGCACAAACATGCAACCGCACCGTGCAAACACATGCAAGAAATCGACACATCAGCAAAGAGAATTTAAAAAAAAAAAGAATCCCAGAAACTGTTGGTTCAGACTGACAGGAAGTAAAACTTCTTCAACTATATGTGACCTCGCCGCACTGGTTTATTCACAGACACACCGTGGTTAAAGTGTCAACTCTGATTCTCACTTTCGTGGAAGTGAAACCGAGCTAGCTAAATACTAAACACATCAAAGCAGAGAAACATATTCATATAAATAGCTTTATAATATTTTATATTTCGTCGCTGTCGGGCAGAAACCTTGTATCTCTATATTTCGTCTTTTTCTTTTCTTTTCTTTTCATAAACTGGTCAGCCTTCACGTCTTTCTGTGGCTTTTACAAAAACCTAAAGGAATAGTTCACCCAAAAATTTTAATTATCCCATAATTTACTCACCCTCAAGCCAGTCTAGCTGTATATGACTTTCTTCTTTCAGACGAGCACAATCTGAGTTATATTAAAAGTTTGAAAATATTCAAAAGATTTTGAAGCCCAAAAAAGCCCATCCATCCATCCATCCATCCATCCATCATAAAAGTAATCCATATGGCTCCAAGGTGTTAATAAAGGCATCTCTGCTTGTAATAAATTATGAGATAATTTTCATTTTTGGGTGAACTAACCCTTTAACCATTGAAAAGTATTAAAAAGAGGTTGTGACTAAACCTTGTGACTCCATTGGCTCTTCAAACTGTCAGTCAAAGTATATAAGTACATTTTGTATGTAAATTTTGTATTTGAGGAGCGGAGAAGAGTGTCTTAGTCAGTGCCGGTCCTAGACTTTTGGGGGCCCTAAGCAAAACCCTGCCAGTGCGTTCATAAAACCCTCAGAATGACTCCCAACCCCTTAATCTATTCTTTCAGAACAGTTTCATAGTCAACAAACAACAGAGAGTTGAAACGTTCAGTTCAGTAAACAATAGGACAAATACAACAGAATTATCAGGCTGTTGTCACTTTAAGACCGAATGCACATATCTAATGCCACATTTGATTACTTTCCAAGCTGTTTATGCTCACTGTAGACATAACTGAATGTGTTTAAGTTAAAAAGTCCCCAAGAGGGACATTTTGACATTTTTAATAGTGAAAATAGTGAAAGCGACATGTGAAGGCCAAGTATGGTAACCTATACTCGGAATTTGTCCTCTGTATTTAAACCATCCAAGCTACTGCACACACATTAGGAGTAGTGAACACACACACATACACACACTGCAAACCGTGGACACACACACACAGCCGGAGCAGTGGGCAGCCATTATGCTGTGGCGCCCGGGGAGCGATTGGCGGTTCGCTGTCTTGCTCAAGTCATTTCCTGCCGGTAATGAAACCAGCAACCTTTGGGTTACAAGTCAGACTCGCTAACCATTAGCTCACGACTGCCCCTGTGTATTTATCCTTTCAAGCGCACTCCCGAAGCCAAAAGTAGCCTGTACTTTTATCTCTATCTTGAATCACGCGGACAGAAAGCAATTGTTGAACAGCGTCTCTTTCACATCTCAATACGCTTTTACACATGACGTTACATGCTTCGACTGATTTGGATGTTACGTACGGGTGACAGTGCGCCGCTTTAAAAGGAAGGAATGAAAATCGTTGGACGCCAAAATCCAAACCGAAACTAAAACACAGCCCTACATAATTCTTGAGAGCAAGGGGGACCCTGAGGGCCCTACGAAACTTGTATACTTTGGGCCCTATTTTAAGGATCTAAGCACATGGTCTAAAGCGCAGGGCGCAAGTGCACTTCGGGCATGTCCGAATCCACTTTTGCTAGTTTAACGACGGGAAAAATGGTCGGTGCGCCTGGCGCATGGTCTAAAAGGGTTGTCCCTATTCTCTTAACAAGTAATGGGTGTGTTTTGGGGGCGTAACGTGCAATAAACCAATCAGAGTCTCCTCTCCCATTCCCTTTTAAAGCCAGTTGCACTCGTGCCATGGCAGAATTTTATAGTGGAAAGACTGAACGCTTCTCTAGTGAGGAAACAGATCTGCTCGAGGTTAAAGCGTGCAAGCAAACCATCTACGGGACAAGCCGGATTCCACCATATCTTTATGTACACAATATTAATCTTTTACATTATAATCCTTTTATTTTTAATATTTGGCTGGTTTGTGTGCTGCTGTCCCTGTGTGTAGTGACCATCTTTCCGTCGAGGAAATACAGTTGACGTGTGTTCTATAAACTTCATTTATTTATTTTGCAAACAATCGTAAGTTCGTAAAGCATGTAAAGGAAATCAGAGGCCGATCAAATCTCTCGCACGGTCTCAAAACTGTGTCCCTTTCCCCCATTGGCCACAGCCTCACCTGACTACCGTCTAATCAAAACACTCTGACATCATAGGTACAGCCCACCTCATTACATAACAGAAACGTACATAAATACATATAAATTCATACACAACATTTCAACAAAGGCTCCTACACTGTGTGTGTAATAAGCAGTGTGTATAAGAGTGTACGCGTGTTGTGGACCCGCCTATAGGCACACATTACTAATGTACCCTTTAAATAACCAAAAAATATTGCGCCATTGACTTTAGACCAGGTTTCAGTTGGTCAATGGTGCAGTCTATTTCTGTTGCCTCAAAATAGCAACGTGCCAACAATGCGCCTGAACACACCTCGTTTTCAGACCAGCACGCCCATGGGCAAACAGATGAGCGCAAATGCATTTGCTATTTAAACAACGTGGCGCAGGACTTGAAAATGAAAACTGCGTCAGGCTGAAACTAGCAAAAAACACTTGTCGCGCCTGGCGCTGCATTGCACCGGGTGTATAATAGGGGTCGAAGTGTGTGGGGAGGACCGGCACTGGCCTTAGTCTAGCATTTTTTGAGCGCCCACACAGCTACAGTAAACTTCATAACCTGTAAGTTGATGAAAACATAATGTGATGCACTTACTACCTAAGATGCTGCCGTTCTAATGCCGGAAAAAACACGTATATGTCCAAAATTCGCTGGTCAAAAACTTTCTTCTTCATATTATGTAAATGCACACGTTGTATAGAAATGCTATTTTTAATTTGTTTTTTAATCATTTTAGTTATGCAGTTTAATAATGAATGTTCTTGTTTAGCCTCCCGGAGCTGTTTTCCTGCACGGACTTCCTCCGCCTGAGGAATGCAGCAGACAGCCAGAGAGGAAAGTACACCGGGCCATTATCGTAGGGAACGGAGCCATCGGGAGGGGAAAGAGAGAGCGGCAGACGAGGGTACGAAACAGTAGCGCGCTGTGTGCTGCATGGCCTGCTGGGAACGCCACAATTTAGCGGACAACCTTTCAGCCCGCGGAGCAGCGACTCCTGCTAATGAGCCATCGAGACACGGGCTGCTGGCATGAGACTGCAAAACACACACACACACACACACACACACACACACACACACACACACACACACACACACACACACACACACACACACACACACAAATGCAATGACAAGGCCTGGATTTGCATGCATCCCACCCTGAGATCGCATTAAAGATCTCTCTCTCTCTCTCTCTCTCTCTATCTCCAATCAGCCCAGTTGCTGAATAATACAAAGCAAACACTGACCTACTTTTACACACAGGGAACATGCGAGAAGTAAAGCCAGGACTGGATTGGGCTAGAAGAGCTGGACTGGAGCAAGAGCGGAGAGAGAAAGAGAGGAGGAGCAGAGCATTCATCTCTGCTAGTTCAACTGGGATTAGATCGATGACAGACGCTCAGGTGCGATAGATAGGCCCATATAGGGGACAAGAATGCATGTCTTACCCCTTTTCTGCTAAAAACACCCAGTCAGGGCCACCCAGTCTCGATTCCACACATCATTTGCGAACCACACAACATTAATTCTCTTTCAAACAAGCATGTATGTAATGTAAACAGTCTTTTTAGCATCTACAGGTGGCTTTGATATAAATTAAACGGTCCCACTTTATATTAAGGGGCTTTAAGTACTATGTACTTACATCAAAAATAAGTGCAATGTACTTATTGTGTTCATGTTGTATTGTAAAACAATTTTGCTGCTATTGAGGTGTGATGCGGGTAAGGTTAGGGACAGGTGTGGTGGATTGGGTAGGTTACATAAATTAATTACAGCTGTACTTACATGCAGGAAGTTTTTAAAATATAAGTGCAATGTAAAAACATGTAGGTACACAATAAGTCCATTGTATCAAATTATTAATTTCAATGTAAGTACATAGTACTTAAAGCCACTTAATATAAAGTGGGACCAATTAAACTATTATTTATTGTTATTTAAGTGCATGATGAAAATAATTCATGATCCAATTCATGATAAAACATTTCATTTCATGTGCATAGAAATAATATATATATATATATATATATATATATATATATATATATATATATATATATGATTGCAACAATAGTGTATTTGTTTTTTTAATTCTAATTATTTGATTTACAGTCAAACCAAAAATTATTCAGACACCAGGTATATTTTTTACTAGTGGGTGCAGGACAATATAGTTAATTTATGTAAGTGAAGATAGCAAAATAAAGTAAAAAGTGACACATCATACCCAAAAATTCTACATACAGTGACTACTAGTAAAATGTATTCAAATATGGGACCAAAATTTATGTGGGACCATGTTGCTAATGCGACCTTTTTACAGCACAGACTGAACAAAATGAAGCATTGCTTGGTCATTGGTTGAGCTAAATTGCTATTATCTAATTGTGTATTTAAATTTAACAGCGGACATATATTCAACATAATTCATCTGTGAGACAGTCTAACAGAAGGATGGACAAAACCTGTGAAATATAAACTGATCTGATAACTCTGAGTTCTTGTCATATTACCGTTTTCTAAACTATAGCGAATAAACTTTGATAATGTGAGAAATGTTGAAAGTGTACAGCACATGATGGGGCTAAGATGATGTATGCAAAATGTCATGTTTGCCAAAAATGTGCTTAATTTGAATTAAATTAACATCACAATGTAATGGAAATCGTAATGGTCCCACAAACTGGCTTCATTTTCTCTCAAGCCAACTATAATTGTTTTTTCCTCTTGATTCTGTGGTTATATCTAACCTGGACATGGTTTCACGAATCCCCTGCGGTCAGTGGATTGCAGTCCGTCTCTCGCTCCGGGTTTTCCGAGTGTTGGTAATGTGATTAAACACGGAGGCACCCAGAATACCACAGGCAGGAGGGCCTCTCCTTTCCTAGAGGCCAGTCTCGTATCCTCCTCTCGCTCGCTCGCTCACTGTGAAACACACACACACACACACACACACAGAACGGGCCCTCATGCATATGTCTGATCTACACACACTTTTTTACCTCTGCCTCTCGTTGATATCCATGCAGGAGGTGGGTATTTTCCATTGCATGCCAGGCAGACAAGATCAGACAGGCTCGTTCCACTGCCCCGAAGCCAAAACACATCCCTGGATCCGAACGCCACAGATCCGGCTGCTTTCCAGTGGGCCTCCAAAGTCTTTTCAACTTTTCTGTCGGCCGTCATGCTGAGAGATAGACTTGGCAGATTTGCTTTCGACAAATCGTCAGGAACAGGCCGACAGATAAACGAGGTTTTAAATGATTCTGTGAAACACTGAACGAATGCATCTCAAACACTGCAGCCAACATCATCAAGAGATGTTGACATTAGACCTGGAAATCAAACCGCAAACGACACCTTTTCCCCTCGCCTTTGAACGATAAAACAAAGACAAATCAACGAGTTTCTAACAGATCAGTTTTTCCTAGACCGCTGCGAGATCTAAAACTGAGACTTTTTACTCAAGTCTCCTGTTTCTCAGATGCAAAAAAACCCTAGTAATCTCCCATGTGACTGCAAGAGTTTCAGAAGAGACGTCGAAAACGTCTGGGGTCCGTTCTTTGAACCTGATGATGATAGGACAGATGCCAGATCTTCTAATCATGATTGATCTCTGCCTAATTTGGTTCTTCAAAAAATTAAATATCTGGATTAAGTTGTCTGATATTACTGCGTGTTCATTGGAAAGCATACATCCATACCTGAAACCCTGATCAGCAATGAAATGATTGGCTGGCGTCAAAACAGCAACGTAATGACATCATGTAATTAAAAAGGAAACGGCCAAGCAGGAAAATAGGGTGCTCTTATTAAGATAAGACAGTAGCAATGGCTGGGAAAGACTTTCACCTTTAAAAAGACGCAGTCTAATCTTGTTTATGTGGAATAAGCTTCTCCTGAGCAGGTTTAAGCTTACAGACCTGTTGCTCGGACAGCAACTCCAGGATGAGCTTCGAAGAACCTGTCAAATCGTCAACAGTAAAACTGAGAAACCCAGGTATGAAGAGTGGACCACCTGAGCTGTTCTTCACATTCATTTTGACTCTCTAGACTCTTACATGACAACGACTGACTCATTCGGTTCTATTTCACCTTTCCTTTATTTTATTTTATTCCAAACGGAATCTTGGTAGAAACATCTGAGACGAAGTAACGCTGGAATACACTACACGGCTTTTAGAATCAGAACAGATTTTAAAGCACTAAGCATTTTCCAACTTACAGTATAAAAAAAAAAAAGAGCATCATACACTTAACGACTGAAGATCACACACTACCAGACTTTAAGTCATTCCTAAACAATTCTCAACAGGAACATGTGCCTCGATGCAAGGAGACGCATGACAAATGCAAACAATGTGTTCTCAAATAATTAAACAAGCTTGATGTCCTCTAACTGGACATAATCAAAGTCAAAGGAAATCATACATTATGTGATCTTTCTGTGAAATCTCTCAACACCGACTAGCGTTGACTCGTCCGGCAGACCGAACATATAAATCTGTGAGTTTGGCAGCAGCCAGCTCCAACACACCTGCCTGGAAGTTAGGAATCCTGAACACCTTGCGTAGCTGGATCAGGTGTGTTTCAGGGTTGGAACCACTGCTTTAGATGAGAATAAATGAACATAGTACATTTAATCTCCTGCATTAAACTTGAACTGGTTTGAATGACGACACTACTGTCTTCTGTAGAGCTGCTTATAGCTGAACTTTACACTGTCTGAATCAACATTAAACTTTCTTGAGCTGAATAATGACACTAGTGTCTGTTTAGAGCTGCTTTACAGCAGAATTTGAATTTATTTTTATCATATTTGTAGTTATTTTCCCGTTTATCACAGTGAAACTGCTTTTGAAACTATCTGTATTGTATAAAGCGCTATAGAAGTGAAGGTGACTTGACTGCATTTCTGAAAGAGCAGTAAGATTAAAATCATAAATGATTTCTCGTTAAGATCTTAAATGTTTCTCCTAGATAGCAATGAGATTAAATAGGAAAGCACATGACGACTTCTACTGAAAACTCCTGAAAGGCTCCTGCGAAACCTCTGAGCAATAAAATTTGACTCTGGGATGTAAGCGAGGAGGTAAAACACGGTGTCAGGCGTGGTACAGTAAACGATATGCCCTGGCAGGACAGCGGGTCTCTAGGTTTATTCTAGACAGAGACTAGTGTGCTCTTACTGAGAACCCGTCTTTCTATTACCACACACACAGCAGGCTTCCTAGAGTGTGGTCAAATCAGCTAATCAGAATCCATCCTGCTTCAAAGAGCTCGAGCATTTAAAGTGGGAGATGGCTGTTTTGTTGTGTGTTTATTTTGTTATTGAGAGGAAAGCGCGCAACATATTTACATATTAATCTAAAAGTTGCTCTCAGAAGCGTGTACGGCGTCGTCTTGATGTTAACTACCAGTGAACCGCTGCAAAGATATTTTGAACTTCTAATCGAAAATCGAAAAAGAACTTCACAGGACATCAGGGCTTTTCAAAAGCTTATATGGTTATTTGGAGAATAAACATCTAATTGGAAGCTTTATTTTGAGGAGAAAAGGTGCCGCTCTGTCTTATGTTTGACCCTACATGTGCAATGATATCTAAAGCAGCAGAAAGTCAGGAAAACCGCGTCCCAGGAGAGGAGGCCCGGAGCAGGGGAGAGTGTCCGGGAGGCCCCTGGGGGTCTGGAGATGTTGGGATATGCTTATTCATGCAGGAGAAAGACTTCACAGCCATACTACAAGCCTTTCATCCTGACCATAGCCATTCAGTGCAGCTAATCGAATCAGACGGGGAGAAAAAAGAGAGAGAATGTTTTAAAACCAACTCAGAAGAAGCTTTTCAGTTGATGTCTGTGCTTAATGTTAGGTGTACAAAAATATATGCAGGTACAAGAACAAGCAAATATGTGACCCTGGACCACAAAACCAGTCACAAGTCGCACAGGTATATTTGTGGCAATAGCCAACAATACATTGTATGGGTCAAAATTATCGATTTTTCTTTTATGCCAAAAATAATAGTCATCAAAATCATCAAGTAAAGATCATGTTCCATGAAGATATTTTGTACATTTCCTACCGTAAATATATAAAACAATTATTTTTGTGAGTGAATGCAGCACAATCTCGAACATAAATGGACAACTTTAAAGGCGATTTTCTGCCTATTTCTGCGATTTAAAGTTTCGATTTTTTTTTTTTGCACCCTCAGATTCCAGATTTTCAAATAGTTGTATCTCGGCCAAATATTATATATGTCCTATCCTAACAAACCATACATCACTGGAAAGCTTATTTATTCAGCATTCGGTTGATATATAAATCTCAATTTCAAAAAATTGACCCATGTGACTGGTTTTGTGGTCCAGGGTCACGTATGTGAGTGAGTGTTTGATGCACATTGCGCACAAAACTGGGAAGAGCTCCAGCAGCTGATATGTTGTGTTTACATGTTCCCAGACAGCTGCAGTGAGCACTTCTGAGGGTCATGAGGGTTTCGGATGAGTAAACTAGATATCCGCAATCAGAATGTGCAACATGCATCCGCTAAAATAATGCAAATACAGATTATTTAATCAAAATCACATAAGCAAATGTCAGGGATTCAGCCAAAGACAGAAGGCCACAGATATTTTGACCAACAGCATGATTGCCAGTGAGATATTGCTTTTATACAACAGTTTAACAAGCCGTTTATATTTAATAACTCACTTCTTAGACACTTCTTAGTTGATTTTTTCTGTGTAATCGTGTCACTGAGTAACATTGCAAACAAAACCATTTAAAGTCATATGTCTAGATAGAATGTCGCAAACCTGAGTTATTTTAGAATTGATGATATACTTTTATAGTTTGTATATATAGTTTAATATAATTTTTTTAATTAGTTTTTATTTAAAAAAAAAATTATGTCTATATTGTTCTCATTTATTTTTAATTTTTAAGTTTCTTCAAAGTACTTCAACTAAGTAAAATGATAAATGATGCCTTGGAAACTAGCTGAAATAAAATGAGTCTACGTTTTTAATAATTTATTGCCGAGTTTTTAAGTTCGCGTTTATTCCAAGTGACAGAAATGTTTATTTCAATCGAAGAATATGGTTTTAGTTTTAAATTCAGCTAAAAATAATAACCCTATCGCAAACAAAGCCAACGAAGTGACACTAAAAGTGAAATATGCCAGACAAAAAGAAAGAAAGAAAAAAAGCATCAGCACAGATGAAAGTAAAAATTTTTTAGAGCTAAAGAAACTAAATATATAATACCCGTTAAATGTATATGTATATAACTCAATTGGTGATTTGGCATGTTTTTAAAGGTAATCTTGAGTGAAATTTGGAGACTAGAAAACTGGTGTGGATATCGAAATGAGCCACTCAACATGTAAAACAATGGAAGCACTGACTGGTTTTACATGTCAATCAGACCATAAATGGGTGGTTATATAGAATTAAAGCTGTAATATATACTAGACTTTACGCTGACTGTCAAACATCTTTCATGATCGCCATATATGACACCTGTCTATCCCAGGGTGCATCTGTGTTCACCGTGACGTCTCTGTGATTTCCCGCTCCTCTGAGGTCAGAATGCTGTCACAAATTCGATTCGGAACTTTGGCGACGAGTGTTGAATGTTTGAAGCGTTGCCACGGCGCTCTCCTGTAAACAGAATCAAAACAGGAAGTGGCCTTTGTCAGATTCTACATTACAGTCATATGAGGTATTCTTGAGTTGATCCCTCCTGTCCTGCACATCTCAAGACAAAGATGATCCGGGCAATTTAGACCACAGAGATTTTATGATTTACAGTAACCAGAGATGTTGAGGCAGTGCGGTGCGTTGGCGTGATGTGAGAGATTTAGAGCAGATCCAGGAAGGCCGCGCTCAGATTGGCTGACGGACGGGCGATGTCACGGCGTGTATGCGCTTTGTTTCCGTGGGAACAGCAGAGAGCTCTTGTTGCTGAGTAAACCTCATTAGGGGAAGTGTGTGACAGGATGCATGAGTGCATATGTGTGTGTGAGCCGACAGACAGCTGCGGGAAAAAAGATCATCATGAGACTTTCACCAACTAACAGTCACTGGCGATGTTCAAAAAGAGAAAACTACGCTACCTACCATGCATATTCATTCACAATATTTCTGCAGTAGGCTATAGCCTATTTTTAGTGTGCAAATTCCTGTGTGTATATGTAAACACTTGGATGACTAACTACATTATTCAAAATGTGCACTCAATGCATTCAACTTGAAAGAATACGAACAAGTAGCAATACGATTTTTAACTGCAATCTCATTTTTGGTCATCCAATATGACAAGAAAACAAAAAAGCAATATAACAATTTCTGAATTAAACCTATAGCGTAATAAGGGCAGGTGACAACAGAAAAAAATACTACAGTTTTAAAAGTGTATCCATTTGAGATGATTTTAACAAACCCCTAAACCTAGACAAAAATCAGAGTAAGCCAACTCTAGTTAGGCTATTAAAGTCCCTCTGTAGTCAATAATTGTATCCCTTAAAACTCATCTTTGATCACAGAAATGACATAAAGCATATTTTCCTGCCTCATGCCTTAAAATAGCTTGAATGTAACTCTACACTCTTGCCTCATTTTATACACGGTTCTGTGAGCCCCGCCTCCGCTCACTCACAGCAGCTCAGAGATCCACTTGTTGACGATCACACGTTGATCTGATTGGTTACAAGGTAGTTTGTGGCGTCAGAAACACCAGCGATTTCAAACCATGTTTTTGAGACTGTCTTTGATTCACTGCAGTTTTAAGGAGAAAATACTCAGCAATGGTGTCGACTTGTGAATTTTGACACATGGTTTGTCTTATAAAAACACCATATAGACATATAAACAACAACAAAAATTAGATTTTTACCACAGGGGGACTTTAAAAATTTTCACCTGGTGGATCATGACCAGCTAAAAAAAGCCACAGTAACCACTCAGAGCACCCAATAGCAGTAGGTTAGTATGCCATTGTAAAGAAAGCCCAGATGTTTTGAACATTCACACCTGTTCGCTGGGATATTATTCTATGTAAATCCTCCTCATCATTGATCTTATCAGTCAGTGTGTCATTGTCCTCACTGACAGGTGATAGTGCAGATAACATAAAAATAGAACCTTCTGAAACGAATATCTGATTAATATCCTTATTAAACAAAGTCCATTCTCTGTCTACATTGGAAACTACCTTCCCTTTCCTGATTTCTATGTAAAAGGACGTCTATGACGTTGCGCCACATCCCGCGTATGCGTCTTTAAAATGACACGTCAAGTTGTTTAAAAACGTTTTTTTTCCTTTTAACTGCGCCTCACAATTTTTTAAAAGTAAAAACTTTCAGTGTGTGTCTGTGTGAGGTTATTGAAGCTGCTAACACACAAGAGCTCTTGAAGCTCCGCCCTCTGTGCCGGGAGCAGCAGCTCATTTGCATTTAAAAGGACACACACAAAAGCGGCGTGTTTTTTCTCATCCTCAAAGAGTGACAATTTTAACATGCTAAAATAAATATATCTGTGGGGTATTTTGAGCTAAAACTTCACATACACACATCAGGCTTTTTTTTACATTTTGTGAAAAGGGCATTATACCAACCTTTATCTACACAAGGTTTTTAAAGAGTCTATAGCCTATTATAGCTAATTTCCAGTACTGAATAAAGCATAATAATTTCTCTAACTTCATCTGCTATGCTTATATTCACATATTTCAATGCATTCTGGGCCTGCTGTTTGAAACAATCTTGTATCCCACAATGCTGTCTAGGTAGGCAGCTCTCTAGGTTTTGAAATGGAGTTAGAAAAAGTTCACAGTGTGTTTTTTAAAATTAAACGATCAAAAGTGACTCATGTAAGAAAAATTTAAACGAAGGGGGTCATGGAAGCGCTCAAGTAGATTTAGAGCTGTTCTTGCTCAGGTTGTGGATTCTATACACTATTTTTGGAGATGGAAAAGTAAAGGACATCACAGTCTGGCAAAACGACTCTTTGGTAAACACTCACTGTTTGTCTGCTCAATCCTCCCCAAACAGACGTCCAGAGAATGAATTTCCAGAGTTTCATTAGTGTCGAGTTCTGTGATGTCATGATGGCGGACAATTCCTGGATGCTGATTGGTCACAGTCAGATTGTCTAAATCACTTTGATTGGCAAAATAATGTTTGAGTTAAAGGTTTCCGTTAAGCCGTTCTCAAGGTCATGTGATTTCTGTCTTCTTGGTTCACCAGGATTAACGCAGACACACACGGCCCCCAAAGAAATGCTAAAAATAGTTGAATAAAATCTTTTTTTCAGACTAATCTGACTAGCCTTTTAAAGGAAAGGAAAGGAAAAGATGATTCATCTGTTTGTCTTTCACATAATTTATCTCATAATGCGATTTGCAAAGAGAGAATTTGATGGGTAAAACCAGTCCTCTGAAGCTGATTGTTGTAGTAATATCGCTGATAGAGAGGGAAATACCGTCTGTGGCCTGGATCATTGATGTCCGGCAGATGCTAACAGCAGTAGTGATACTGGTAGTTAATACTTAACTTTTGTTAAGTTTTTAAGTTTTGTACTTAACCTCACAGATGCATTTGTACAGAACGGCATCTGGACAACAAGGTCTCATCAGACAGACAGATAGAAGTCAATGCAATCAGGATCTCTTCATAAATTACTCTTGTTTTTCTCCATTCTCAACTTACGTTCTGAATTCTTGGTTGTGCACTGGAGAGAAAAAAACACAGTGAGCACAGAGAGAAAACACTATGAGCATCCACACCTCAGCCCTATCGTACACTCTTTTTGCTAGTTTCAGCCCGACGCAGTTTTCATTTTCACGTTCTGCGCCACGTTGTTTAAACAGCAAATGCATTTGTGCCCATCTGTTTGCCCATGGGCTGCTGGTCTGAAAATGAAGTGTGTTCAGGCGCATTGTTGGCGCGTTGCTATTTTGAGGAAACTGAAATAGACTGCACCATTGGCCAACTGAAACCTGGTCTAAAGTCAATGGCGCAATTTTTTTTTTGTTTTAAAGAGTGCGTTAGTAATGTGCGCCTATAGGCGGGTCCACAACATGCATACACTTTGTGCCATAGATGGTATAAAGGGAATGGGAGATGAGACTCTGATTAGTTTATTTCACTTTACGCCCAAAACACACCTATTACTCGTTGAGAGAATAGGGACAGCCCTTTTAGACCATGCGCCGGGAGCACTGACCATTTTTCCCGTCGTTAAACTAGCAAAAGTGACTGGCAAAAAGCTGGCAAAAGCTTTAGATCATGCACTTAGATCATTAAAACAGGGCCTTTAGACTGCAGATTGCATACACTCACATATACTATGTATAAGAAAAAATAGTCATCAATATACAGATGTATACTCTACAGAGTTCAGAGCAGTGAACCTTTGAGTCCAGCTGTGTTTAATGCAGCAGCGTGATCCAGTGACCCGAAGGAAACCCTCTGTGCCGCTGACCTTTATAATCTGTCATTTCAGTGCTTTATCAAACACAGAAAGTGTCAAAACATCCAGCTGCAGGTCTGCAGGAACACAAGAGCCACAAAACCACAAGAACAATGTAATGATTTATTTACAGAGCAAACAGTAACGTTCACATTAGCGTCATAAAGCCACAACTGAATTCACTCGTTTGATGTGGTGACCTCCTTTCCTGAATTTCAGCTTTTTATGCATCTTTTGTATCTTTTGTGCCGAGCATGAATCTAAAGAGTCATTGGATATTCATCCATGTTCATATTGCACAGAACTCTGAACTAAATAGAGTTGCAGTAGTAGAGATGCTGGTGCATTTATGAGACAGTTTTATACACAACGTACTTATAGGCCACATGCACACTGGAGCTAAACTCTGTTGTCAATTCACTATTTAGTGTTTAATCCTGTACTGTTCACACACAATTCGGTCATTTACAAGATGACAACTGAAATTCTGCCACTGAATTGACTCCCAAAAAATTCAGGTAATGAGAACCACATTTAAATAAATTCTACACAGTGTGTGAGGAACCAATCTCAACAACTAGTTAATGACGTATTTAAACGTGCATCAGAGAACATAACTTATGAAATAACTTGTAAGAATTTATAATTTATAAAAGAACTTAACTTATAAAATAAATTATAGAGAACATAAATTATAAAAGAACTCAGAGAACTTATAAAATAAATTATAGAGAACATAAACTTATAAAATAACTTAGAGAACTTGAAACTTATAACAGAACTTATAGAGAACATAACTAATAACTTATAGAGAACATAACTAATAACATAACTAGTAGAGAACTTATAACTGATAAAATAACTTATAGAGAAATTAACTTATAATAGAACTTACAGAGACCTTAAAACTTATAAGAACTTAGAGAACTTATAAAATAACTTATAATAGAACTTATAGAGACCTTAAAACTTATAGAATAACTTAGAGAACTTATAAAATAACTTATAAATTAACTTATAACAGAACTTAGAGACCTTAAAATTTATAAAATAACTTAGAGAACTTATAAAATAACTTATAAATTAACTTATAATAGAACTTACAGAGACCTTAAAACTTATAGAATAACTTAGAGAACTTATAAAATAACTTATAAATTAACTTATAACAGAACTTAGAGACCTTAAAATTGATAAAATAACTTAGAGAACTTATAAAATAACTTATAAATTAACTTATAATAGAACTTACAGAGACCTTAAAACTTATAGAATAACTTAGAGAACTTATAAAATAACTTATAAATTAACTTATAACAGAACTTAGAGACCTTAAAATTTATAAAATAACTTAGAGAACTTATAAAATAACTTATAAATTAACTTATAATAGAACTTACAGAGACCTTAAAACTTATAAAAGAACTTAGAGAACATAACTAATAACATAAGAGAACTTTATAAAAAAAAAAGTATAGAGACCTTTAAACTAAAATAACTTAGAGAACATATAAAAAAACTTATAGAGAACTTAAACTTAAAACAACTTTATAGAGAACCTAAAACAAATAAAATAACTTAGAACTTAAAAAAACTTTATAGAGAACCTAAAACAAATAAAATAACTTACAGAGAACTTCATATGTTCCTTTATATGTTTATATCCTTTATTAAATAACTTTAACTTATAGAGCACATATAAAATAACTTATGGAGAACTTATAGAATTATAAAATAATTTAGAACTTATAAAATAATGTAAAGAGAACGTATAATGTATAAAACCACATTTATCATGGAAATAATGTTTCCTTGCTTTCTGTCTCTTTGATTATTCCAAAGGTCTCACAAAATAACGTTCACGGCACACTTGGAGCAGATGAGGAAAACTCAAACTCAAAGAGAGCATGTCGTTGGATTCAAAGAGAGCATTTTGTTCATGACACACAGATATTCTAATCCAGAGATTAGATGAGTCTGGTTCATTCGTGAGGTTTGCGGCTTCCCTGAGCTTGATAAGCACACAAGCAGCTTTTTATAGCTCAAAAAGGAAATTAAACATGCCATCAGTGTTTGTTTTAGGGCACATCAGTTTTAAAACGATTTCTGAGAAATCTTTGCCCAGAGGTTAACAAGGATGCATTTCTCCACTGCAATACTGGGATGTCTGTCAAGTTGCAAACACAAAAGAAAGAAAAGATTGCACAAAGATTGAAAGGTTGCACCTAAATTGCACCTCTAATTCTTTTGAGATCCAACAAATGGAGGAGCCCCAAACTGAAGCCGCTTCACTGGAAACCACATCTGTCCAGCTCAAATCTCCTGCACACAGGTGTTGGGCAGCTGCGTCCAGGTGACAATCAGTCTGTCATGCTGAAACTACAACAATCTACAGCAAGAGCCTCCTGGAAAACAGAAACTGTTGACAACAGCTCCACTGAGACCCAAATGCAGTCAAAACACACCACAGTGAAGGTAGGCTGAATTAGACTGCTCATGTCTAAGAGCCAGAATACACCTGTGAGAGAGAGAGAGAGAGAGAGAGAGAGAAGAAAATGGTACAAAATGCTGTCACTGAGACGGTACCCTTCGAAATGGTTCTAATATGTACACCTTTGGTATAAATATGTACATTTGAGGTACTAATAGGCACTCTTTCGGTATAAAGTGACAGCTTTTGTACCTTTTTTTTTTTTTTTTGAGAGTGTATGAAGAGAAGCAAAAAGCCAAACAAAAAGTTTTCAATAAATGAAAATGTAAAGAAAGAAAATAAACAAGGGGAAGCAAAGAGAAAATATAATAAAAAGAAAGAATATGCAGAGACAAAAATAAAAACAGCAAAATAGAAAGAAAAAACAACAAAATAGAACAAAGGAAAAAATCAATAAAGTAATGCAAAAAAAAAAGCTAAAGAAAAACAGGCAAAAATGAGAAAAAAGAAAACGAATAATGCAAGATCAAAAGACAAAAAAAAAACAATGAAGAAAAGAAACTGATAAAAAGAAATAGATTGAAAACGTGATAAATAAATGTAGCAAAAAATAAAATGAGCAAAATAAGAACAAAATAAAAAGTAAAAAAAGGGAAACAAAAAGCGTAAACTAAAAAAAAAAGTATGTAAAGTGAAAAAAAGCAAATAAGTCAGGGAAATATCTATTTTTTATTAAAAATAAAAAATAAAAATATCTAAAAGAAATAGCAGCAATAAAACTAAGAGAAACGAAGAGAAAGGAAACAAAATGAAAAGAGACAAAATGAAAGAAAAAAATACAGACTTAAACAGCCAACAAAATAAAAAAGATAAATTAAATAGAAAAAAAAGGCAAATTCAAAGAACAAGCGAAGCAAAGTAGAAAATAATTGAAACTGAAAGCTGAAAAAGAAAGGAGTAAAACACAATGCAGTTTTGATGATCTTTGCAGTAACACTCTTTGTGACCCTACGGTCGTGTTGACCTCTGACCCTCTCAGCAGAAAACACCACTTCATCACTGCATGTGCAACAACTCCACTTGGAGACCCAGCGTTCAGCTGTCAGACCTCAAGGAACTCGTTTATGACAGATGTGTGTGTGTGTTACAGATGTAAAATACGGCCTGGAGCTTCCAGTAGTCGCTGTTAATCCAGCGCTAAGACGGAAGGATAACGTTTGTACAGGAGTTTGGCAATGCACATTCCCATTAGTGTCTAATTAAAGTCTGGAATCGCAGATGTCTCCACTAGCACGCTTATTGATTAGAGAGCCGGTACAGAAACTCCACACAAACAAACCTGCGATATCTACTGACCAGAATAGCTGGCCTGGCAGTGAGAACGTTTATGTTGGTCTGATAACAGATGGCTAAACATTAAACTTGCTTCGAAGAGCGGAAAATCTCGGTTTATGCCAAGTCATGTAGAAAAAAATGGGACGATGATCTTACTAAAGGGTGTGTAATGTTAAAGTTCCCCTGTAGTCAATCATTTTATCTCTTAAAACTCATCTTTAATCACCAAAATGATATATTTAAGCATTTTTTCCTTGAAGAAAAAAAAAACTTCTGCATACCTTAAAATGCCTTGAATGCAACTCTGCACCCTTGCCTCATTTAGTTCACTCAAGAATTCAAATGTCATGATAATTTACTCACCCCCACGTCATCCAAGATGTTCATCTCTTTCTTTCTTCAGTTGAAAAGAAATGAAGGTTTCTGAGGAAAACATTTCAGGATTTTTCTCCATATAGTGGACTTCAATGGGGTCCAACGGGTTGAAGGTCCAAATGTCAGTTTCAGTGCAGATTCAAAGGGTCGACGCGATCCCAGCCGAGGAATAAGAGTCTTATCGAGCCAAACCATCGCTCATTTTCTAAAACAAATAAACATTTATATACTTTTTAACCACAAATGCATGTCTTGCACGTCCACGACTTCACGCATTACGTAATCATGTTGGAAAGGTCACGCGTGTTCTGGTTAAAAATGTAGAGTTGGGCGAAAAACTCCATCTCAATTTCTCCTCCATTTTCAAAATCGTCTGACATCACTGTTTTATCTTTTATTTAATTCTTTTTTTTTAATAAATCTTTGCACGTTCGCTTTGTAAACACTTGGTCGGTACTTACGCCTATATCACACTTGACCTTTCAACGTGATTATGTAATGTGTGGCGCATCACAGCCAGTGCAAGACAAGCATTTGTAGTTTAAAAGTATGTAAATGTTTATTTTTTTTAATAAAATGAGCGATGGTTTGGCTCGATAAGACTCTTATTCCTCAGCTGGGATCGTGTAGAGACTTTGAATCTGCACTGAAACTGACATTTGGACCTTCAACATGTTGGACCCCATTGAAGTCCACTATATGGAGAAAAATCCTTGAATGTTTTCCTCAAAAACCTTCATTTCTTTTCGACTGAAGAAAGAAAGACATGAACATGTGAGATGAGGGAGAGTAAATTATCAGGAAATTTTCATTCTGAAGTGAACTAATCCTTTAATGAGACATGTTTGGGATATTCAGCAACACTTGACTTTATAAATTAAGACCAGATTGAATGGTGAAAAGTGGTTATTTTGTACCAGGATGGAGATGATTATTGAGGACTATACTCTTCTCCTGAAGCTATTCGGCTTCTGGTTAACATGATCCAATAGTCTGCTTGGCCTAGATGACATCAGCCTAAAATAAAGCTGTCTTAGAAGTGCAGAAGCTATTACATTAGTGCGAAACTCTTTCTTTTTTTAAATAGCGCATTAGGAACATGCATTAAGTTAACCAGGTCAATTCGGATCTCATGTTGACTTAAATCTGATAAACAAGAGCTATTTTGTACTCTGTGAGACTTTCGCATTACTGACCTGTTTGCTCGAGTGGCCTGACATGTCAACTTATAACAAGCTGACAATGTGAGTAATATAAGCTGTCAACCAATGACGTAAACGATGGCTGTAAAGAAAAAAAGCCTTTCACAAACACCAAGAGCCAAAATTAGAAGGCATTCTGCAGAAAAATTCTTGTGAGAAGAAAATAAACACTGGCATTGTGTTCATAAGGTGAGGAAACAAAAAAACACACCTCAGTCTGTTTTCTGTCTGCTTGAGTTTGATGTGATTGTTTCTGTTTGGACACTTGTGTCATGAGTTCAGGATCATCATGCCAAAATGGGTCAAAACGTGACAAAATCACATCTTAAGTGTAACAATACGCTCTTTATGACTGAGTGATTGTGAGCGACATGGAGACATTTAGCATTCCCATATATGAAACATGGAGCTTCAGGCTGATTTTGATGAAGTTCGGTTTGCAGAAAGTCTGTTCAAAATGGGTCCAAATAACCTGCAACAGCACAAAAGGACAAGTTCACAAATAAATGACAATTTCACCCTCAAGTCGTTCCCTTTCCACATTAGCTTTTTTCTTCTTCTGTGAATAAATTAATGTTAGAGCTTCTGTTTTTCACACGGCCAAAGTAGATGAAAAAATTCAATAATCCATTCAAGTAGTATGGAAGCTCAATTACACCATAAGAAAAAAATCATGCTTTGATAAATCTTAATGATACAAGTAGAAATAAAGAGATACAAAAAAGTCAAAATTATGAAAAAAAAAGCTAAAGTATGATATTTAAAAGTCATAATTATGATGACATGTTGAAATTATGAGCAACTGACAAATTAAGTCAAATTTCTGAGATGGATTTTTTTTTTTTTATCTTATAATAACTTTTTATGTATTAATTTTGACATTTTATGTCATAGTTATGACTGTCATACATGTCTTCTCTAATAATTTCAATTAATGTCATAAGTAGGCATTTTTATATCATAATTATGATCTACTATGTGGTGGAAATGGGCCATAAACTTGCACCCATTCCTCACACAGTTATCTTTTGACGTCTGAAGACTTGGTACATGTACATTATGAAACATTTATGGTGCTTTGAGACATAAATATTCACTTTGATAACAAGGAAAACAGTCCTGCCTAACATGTCATTTGGTTTTCACAGAGGAAATGACACACTCTCTCCGTAAACTCGCTTCTTCTGCTGTCGGCACGCCAGCATTACTGGACGAGAAAGCCGACAGACACTGAATAGTGAGAAACGCATTCATTTACATCCTGGAGTCTGATTGGAAGAGGTCAATTTAATTGCAGATTTGCTCCAGCACACATCTGCTGCTCCAGAGCGCCTCCATGAGGGAGTCTGAGGACCTGTCTGTCCCATCTGACCCAAGAATACACACAAACACACACTTATCCCAAACACACCACCTGCGTCCAGTGCAAAACAACAGCAGACAGAGCTATAAACAGGTAGAAGTTAGTGCTAGCTGATCCCAACCAAGCTAACCTGATCTCTTTCATAACGTAATCTCTTCACGGGCCCAAATTCCACAGAATTACACGCTCCAAACACAAAAGAGATTGTTGTTCGGCTTTGTGATTTCAAAATAAGGATCACAAGGGATCAATCAATGAGCTATCCGCTGAAAATAGCTGATAAACACTGGAGCGATTGTCAGCGGTTGTGATTGTTGAGCGTGTGTTGCTGTGGCACGTACACGCTCTCGACCGCTTCAGGAGGACGAAGGAGAACCATTTAGTAGCATTTTCATGGGGAGTTATTTACCCTCACTTGGCAGTTGCTCAATAAATCATTGTCATGCTTTCTGGAAGCAGCTTTCTTGACTTTGAGAGAAATCTAGTACCATGACCGAAATACCTTAATAATACCACAGTACTTTATTAAAGACACATGAAGTTGCCAGTTTCGCAAACTGAGATTCTGCTGTTTACCACGTAAACTAAGGGGCCGGTTACACGACACCGTTTTTATGCGTTTCGGCCATTCATTTACACGACAACAGCGTTTTGGGGGCCTGAAATTTTTTTTATCGTTTTCGTGTAAAACTACAAAAACACCTAGAAAAAAAAAAAAAAAAAAAGTTGACGTAATGCACGTGTATAACATGTTCAGTCTATAGGAGCGTAGTGTTTCTTTACAATGTGACATAGCCAACTACTGGCCTGATGCAAGGTTTTTTTTTTTGGGGGGTTTTTTTTGGTGACAACATGTTACCATGTTTTTCTTGACACAAATTTCACGATTTCAATTCAATTCTTGTGATTTGATTCCGAACTTGATTCGATATCGATTCATTTGGATACATATTAGGTACAGTAGATTTTCACCTAATGCTATAAAGAGAGCACTGTCAGCTGGTATTATTATTAAAGGTTAAAAATAACTCAATAATATAATGTGGTTTTTAAGTAAAAATACAATAATATAGTGCACATATTTAGCAAAATAGCTACTCCTCTATATGGCTCCTGGCTGGAAGTCAGTTGTAGTTCTTGTGTTTCTATTTCCTTCAGTGATTCTGCTTGTTAACAGCAGGAGCTCATCACTAATGCTCAATCATCACTTAATTAATCACTTAATTATACAATTATCATTCTGGGATCTAGAAATGTTCTATAATTCATTCAGTTTGAGTTCTGTTTCAGTCATTCAAGTTTCGGTAATATTTGAGTGCTGTGAACTCAATTTTATTTAGTACATATTACTGTTAGGTTTTACAGTGTGTAGACTGAACACTTAATACGCATGTGGATGACATCATTGTCTTCAGAGATTCGCGTTTTTATTGTTTACAAGGGGACCGTTTTCAAAAACTTGCACTTTGAAACCTTTGCGTTTTCAAAACTTTACGTTTTCAGGCACCCAAAACGCTGTTGTCGAGTAAACGAACGGCCAAAACGCATAAAAAGTTGAATGTTTTTAGTTGAAAACGGTGTCGTGTAAACAGCCCCTAATAATGAAAATGGTAGGCTATACACACTCAAAATGGTATAACCATGGCACCGATACCATAGCACTTTTTTGAAGATGAAAATATATAACCCCGGCTACAGAGATAGAGACCAACTAAATTTAGTGACCCAGACTACTGAAAAAGTTTGGCCAAATAGCCAAAGAAGCTTGTTAGCAAAACAACAGCGAGATAATCAGATTGTGGCTAATCCCTCGCTGACCTCTGTGTCGGGGTCAGAAACAGGGTTGTGGGCTGGCAGAGGATCTATTAGTAGTGTCAGGAGGATAAAATAGCTCTTAAAGCACCACAAGATGATCTACATGGGTCTGGAACGAGCTTATCGCTATCAGGAAAAATACTATATTTAGCTACAAAACGTAACATATTGAAAAAGTAAAAATCAAGTCAATTTTATTTTCACAATAAGGCATTATTTTAGAGCAGATTTACAGAAAATCATGATGCTAATGTTAATACTATCATAATATCTTCATGCCTTATATCATTTAACTATATATATATATATATATATATATATATATATATATATATATATATAGTAAAGCTTTATTTCAGTAGGCTATGTATGTGTGTAAAATTGGATGTACTATCTACCCAACTTTATATAGAGCTGTGCGATAATATTTACATTTGCGACAATGTCATTTGCAAATGTCAATATTTACATTTGCGACAAAATGATCAAGCAGTTGAAATTTGTTATATAGTATTGCTTTACCTTATATACTGTGAATATATACTTATATCCAGCAAATAAAGCTGTGATAAAACGATAATATGTGAAGTTGGCTATAGTAGTTGTAGGTTGCATTAACTCATATTCTCAGTATTTCAAAACAATAAAATAATCATGAACCTATAATGAATCAAAATGTAATGTAAAGTTTATATCTTTGTATTCCCTCCTTTTTGGATTTGGATTTCACTTCAGTGCACTTTTTAGCGCAATTTTCCACCGGACAAAATTGCGATTGTTAACTCATGATTTCTGTTCTGTCTGTGCGCACCAAACCTGTACTTCTATCTCCTCCTCAACCAGACCACCTAGAGACTTCGGGTTTTCGGCATTATGTTAAGGAAGGTCTAATCTCGGGAACGCACAAAAAAAAAAAAAAAAAAAAAAAATTCCAGGAAAAGATTTACTATCTCTTAGTGTTGTGATCCCATGACGTCAGAAAATTGCGCTAAAACACTCACTGAGTTTTTATTACTTGTTTTTTTTTTTTCCAGTAGCCTAAGCATTAATTCAGCCTTTTACCAAATACAAGCACTTTTCAAGTCAAACATATTGCATTGTGGGATAAATAGCGTAGGCTACTCTGTTGTATACTTGCTCATTTTGGCAAATGTAGTAGGCCTACTGGTCTTCTTTTCCACATATACTGGAAATCTGCATAAAGAAATCATATGAGAAGTATGCTATTCCAACAGACAACTCTAGATAAATCATAATTCATACTTAAAAGTTCCTCTTTTACAACTGCTGAGCAAAACATCACAAAGCAAAAGCGTTTTCATTGCATAAAACTGTCCGATAACTTTCTGGCTTTTCTTTCAATATGTGGCCTGAGACATCCAGTAATTTCTGCATCAGATGTGAGTTTGTCATGAACTTTCAGACGCAGTTCAGCTCAAGGTCCTGCTTTATTTAGAGGAGACGCATTTGAAAAGGTGTGTTGGAGACGGATGCTAGCGTCTGACACACACACACACACACACACAATCTCAGGTTCCTTTCGTTTCCTCTCATCAGCATCACTCAGCTCCCGGTCGCCATGGCAACTCCTCCCACGTCTGTGTGACAGTGAGATGTGTTCATTAGAGCCTTAATTTACCTCCCACAGTCTCGCGCTCTATCCGATAGCGTTACCTGTGATTTTCTGCTGCCTTTTCCTGCTGTCTGAGGCTACCATGAAGAATATCAAGCACATTTAATCCTAAACTGCATTAAAACTCAAATCAAGCCTATCTATCCAGATGAATAGCTGAAGCGAAATAATTTGCGTTCACTTTACTAAAAGCGCCACATTGAGGGTAACGGTCTCGTATTCAAAATACGGTCACAAAAAGGTCCATTTTCAGAAGAGTGGCAATGAATAAGGCACAGCTCACAAGTAAATCGTTTTCAAAAGGGCAGTTTTGTGCCGACCAACTCGGCGAATTCGAACTTTAAAACTAGAAATCGGCGTGTGGAACTTTTTCACCCTCACGCGAAACATTCGAACGCGCAGATTCCTTTTGGAACGACTGGATTTTGCCCGCGAAAATTTGCCGCGCAAGGGTAAAAGTGACTGCACCTTAACTCTCATTAAGAGGATTTCATAATAACTGACCTGAAATCTTAATCACATTAAACATCATCATCATCTACTAGAGACATGAACACAACACCACTATTTTATTCGAATGCAATGTCATTTTAAGTTACTAAAACCTTTCGGCCGTTACAGCAAATCTCAGGCTGAACATACTAGACGCCATCTTGCATGTTCAAATTCAGCACGTAAAGAGGTCAAAACTCAACAAAGAGAGGACGAGCCCCTCAGGAGGGTCGTACAGGTCAATCAAATCATCTTTAATCATCAGTGCTCTTAAGAGATCTGTATTCTCTCGAGATTCACCTTATGAAGAGAGGCTAAAGGTTCAACTATTTTCGGCAGGTATTAAAACATATCTAGACCAGATTACCAGTACAGATCATCTGTAGGACGACAGGACTTGAAATGCACCTTTTCATACACAATATCAGAAGCCATTTGAATTCTGCTGCCACATACAGCCTATGGACGCTTTACACACCAGCGCCACACAGTGGTCATCTGAGAAATTACCACATTTCTAGTTTAAAAGTCTTCAGCTGGCATCTCAGAAAAATCTGAAAATTGATTATGGTTTTCACATCTCATCTTAATGAGAAGACACCCATTATTTTGGGACTTTAACTAAATTTAACTAAACTTGCTTATTTAATTTTGCAAGTAGCCTATTGTTGAGCAAACTATCTTGCTTTTAAAAACCACAGAGGTTAGATTGAAACTGCAACATAATTCAATATTTGTACTAGTTTTTCAATTAGTGATCTTAATTTGCATCAACTTCACTAATGTAAGTTAATGTTTGAGAATTAGAAAATATATGACATAATGTGGTGCTAATGGTGTACCATCAAGCCAGAAAAATCTTGGCCTAAAATGAACAAAATGCATCAATTTCCACATGAATAAGCAGCAGCACAACTGTTCACAAAGTTTTCAACACTGATAATAATCAGAAATGTTTCTTGATCATCAAATCATAATAATAGAATATTTCTGAAGGATCATGTGACATTGAGTGAGGCTGAAAATTCAGCTTTGATCACAGGAATAAATTACATTAAAATATATTGCAATAGAAAACCAATATTTGAAATGGCAATATTTCAATATTAATATCTTACTGTATATTTGATCAAATAAATGCCGCATTGAGAGCATGAGACTTATTTCCAAAACATTCAAAATTGTTAAAGTCCCAAACTTTGTATTCACCCCTACAGACAATATAAAATCACCAATATATGTATATATATCATCATATGATGTGTCTATGTATGACCAGACTAATTTAATTAAAGAAAAGACAAGAACATCATCAGCGTAAGGTTTTAAATTAATTTATAAAAAAAAAGCATTGACCCACTGAAGCAGAACAAACATCAATCATATTTTTTTTGCTTTTGTTTGAAACATATATAATCAGTCAGACTCATGGGCCTGACCAGAATCAAATCATTAAGCAGACACAATCGGCCTACACCAATACAGCCTAAAAACAAAAGGGAACAAAACAGAAAGAAAACAGGGGGGAAAAGTAAACAAAAGGAGTCTAATCAAGCAGATCTGGTCTGATTCAAAGCAGTTTCTTGTGTTTTTTTCTTCTTCTGGATTACGTTTAAATCGCCGGATCAGGTAGGTTTGTCTAGTCCGTTACATGCAAGCTGGATGAAAACAGTTCAACTACACATGGAAATGACACGTCCGCTCGAGCATCTGTGCATGTATGAAAATATGTCAGTGTAACAAAGCCGGTTTTGCTCAGATTTAAAAATAAACAAAGGAAAAACATAGGAAGGAAATACTCCATTAATACATTTTTCTCCATCTTAGAAAAGAAACTACGCTTAGTTTCACAGAGCAGAAAAGAGACAGGCGTCCCACGTCCTCTTCTGCTCGTATGCTGCTGCTTATATATATCGTTATTGTTATTATTACTTTTTAAAACGTCTCTATAAATGAAAACACACCCAGATCCTACGCTCCACGTATGAACGACAAAATACTGCATATTATCCACTACGACAATTGCAGGGGATTGTGGGGGATGCTGTCAGGCTAGCTGCCGAAAGTTTAGGAATATGTGATGTGTTTCGGAATATTTTGATCCCTTTGGCTGAAGACAGTCTCCACATACAGCCCTAGTATGCACTATTTAAAAAAAAAAAAAAAAAAAAAAAAAAAAAACCCTTCAACCTATTTGTGGTTCATGGTGTGTAATTCCATTCCAGGACATCCTCTTGGCTTTTCCCCCTCCACAATCGGAATGCCAAACTTTGGAATGTTGGATGGAAGCCCGTGTTCCGCTGTCAGAGATCCAAATTCCACAAGCGGGAGTTCTGGAATTCTCAGTCTACTGTGAACAACACAAGGGTTCCGGAGGTTCTAGAATCTTTCGGGTTCCGGCGGTCCAGAGAGGATCAACATCTGCACATCCGGAGGGCATCGCACGTCGCAAAACATCCGGGAAAGAATGCATTTTTTTTCCTTTTTTTTTTTTTAAAGATGCTTCCAATTTTGGCCGCGAGACGCTAAACATCACCGTGACCCCCAAGAGCAGAATCCAAGCCAATCAAACGCCTCCGATCGGACAACACCTGCAGGGTCTGTGAAAGTCTGTAATAAAATGCCCAGTTACGGACCAGATGGCAGTTGCTCTTGTGTTTCGGGGTGCGAGTTCTTGTTCAGTCAGGCTCGAGTCATAAAACGGAAAACGGGCAGCTGGTTGCTGCGAAAAAAACTAAACATATTACAACAGTAACGGACGCTATTTTACGCGTTTGGTTTTCTTTTTTTGACGTTAGAATTTATTTTTGCTTCACTTGAAAAGGTTAACAGCGGTTGTCCAGCCTGAAAGCCTTCAGTTTTGGCACCATGAGCTGGATGGAAGAGAAACCGTGATGAGAGGAAAAGAAAAAGGAAAAAATGGAAAACAGAAGTAGGGAAAGTGGTGGTGGTGGTTAATGGGTGACTAGTTGTGGTTGCCGTGCTGGTTGGTGGAGTCTGTGTCCGCGGCGGTCCCGTTCGGGTCAGAGGTGATTTTCTGTTCTTCGTCCTCGGTTTTCAATCGTTTGCTCTCCGGCGGCTCGCTCGCTTTTTCACCGTTCTGCCTCTTCGTGGGGAGAGAGGCGGACGCCGAGGCGTGAGCGGCCAACATGTGTAACGGACTCGACACTGAAGACAAACAGAAAGAGACATTTAACATAAGATTGTCTCTCCCCAAGTCTTAAAGTGCAAACAGTAATAAATAAAAATGTGTATGTGTGAAGGTAAACAACAAAAAACAACAAAGAGACAATTTTTGTATTTAAAGTCCCCCTGTGGTGAAAATCAAGCTTTTAATGTTGTTTATGTGTCTATGTGGTGTTTTTAATGCTTTAAGACAAACCATGTGTAAATTCATAAGTCGACACCATTGCTGAGTATTTTCTCCTTAAAACTGCAGTGAACCAAAGACACGGGTTGAAATCGCTGGTGTTTCTGACGTCACAAACTACCTTGTAACCAATCAGATCAACGTGTGATTGTCAACGAGTGGATCTCTGAGCTGCTGTGAGTGAGTGGAGGCGGGGCTCATTTGCATATTCATAGAACCACGTATACTAAATGAGGCAAGGGTGTAGAGTTACAGTCAAGCTATTTTAAGGCATGAAGACAAAAAAACGCTTAAATGTGTCATTTCGGTGATCAAAGAAGAGTTTTAAGTGATCAAATTATTGACTGCAGGGGGACTTTAAATTCCACTGTTCTGTAATAATATCCTTCCTCTGATTACATCATTAATAACGGAATACCTGAGTTAGCCTGGCTCTGTATTGCCGTGGCAATAGGCATTACATGAGTGCCATTTTGGGTGATGGCTTTGATTGGCAGTTGGTGCTGACCCAATGGGGCTTGTTGCACTATGGTAACTGTTTGAAGGGGCGTGGCTCCGGCGCTGCTCTGAATGATCCTATTGGCTGAGCCTATGGAGTCGTGAGTGATGCCAGGAACCGACTCTACCTTGACTAAAGAGAGACAGAACACATGTTTGTTACTAACGTTATCTGAAGAAATTAAAACCAGTTCATGTTCCTTGACCAGAGCTCGTCACCTTTGACCTCCTCGTACTCCCCGTTCTCCAGCGGCTCTGGTTTGATGGCGTTCTGCAGGTTGGCTCCGCTCAGGGCACTGACGGTCATCGCCGGGATCTGGTGGACCACGTGCACCGTCTGCATCAGCGGCTGCGCACACGTGGAGGACGTGACGGGGGTGGCCAGCGCGTACGTCACGGGCTTCATCGACTGAGTCAACGGGCGCTGGACCGCGATCAGGACCGGCTGGGTGGTGATGGGAGACACTGAGAGAGAGAGAGAGAGAGAGAAAACATGCACACGCTCAGTGATCTTATGTCAACAGATATATACTACTGATGCACAGATTCTGACTGGTACCAGTAACAGGTTGTTATGGTTGTTAAGGCTGAATAACAAAACATAAATAAATATTAAAAGACAAAGAGAAGTCCAGATTCTCACAGATACAGATGAAAACTCTGTGATTATTAGTTATTTATATGAAAACAAAGTGTCTATTTATGTTAAGGCTCATAAAACAAACAATTAGTAGTCTACAATTTCACTGTAAACAAACAAGATTGATGCACAAATTCTGACTGATACGGATGAAAACTGCGCATTTATTATTTATTATTATTTACATGAAAACAAAGTGTTTATTATTTATGTTAAGGCTCATAATAAAACAAACAAACAAATAATTAGTAGTCTACAATTTCACTGTAAACTAATACACAATATTGAAGCACAGAGTCTGACTGATACTGGTAAGCAGTGATTATCTAATAACATAATTATAAAATTAAAATAAATCAAAAATAAAAGAGTAGTTGATAATATAATAGCATCTAAATCAGACAAATACAGATAATACTAACAAAAAAATTAAATTAAATTAAGACATAAGCATTGTAATTTTACTATTGTAAACTAAAAAAAATGATATACTTATGAAATTTATACACTTTCTTTTTTTTAACTGCTGTAAACGCTTTGAAGCCAAGCAAAAATTCTAATGTCAACAGTTGAACGATAACCAAGTTCATGAATTTCTGAGCCTAAAAGATCAGCCCAAGTGAATGTTTGTTAATCTATGATGGAGTACCTGAGGTGTTCTGGGTAAAACGGGCCTCCTGAATCACGGCTAGTTTGGGTTGGACGGCAGCAGCAGGAGGGGGCGGAGCCGAGGCGGGCTCGGGCTCCATGGGAACCGGTGAGCCTTCGCGTGATAGGCTGTCGGGAGTCTGGACTCCGCTGGAGTGGGCGGAGAGAACGCCCGCGTGATTGGGCGACGCCGGGGCGCTCCTGTCATCAAACACCAACACATCAGAACACATTTCACATACACTACCACCCTTCAGAAAGATTTTTTTTATTCAAAAGTAACTAATATTCAACCAGGAAATCATCAAATGTCGATGATATCGATGATACATTCGCTGAATGCAAAGTCATTCATAATGTTACAAATGATTTCTATGTCAAATAAATGCTGTTCTTTCAAACTTTTTATTCATCAAAGAATCCTGAAAAAAAGGTTTCTACAAGAATATATTAATCAGCACAACTGGTTTTCAAAACTGATAATAATCAGAAATGTTTCTTGATCATCAAATCATCATGTTAGAATGATTTCTGAAGGCTCATGTGACACTGAAGACTGGAGTAATGATGCTGAAAATACAGCTTTGATCACAGGAATAAAATACAGTTTAACACATAGAGAAGAGCTATTTTAAATTGTAATCATTAGGGGTGGGCGGTATGACCAAAATTCTGTTTCACGGTATGACTAATTTTATTTCACGGTAACGGTATATTTCACGATATAGTTATTTATTTATGTAGTTATTCTCGAAAAATCGTCAAAAAGGGCTTTGTATAATAAATAATCCCAAATACTTTAGAAATGAAAAGTACTTTGTTTGAATTTTCTTTTTCTTTTATTTGGTAAATTATTTCTTTGGTAAACTATTTTTAATAGCTAAATACTCTCATCAACTTTTAGATGAACTGCCCCCAACTGATTGATATTAAATACAACATAGGTGCAATTCAACTTTAAATAAAGTGTTGCTGAATAATTTTTCAATCTCATGTTATTGCTTTACTTCATCAATCAGTTTATAATATCTGAATATTTTATATTGAACTATTCTATTCATAATAAATTAGTCACTTCCTTTTAATTTGGTAGGATATTAGTAGATACTAGTTATGTTTAAATGTTTTCCCCGGTACATTTTTGCCATGTCTGCTTTTAAAGGGCTTGTTTTGTTCTTTTTGTGATATCTGGCAACCCGAGGTTCAGAAGTGTCAAGTTCAACAAGTTCATAAGTGACTGGAGAACAGCAGTATAAAAACCGAACAGCAGCTACTGTTACTAGTGTTGACTAAGTAGTGTGCAAATTATACACACCTTGTAACTGCGTCATTATTTTACATAGCCCGTGAACACCGACACATCGCGCTCCCTCTCGCGCTCCCGTCTTTTGCATCAGTAAAATGCGATCGGTTAATTTGAGTGACAAGTTCTAATCACGCATTGAATCAAAGGAAGATTTTATCAGCTGTTTCAGTGGCCAATTGTTTGGAGTTAGAAATATATAACTCGCGCTGCATATTTAGTAATTTTGCCTCAGATACAGGATGATACATTCGCTTTAACAAGCAGGTTGTTCATCACCACGGCAACCGCTCGGGCGTCATGCTGAATGCGAGTTTCGTGTTTAAAAAGTAACTATACATAAGAGACAGAAAGATGTCATGCAGTTAACTATACATTATTTAATGTTATTTCTATTCGTTACGATATTGATATACGAACTGTTGAATTGTCAAGTAAGCTTCATGGTTTCCCCGTTGCGATCGTGCACTCCTCTGTAGCCTACGGGTCCTGCACTGGTCTAGTTGACTGCTGCGCCTTTTCCCCCGAAATATCACGTTAACAACAACCCTTTAGAAAACGTAATTCGCTTGTGGATCCTCTTGATCTACTTTCTCCATGTTTCTTTGACAAATCGCAGTGTCTCAGTCTCTCGCACGCTGCATGTGAGTTAACCACGCCCACTTATTTACATGTCGCGGTATCACGGAATGAAAAAATCTGTTACGGTTGACATTTTCTACCGCGGTAACGATATATACCGTCATACCGCCCAGCCCTAGTAATAATATTTCACATCATTACTGATTTGACTGTATTTTTGATCAAATAAATGCAGCCTTGCTGATCAGAAGAGACTTCTTTCAGAAACATTTTAAAAAATCTTACCGACCCCAACCTTTTAAACAGTTGTGTCTAATGCAACATTTAAGATAATCATAACTAGTGCTGTGACAAAAGTATAGATTTAGCGACGTTTACAAGCAAAAATACTCGGCATGCAAATTAATCCACTAATATTTTGATACTTGATTTTAATCTCCATTTCCGTTTTTTTTTTCTACTCCTTTTCTCTTTATTTTCTTTTTATTGATTTCTTTTTATTGTATTGTAAAGCACTTTGGTTGTTAAACTTGTGCTCTATAAATAAAACTTAACTTGACTAATAGATAGATAGATAAATAGTTTTATTTAATGCCATGTCAGCATCTAAGGCTATTTTAATGGCAAAAATTCAATTACAAAAATGCAAATACCATATTAATACAATAAAACCAAGCAAACAAACACAACAAATCATATGATATATTATATTATACGACTTGACAAATAGTTAATCTGCTAATATTTTGATACTTTTGATTTGTATCTCCATTTCCTTTTCTTTTTATTGATTTCTTTTTATTGTATTGTAAAGCACTTTGGTTGTGTTCAACTTGTGCTCTATAAATAAAACGACTAATATTTTCGAGTTATGTGAAATGGCATGTGATAAAGGTTAGTGTTGGGACCTGGACGAGAGGGGTCCCAGCGGGGTCCTGAAGCAGGGGACGCCCCGCGGCCTGCGTTTCCTGAAGGCCTGCTCCACCAGCTTGCTCTCGGACGACGGGTCGATCCTCCAGAACGAACCCTTGCCCGGCTCCTCCTGAGAGCGCGGGACTTTGATGAAGTACCGATTCAGGGACAGGTTGTGACGAATCGAGTTCTGAGACAGAGAAATTTATTCATAATGTCAACTGAAATCCTCATCCAGTATGACTGTAAAATGATACAGTCAAACCAAATGTTTATTCAGACTCCTTCAACATTTCTCACATTATCAGTTTATTCGCTATAGTTTAGAAAATGGTAATAAAATATGACAAGAACTCAGAGTTATTAAATCAGTTGATATTTCACTGGTCTCACAAATTAATTATGTTGAACATCTGTCAGCTGTTAAATTTAAGTACACAATTAGATAATACCAATTTAACTCAACCAATTACCAAGCAATGCTTCATTTTGTTCAGACTGTGCTGTAAGAAGGTCGCATTAGCAATTAAAGAAAAAAACACTTCAGCAAAACATGGTCAGGTCAAAGTGTCCCAAATTTTTATACATTTTACTGGTAGTCACTGTATGAGGAATTTTGGGTATAATGTGTCAGTTTACTTTATTTTGCTATCCTCACTTACATAAATGAACTAAGGTGTCCTGCAACCACTAGTTAAAAAAACCTTTTTGGCTTGACTATATATTACACACAAAGAGAGTAACAGAGCATCTACTTAAAAATCCAACAAACTTAAACTCAACAGTCATGGAGCGCCTAAAATGCTTTATGTTTTCTAGATATTGTTGATGATTGACTGTAAGCCTGTGTGAACAGCCTCATCTCTGGTTGATCTGGTGTGTGTGTGTGTGTGTGTGTGTGTGTGTGTGTGTGTGTGTGTGTGTGTGTGTGTGTGTGTGTGTGTGTGTGTGTGTCACTGACCTGCCAGCCCTTGTCTGCCGTCCTGTAGTACGGGTAGTTCTTGGTGATGTGTGTGTAGATGCCGTTTAGTGTTAACTGCTTGTCCTGCGCCATCGTGATCGCCTGCACGATCAACTGAGCGTACGAGTACGGGGGCTTGGAGTCATCCTGAAGAGAGAAAGAGAGATTTCACCTTAACCACGAACTAAAGATCATTTAGAATAGATGGACAATTTTCTCCAGGTATTATATCATCACCCGTCAAAAGTTGGAAGTAATTATGATCTGTTTTTGAAATAAGTCTCTTCTGCTCAGCAAGGCTGCGTTTATTTGATCAACAGTACAGTGAAAACTGTAATATTGTAAAATATTATTACAATTTAAAATGACTGTTTTCTATGTGAATGTGATAAAATGTTATTTATTCCTGTGATGAAAGCTGAATTTTCAGCATCATTACTCCAGTGTCACATGATGATTTGATGCTCAAGAAACATTTGTGATTATTATCAGTGTTGTGCTGCTTCATATTTTGTTAAAAGATGCTTTCTCTTTTTGTGTTCTGTGTGACATTAAAGCACATTGGTCAACTTGTGTTGTTTCAATTGTGCTATATAAATCAAGTGGCTATTGCTATGATACATTTCTTTCAGAAAAATTCACTGAACAGAGTTAAAAAAACAAACAATTTATTTGAAATAGAAATCTTTTGAATTTAATACATCCTTTCTGGATAAAAGCATTAATTGTTATTGTTTTATTTATTTTTTAATCTTCCTTACGCCTCACTAACGTTAACTTTTGAATTGTATAATTTTTTCCACAAAAATATGAAGCAGTACAACTGTTTTCAACATTGATAATGATCAGAAATGTTATCATTATCAGAAATAATGATCAAATAATGATGCTGAAAATTCAGCTTTGATCACAGGAATAAATTACATTTTAACATATAATCACATAGAAAACACTTATTTCAAATAGTAATAATATTTCACAATATTACTGTTAACATCATAATTTACATACAAATAAATGCAGCCTTGGGGAAAAAAAATCATAATTTTTCCAAACTTTCGTCCGGTAGTGACGTTTATCCTGAGATTTGGCACCTTTGGACTGTCTCCTTCTGACGCCTCTTTGTCGTTCTCGGACTGAGAGTTATCATTCATGAGCTGCAGGTCAGGCACGATTCGGCCCAGCCTGTAGCCGGACGATCCCGCACCCCGCGGACTGGACGGGCACGAGTTAGCAGCGCTGAGGGACACACACGACACACAAAATGCATTACCATACTGTACACACACCAAAATCATTTAGTAAAACGGGCCGATGGAAACAGATGGAACGCAGGGAAGGAGGAGGTTTCATTTTCCCTGCAGAACAGGAAACTGCCTCATTTATGTGGGAGCCAAACTCAATTAAATCACTCAAATCAGAAGTGGCTCATAAAGGACACGCAGCTGCAGACACAATTCAAACGCAGTCACTCAAAAACCACCAAACCCGATGAGGCACGAACTCCAACGTTTCAGTTTAAACTCGCCTTGAAGCTTCATAGATCAGAAAAACTTTCATATGATTCTGCTTTATATATTATATCTCATCTTTCAATAAGTGTTTTCATTAACTAAAACTATTAAATTAAATGATATAAAAAAAAAGTTAAATGTTTTCTGAAATGAAATATTTGTAAAAAAAAAATCAGTTTGTTGCTAAGGCAACATTTCTTTTTAGTTTAGTTAAAGTGTAATATGTATAAAATATGTATAATTTTGGTGAAAATCGGACAAATGGTCTAGGAGGAGTTAGAAAAAGTAGGTTTTAAAAGAAAATAAAGATGGGATAACCCAAGGGAATCAAAACACAGCAGCCTGTATTCTCAGGTCATGATTGTGATGACATGTACCAGGTTTGGTCTGAATACGATAAAAGCGTAGTGGAGATACAGCCTTGCGTCTGTTTTCGCAAGTGCTACGTAAAATTAGTTTGCGCGGTATTTGAGATTGGTTTGACAAATCAACTTGAATTCTGATCTGGTTAAATTTTCGTGAAAATTGGAGCAACCATCTAGGACGAGTTCAAAAAAGTATGTTTTTCAAAAAATTCAAAATGGCGGAAACATTTTCATGACGGAAATGACTCAGAATTTAGAATCTAGCCGTTAATGTTCAAAAGTTATTAGCATAAACATGAGTGAAACTTTGGACAGTTGGTGGCGCTAGAGGGGTTGAGTTAGAGACTCCAAATTTGCGAAGGTGACCGTTCAGACTGTCCTCTATCAGTGTGCCAAATTTCATAACTTTCCCGCAAGCGGTTCTATGGGCTGCCATAGACTTCCAGAATGGAAGAAGAATAACAATAAGAACGCCAACGATTTCACGAGGTGCCTACGCACTTTCAGTGCTTGGCCCCTAATAACTCAAAATATTCTCAGGTTCACGTTGACAATAAAATAATACAAATATTGTGTATAATTTTGTTATATTTTTTAGGGATGCACCAATATGAACATTTTGGCTGATACCAATAACCGATAATTCTTTATATTTGAAAGCCGATATATTGGATGACAAATCTAAAAAAAAATTTAATATCATTTTTGAGAGCCGATTACAAAAACAAGTCTCTCCATTAAACTCCACTTCACAAGCACACAGCTATAATATTCTCATAATTTTATGTAGCCTTTATGACAGACTTGCGCCACACATGTTGCACATAACTGTATTTTCCTTTTTTGAAGTGATTCCAATCACATTTCAAGAAATTCAAAACCATCATGGCGAACAGTGCGCATCTGAAGTGTGTCAGCTAAAGGAAATAATACATTATTTATTGTCTTTAATATATCAGACACATGTTCTTATAGGGCCGATAATGATATATCGACCGATGCCGATATGGTGGTCGATATATTGTGCATCCCTAAAATTTTCCATAAATCGCTCAGCCTTAAACCTGATGGTGTGTGCGTGTGTGTACCTGATGGTGTGTGTGTGTGTGTGTGTGTGTTTGGTGTGTGAGTACCTGATGGTGCCAGTGGGCGAGGGCAAGGGGCTCATGAGGTGAGCGATGTTATCGGGAATGTTGATGGTTAAAGGGGAGATCTGTGGCTGAACCGCTTTAACCGGAGACTCCGGTTCCCTCTTCTCACGCTTGACGCTCGCCAGTGCCGTGAACGTGATTTTGATGTTCGTACTGGGGAACCGAAACGTGCACCTGAGAAAGAGAGAGAAAGACAATTATCAACTAAAGAGATGTAATCCTCATGGATCAAACAAGCATCAACATGAACCATCATACCAAGCCAAAACAAAGATTCACGCTTCCAAAAACACATGGGTGGAGCGTTTACAGTGGAAAGCAGGGCGTTTAACATCTGAAGAGGGTCTGAAGTGACAATATTCATTTACGTGAGATTGTTTATAACAATTAACGCATAAAAACAGCTCGCGTTTCATAAATGAGGTCCAGCGAACAAGCTCCTGTAGGAATATTAAAGTTGTTTACATGCAAAACGAGACCACAGAAACAGGCAAATCTCTAGGTGTGTCCATCTCTGCTTGATAAAAGAGCAGTTCACGGTGTTTATGTTTATATGACCTTATGTGCAGTCGGCTTAATAAGTGTAATCGGTGTAAGATTATTAGATGCATGTAAACACCCTCGATGTGTTTCAGACACAGGTTTTCTTATGACCAAGATGACTGTGGTAATAAAGCTCAGGAGTATAAGTGGATCTCCAAGCGATGCTAAAATTAACCGCCCCTTGATGAACTAATATTCAGTCTCAACACTAACAGCCCCAGGAGTAAACAAGTCACCTCATCCATGAAAACATGGCACGGCTCACACAGAAACCAGTTATTTTAGCTTTGCAAATCACAATGCACAATAAAAACACATCATCACAATTCTCCCCAAATGAATGCGATTGAAAAAAACCTAAGTTAATTATACTTTTCACTTATCTGCACCAAAATAGCAATAAACAGCAATATTAAACAGCAATATTTGCAATAATGTGAAAACAAATTTAATTAAAGTACGCTTCCAGTATTTCTCAATTAAGCGATTGTCGCTTCAAGCTGCTCAAAGTTATGACACGAAAAAGACTCACATCATTTTAATATCCTATAAACAACAACCTGTTTCACCCGAGAGGACAGAACGAAAAGAAAAGCACACAAGCGCCCCCTTGGAGGAGTTCGGAAACGATGCGCTACTTCTGATGGACAAGGGCCATTTCTCTCCTTTTCTTTTAGCGTCATGGTCCATATGGTTGGCAATGGGTGACGTGTTTTTGTGCCAAGCCTTGTACTAAACTTTGCGCCAGGCCCCTGAAGCCCTAGCACACACACACACCAAATCACACCCAGCGTCTTCAATTATCCCAGAATACAGCGGAAGACTATCCTGCTTATTCACTAACAAATGAAAGGAGGATTCAATCCTGCTCTCGTTCAGAAACAGAGACGGCATTGGTACATGTCTGGAATAAACGCAGCCCTGAGTTGAGTTACCACCAACATTAGGACGCCGCTTTACGGGAATTCAAAAAAGGTGCTGATCTGAAATAAGTTTCAACGTGAAGATAAATTCTTCAGGCTGCAAAATACTATTTGATGCTTGTGCTGTCTGATACTTTTTTTAAAAAATTTGTCAAACGAATTCATTTTGTTTGTATCTTTAACTAGTGTTTGCACATTATTTTTAGCTATCGTTCCTTAAAACACAGCACCAACAGTCCATTCTGCCATTGACAATCTAATTGGGGGAAAACAGCAACAAAAAAACGAACTAACATTTTACATGTCAAGTTAAACGCGTCCTTCTCTAATTGGGTGGGTTTTTTCTTAGTTTTGCAAACTTTGGCTTTTATTCTTTAGTTAACTACAATATTTTCATTACACTAAATGTTCAAATTAAGGTAATTTCATTTCATTAAATTGGTATTTTTCAGTAGATACAGGTTTTGAAATTGCTGTAACGCTTTACAATAATTTGTTAACATTAATGCATTAGCGACTATGACCTAAAAATGAACAATTTTCTAAATCATTTATTAACCTTGATTAATGTCAGTTACTAAAAATACAATTGGTCATCATTTATTCATGTTAGTTCATTAACCAAACGCTGAGATTAACTAAGATTAATAAATTCTATAGAAGTATTATTCATTGTTAGTGCATGTTAACTAACCAACGTTAACTAATGAAACAGTGTTTGTTACCAAACCTGCAATCTCTGCAGAAGGCGAATCTGTACTTGATTAGACTGAAGGAAATATGTGGCACAAACTACAATAAATAATTTACTTATAAACAAAAAAGCAACATTTTCCACATCCAGCAAGACAAATGATAAGAATAATACCACATGATCTGACAGATAAACTCTGGTCCTTCTGATTTCTTCTACAGTCGAACACATCGGCGCTGTGATTTCTCACGTGTCGGTTTATTCAGATCCGCACCGGTCATGAACGAGCAGCTTGTGACGCTTTATCAACAACATCTGCGGGACATTTCTGCAGTAATGAGTCCATTCCTTCAACTCATGTTGTTGAAAACAGGATTCTTTCTCTTCGAACAATAGTTTGATGTCAGTAATTTACAGAAATTCCTCTCCAGTCTAACCACAACATTCACTGAAACTACAACAAAAAAAAAAAAAAGTAAAAAAATAATGCAGAAATATTCATGATTAAGACATCACAATCATGTTAATAAGCTGCAATGACCAACATCATTTACATAAACACTCAGTATATTGTTAACTGAAACTATTAAAAACATTTGTTTATTGAAATTAAACTTGAATATAGATGAAAAATTTAACGAAAATGTTTCCTTGGCAACTAACTGAAATAAGTGCAAGTTAAAGCACTAAAAATTACTAACTGGAAATAATGAAAACTGAACTAAAAGCTAAAATAAAAATAATTAAACCTAAATGGCAATGTTTAAAAAGAACAAAAACGACTAAAAATGAAAACAAAAATATATATATTACAATAAAAGCGGATTTAAAATATGAATACCTACAACTGTGTATAAATAATACTAATATAACAATGTGAATCATAACATTTACAAACACAAGACTTGGAAAATGAGCATGGAAAATGTTAATGAAAAACTAGAGTACAGCCGTTTTTAACAAGTATGTTTCAGAGAAGAAAATAACCAACCACTCTCATTTATCGACTCTTTCAATAAACCTTCATTAATCTTTGCCAGTTGCTTTTGTCAGATATCTAACAATCGTTTTGTTGATGCAAATTTAATTAAGTATTCAGGATAAAATCTTAACTGTGTTTCTGCTCCAAGCAGCCATTTCAAGCACAATTCAGTCATGGCAACTACGAGGGGCTCTTTAAAACAGGAATGTTGGGATCCCAACCCCTCACATTCCTCCCTGTGGGTGGTGTGTGTGTGTGTGTGTGTGTGTGTGTGTGTTCTGAACAGACTTGTTCCCGCATATCTCCTTGCGTCTCTCCCACGAAACCGAAAAACCCTCAAAGATTCTACAAAAACACACTACCGATCTCACACAGGAAGCATGGTTTGCTAAAATACCCCAAACTTTGGTGTGTTTTTCTTGTTAACATTCAAACAAATGATGACTGAAAAGAAAAAGTGTGATTTAAGCACTCAATCTTAGGCCCTGTTTACACCTGGTATTAAAGGGATAGTTCACCCAAAAACGAAAATTAGCCCATGATTTACTCACCCTGAAGCCATCCTAGGTGTATATGGCTTTCTTCTTTCAGATGAATACAATCAGAGTTGTATTAAAAAAAATGTCCTGGCTCTTCCAAGCTTTATAATGGCAGTGAATGGGTGTATGCCTTTGGAACATTAAAGTGCATCTATTCATGATTAAAGTGCTCCAGACGGCTCTGCGGGGGTTAATGAAGGCCTTCTAAAGTGAAGCGATGCGTTTGTGTATAAAAATCCATATTTAAAACTTTATCGACTAAAGTAACAAGCTTCCAGCAGACGGCCGTACGCATAGATTTACGCCAAACGAGTAACACTTGTACTTGACTGACGCACAATGTAAATGACAGCAATTGATGCTTCTCGCGGTTAAAACAAACAGTTTACACCTGGTGTTTTAATGCGTCTCTTTAGTCCACTTTCAACCACTTCTGTCCTGATTTCTTCGAGGAGAGGGTCTATGTGCGGGTAAATGTATGCATTTTTCAGATCTTTCGATCTAATGGACAAAATAAGCTCACACAATTTACATATGAACACAACCGGAGACGACGGGAAAACATACGGAGAGCAGCAGCTTTAAGACCAGCCGAACGCTGTGAGTGTGTGTTAGAAATCAGGAATGAAGAGAGAACATTGTGATTGGTATGTTTTTCATCTTCAAACCAAATTTGGGTCTCCAGCCGACAGTTTAAATCCCGTCTTGCTAGAGCGTTTCCCATAATGTTTACGCATTAGTTCGGTAGACGGAGAGATGGTCTTTTGTGGGGGTTCTTGCAGGTTTCAGTAAGTCAAATTTAAGACCTTTTTAAGACATTTTAAGACCATAAAGATTGAAATTTAAGACCTACACGACTCATTACCAAAAAAAAATATTCAAATCAAAAAAATTCTGAAAAAAATAATTTTATTTCAATGAATTCAGTCATCAAAACAATTATCACGGTTATCACAGAATCCTGTTCAAAAAGAACTACACAATGAAATCAATTCACCAAGTTTTATGTCAAAAACCAGCAAATAACAAATAAAATTGCTAATAAAATTAGCATCAATATGCACTTTTTGTTTACATAAACATTAAAATAATACCATTAAAAATGATGGCCAGATTTTAAAAGAGTGTCTTGCAACATGTTATATACTAACATGTACAAGTTCAAATGAAGTTGTGACAACAAAGGCTTTATAAAAAGATAAACCTCACATATTTCAGCCTTTAAATCATTTTTTTTTATAAAAAGAATGAGTCAAAAATGATAAATTACAGACATTTACAATGCACTTTAGCTTATCTTTTATTATCAATAGTAAAATTCAGTCCGATTTTCCAGTGGCGTCTGTCGTTGCTATGCAACCATGCACTGCGCTCTCCACAACGACAAAGACGTTTTAGTAGCTAATGGATTTCCACCAAAAAACGCTAGCTCTGCTACAAGTTTTATTTACGGAGAATAGAAAAACACCCGTAGTGTTTTTCATGTGTTTTCATCTTTCATGTTGACTGAGCTTTCAATGTTGTTACAAAAAGGGTGAAGGTGATTGGTTGGTTCTTGTCACATGACCTGCGGTGCGCTTGAGGCATTCTGAAAAGTTGAGATTTTTTCATCTCGCTGCGCCTGGAAAAAATGAGCGTGTCGCTTCAATTATGAGTGCGCTTGCCTTTGGTAAAACAGCAAAAAAGTGTTGGCCCTAACTAATGACACAGAATGTATTTGACTATGGTGGGAGAGTTCGTCCTCCCCAGTCTGCACCGCTCAACATTTAAAGCAGAGGAATCACGCCAAAACTTACACTCTTTACAAACTGGGTTTAGCAACACCAAAACACAGTTGGTGCAACTTGTCTAGTTTTTGTCGAGTATGTATCAAAATAAACCCCCCAGGTTTTTTTTTTTTTTGCAAGTACACTAAGGAACAACAGATACTTGTCATAACAACTATAAATCTATTTTAATTAAATAATTTCATTGGCAGTGTGAAATATTTGGGCATGTTAAGCTTCAAGAGTGTAAGATCCTCACAACAGCTACAGAAGAGAGCAAGAAGTGAGTTAGTGGAGTCTAAAACTAGATCACGTCATCAGCTGGGGTGTATATGCTCAAAGATGGACCAAAGCAAACCCTAATGACTTCCAGACAGAAACAATCCCATTCCCAGTGACTCACTGTCTTACAACACTATAACAGATATTAAAGCTTGACTCACTCCTCCGGTGGTAAAGTCCTGTCTAGAGCCATGACAGTAAACCAAGATGTAGACACAGAGGGAAAGACTGGGACTAAACTATAAAATTAAGCCATGACTAACCTATAAAATAATATATAAAAAAAAAAACGTCATTAGAGATTAGTTTGGCATTTTTCAAATCTTAAAAGGTTAGTTCACCACCCGTAATACATTCGTTCATCTTCAAAACACTTTTTTTTTTTTTTTTTAAATGAAATCTAAGAGATTTCTGTCCCTCCATTGACAGGCTACGCAACTACCACTTTCCAGGTCCAGAAAGCTAGTAAAGACATCATTAAAGTAATCCAATGTGACTCCAGTGGTTTAACCCCAATTTTATTAAGCAATGCGAGTGGTTTGTTTGTACAAAAAAAACTGAATTTACCACTTTATTTACAAAATATAAATTTCCAACGCGCGATGCATGCGTGTTCTGTTGACGCGAGAGCAGATGTTGTTGCGTAAACGTGCATTGGAGACTTATATTTTGTAAATAAAGTGGTAAATTCTGTTTTGTACAAACTAAGCACTCGCATCACTTCATAATATGAGGTCTGAATGACACAAAGGGGTTTTGGCTGACAAAAATGTTTGTGCGCTAGAGAAATCTCTGATGGAGTGTCTGACAGACAAAACTCTTCTCGCTCTAAATCTTCCAGAGCTGCACGATTAATCGATAAAAGATCTCAATCTTATTCCTAAACGACAACGATTCGCCTGTGTCTATTAAAGCAGAACTTGGTAACTTTTTTAACTTAATAAAACTGTCTAGAAATCATTTGGATGGTTAAATAACCTGTTCTGGTGATATTGGTGACTTTCCCCGCTCCCCCAAGCGTTCCCAGGCGGAAAACTAACCTTGCAACTTGGGGACTACCGTCCCGGCAAGATAGAAATTGGAAGTCTCGTGAGAAGCGAGAACAAGAACGAGCGCAAAACACGAATTGCTTTACGGCAATTCGACATAAACACACACGCATGTATGATGTGTTACCAGATTACCCACCTCGGTAGACATAGCTCCACACGATACAGTTGGCTTGCTCCGATCATAAACACACATGAGCAGCGGTAGAGTGGGGGAGGAGGCCGCCGCAAGTGAGTTTTTACGACCGTGTTGTGAAATATACGTCCCCCCACAGCTGTAGGGGGAGCTCGTGGGGAAAACATGCAACAACAAAAGGGAAATCAGCGAAGAAGTGACTAGAGTTCGCTAGAGTTGCCGAGTTCTCCTTTAAACATTTAACGTGCATTTGAAAAAACAACACGAGTCAAACATCTTTCCAAACATGAGAAGCATTTATGAACCTCTTGTCCAACAACAGACAACATTTAATAACATGCATTTACTCCAAGCTCACTTCATAACTGTGAGATGATGGGCCTTCTTACACAGAATAAGGCAGTCGTGTATTTATAAGTCATGTTTAATCAAAGCGTTTCAATCTTCTGTTTATTCAGCTACAGCGATAGGGGTTTCCTGGAATTATGCTCATTATTGTACTTCTGCGGTGAGGCATATTTATCGTGTTTGCGTGAGAGCGCCCTCTGGCATTCAAATGGGGCAGTATTTACTACCGATCAGCCGCACTCCACTGACAAGCTGCGCATAAAATAATCACAGCCTTTGCTAAATCGCGTGTAGTTTTATTGCGATTAATTGTGCAGCCCTAGTTACATTCATATCACAAAAGAACTGGGAAAAAAAATTAAAGGAAATCACCTTTAGAAAGTAACATGGCACTTCAAATAAAGATTATATCGATTACATTGCTATGCCACCAGGAGGCGACAAGATACTGTTAGAAAATGTCTTTGAATCATTCATTCAAAAACGCTGATCCATCCAAGAATAAAACAAGTGAAGTATTCATGAGTGAGTCATTGAATCATTCATTCAAGAGATTCATTCAAAAACGCTGAATCATCCACTCATGAAACAAGTGAAGTATCTATGAGTCATTGAATCATTCAAAACTTTAAAAGACTGCAGAAATTAACATTCGGTCAGAACCTCTAGTAAATTACATGTTATTTTGTCTACCTAGTTGTCAAGTTGAGAATCGTGACCTCTGTTTGAAACAAAAAAATGTTTGATTCTCAATTTATCCAGCACTGTTCAGCTCTAACATCTTCACAGCGTAAACTCCCTCACAGAGGAGTTTCTGTTTCTGAGCAGAAGGTCAGTGGGTTCAGATTCAGTGTTTGGGTTTCTCTGGGTTCAACCGACCCCAGCAAGAGGTGCATTTATTTAGCATAGTCTTTTACGACACATCCCAAACCAATGACCTTCTCCTCACCTGACACCTCACTGCTGCTTCTGCACATAAAAACATCATAATAAATCAGAAACACTCTGGAAAAGACCCCCAGGATCGATGGACATATTAAACAGTGTTTGACCGGGGCATAGAGACAAGAATATGATGCTTTAAAACATTTCACCATGTTTGAATCCATTCCAAACAATAAAGACAAAAAAATAATGCTGAAAGAGCTCATGGTTTCTTGTCTAGGCCAGGTCATGACATGCGTGGAGATGTCAGCATCTCTTTGTGCTGACAGAGAGCCAATAGGAGCGAATCTCCACTAATTAAATGCTCTTTAGCTTCTTGATCAATATTGTGACTCAGAGCGTCTCTACCTCAAACGTGCTGTCCATTACAGTCCATACAAACCATCTGGACGTACTGCACGTCTCCGCGGGTGCGACGCATTGATTTCTTGATAATTAAAGTGTGGACGTGGCTCTGTCTCTAATCTTTAGAGAAGTGGCAGTGTAATTAGCAACAGCATCCAGCACGTATGGCGCGCTAACAGCTTTACAGACACACAAAACTGCTAAAGGACAAACATTTATAAACAACCCGTTTCAGTGCAGTCACCTATAAGTAAGCCATTATAAGTCAGTCCTCACTGCGCTAGCCACGTCTAGGTCATGCATTAACTGACAAAACATGCCTTGAATGCAATGCAAGTCACTTTGGATAAAAGCATCTGGCAAATGCATAAATGCAAGAAGGAAATATGCACATTTTCACTATACAAGGCCCTATGATTTCCGTGAAAAATGCAGATGGAAACACGAAATCCAGTCATAAAATGGTTCACGTCGTGTCTTTTGCGCGCTCAAGTTTGTTATTTTAAATGTAGACGATGTCTATTTGCAACATGTTTTGGAAGCGTTGATCATTGTAGCCACTAGCCAATCACAGACTTGTGTGTTGAACGTGTGAACACAATTGGCCAATCAGAGGTGTTTAAGAATCCGCTCAACAGCACTCGAAATGCTTAGTCGGAAAAGCTGGTGTCGTCACATTTTTAAAATGTTAAAGTATAAAAGTCAGTACCCTTTGACGACACTTTCCCAGGTTTATTTTAAGGAAGCAGCTGGTAAACACGGAGATGTTCCCAGGTTTAAATAAAAGAGGTTGGTAAATTTTGACATTTTGACAAACTTTTGACAATTATATAAAGCAAGTCGATAAGCAGTTAAATGTGTCAGTTTACACACAAAGAAAAGTTTAAACTTTTAAAAAGTAGAAGCATAACATGTTTAAATTAATTAAAATGTTCAATTTAATTTACAGACTGAAAAATGTGCTGTTTTCTAAAAGTTTGGACTTTAATAAAGAGAAAAAAACTGCACTTAACCTTTTCACAGGCATTTTGTTTTCATAGTTATAGACATATTGTGATGTATCGTTATAGGATTGTCTAGCAATATATTGATTATCGCAGAATTGCTGTATCGTGAGGTACCCTGTGATTCCCACCCCTATTGCACAGTAGAATGTACTTCGTTAAATTATAATATATAATATTAATAACACTAATACTGTTTATTTATTATTCCTTAAAAGATGTTTCATTTTTATTTAAACTTAATTTTGTACATAACAGTAAACCTTTGTTTTGCAACACTTTTCTTGCCATTAAAAATAAAAGGAATTGTTCAAATTTAATTTGCTTAGGCTACATTTTAGAATATTAAATGTTTGCATTCATCTGATTACCACATTATTTTGATAATAAATGTATATTAAACCATAAAAATTTTAATAGACACAAAAATTTCATAGGGCAATATTATCGTTAACATTTTATTAATTCATCTGATAAAACGTTATTTTTGATTATTAAAATTTAATTAAACCATTACAATGGAATCCAGAAACATTAAAACAAAAAAAAAACTAAATTTAGGGAGAGAAATAACAGATTTCATACCCTAGCTTTAAAGATAAATATTGGCTATAAAAAGCCTTATTTACATTTTCTGAAGCCGCATCAAGTCTGTCAGCACAAAGACATCAGAGAGTCTCTTTATAACTCAAACAAACATGCATGCCTCCATATTTAGAAAGCGCTAATCAGTCAAACTATATCAGCTCACTAACTTACTGCACTCTTAAAGTGACACCACGTATCAAGATGATCTAGAGTTGATATGCATTTTTAAACCTGTGCAGAATTCAACAGAAAGGTTTGTTGAAATGAGACGAGCTGAAAATGGCAGTGCATAAAATAGCTTTAAAGGCTGGCATTGTAGGGTGCAACAGATTTGTTGTTATATTGAGATATGTGGGTCATGTGTTAAAAAAAGCAAAGGGATAAGTGTGCACTACAGTCGTGCTTGACGCTGTGATTTGATGTCGTTCAAAAAGAGATACCTGAGATCTACAGAGCAAAACGATTCTGAAATACGCTGGCCAGCCGTGGGTGAGACTAAGTACAAATCAGACAATTCATTCAAAACAGATAAAGCACGATGATCACGATCCAAAGGTCGACTTCAGGATAATGTCAACACAACCAGATGTCCAACATCTTCTCAAGACAAACAAATAAGAAAATGCAAACATATGACAGCAAAACCTACCTAACTGACAGACGGGGCTTTTCTGAGATGCCAAAAAAAAAAAAAAAAAAATCCATTTGAGAAAGAGCCTTTGATGCTGTCAGGATCTAAACCCCTAGTTAACATCTAACCCTGTGAGTGTTTACTGTTTAAACTCCATCTCAGACAAAAACAACACTCATTCTTCCATGACACACAACACACATTTATTTATTTTGTGCACATTTCTGACAGGTGATATTAACATGTATATGCATTTGTTTAGAAGTGGTGTTTGAAATTCTAGTGAGCTGCCTACCTAGACAGCATTGCCTATCATGATACCCCAAATTGCTGCTTCACACACCTATGATGCCCCAAATTGCTGCTGAACACGCTTATGATGCCCCAAAATGCTGCTTCACATGCCTATGATGCCCCAAATTGCTGCTGCACACGCTTATGATGCCCCAAATTGCTGCTGAACACACTTATGATGCCCCAAAATGCTGCTTCACACACCTATGATGCCCCAAATTGCTGCTGAACACGCTTATGATGCCCCAAAATGCTGCTTCACATGCCTATGATGCCCCAAATTGCTGCTGCACACGCTTATGATGCCCCAAATTGCTGCTGAACACACTTATGATGCCCCAAAATGCTGCTTCACATGCCTATGATGCCCCAAATTGCTGCTGAACACGCTTATGATGCCCCAAAATGCTGCTTCACATGCCTATGATGCCCCAAATTGCTGCTGCACACGCCTATGATGCCCCAAATTGCTGCTGCACACACTTATAATGCCCCAAAATGCTGCTTCACACACCTATAATGCCCCAAAATGCTGCTGCACACACTTACAATGCCCCAAAATGCTGCTGCACACGCCTATGATGCCCCAAAATGCTGCTTCACACGCCTATGATGCCCCAAAATGCTGCTTCACACGCCTATGATGCCCCAAAATGCTGCTTCACATGCTTATGATGCCCCAAATTGCTGCTGCACACACTTATAATGCCCCAAAATGCTGCTGCACACGCCTATGATGCCCCAAATTTCTGCTGCACACACTTATAATGCCCCAAAATGCTGCTGCACACGCCTATGATGCCCCAAAATGCTGCTTCACACGCCTATGATGCCCCAAAATGCTGCTTCACACACCTATAATGCCCCAAAATGCTGCTTCACACGCCTATGATGCCCCAAAATGCTGCTTCACACACCTATAATGCCCCAAAATGCTGCTTCACATGCTTATGATGCCCCAAAATGCTGCTGCACACGCCTATGATGCCCCAAAATGCTGCTTCACATGTTTATGATGCCCCAAAATGCTGTTGCACACGCCTATGATGCCCCAAAATGCTGCTTCACATGTTTATGATGCCCCAAAATGCTGCTGCACACGCCTATGATGCCCCAAAATGCTGCATGCACACACCCTTGGATGTCCAAAAATGTTGCAAACACCTTTAACACCCCAAAATGCTGCAAGCCTGTATAATACCCTCCCCCAAAAAAATCTATATACACACAATTCACGCAAAAGTGCACGCATGTGATGCTCTTAATCTGTATCAGCATGTGTCCATGACACCCCAAACTTAATGCATGCATTTATGGTGAAGTAAGATGGGGTCTGCCATGCCCTCGTAAAAAAAAAATATATAAGCAGAATTGTTTTGGTGGCCCCAAAAATTCTGCATGATGCTCTAAAAACAATGAATCTGCTTCTCCACACAATGGCCAAAATGCTGCATGGACACATGAAGCGCGTGAACGCTGTCTAGTTAGGCAGCTCACTGGGGAATGAGACACAGCCCAGAGAGCCTCTGAAAGCGAAACGAAAATTTTGTGCGGCATAGGCACACTAGCACGTGCTCCCGGCGTTTCACCATAACAACAACAACAATAACATCGCCGAGGATGATGATGATGGTATGATAAGCACGATGAAGAATGATGAAGGTTATGATAATAACTCACATTCTCGGCAGCTGCAGGGGTGGCGCCCCCCGCCGCAGAAACACCCCGTCCACGAACACCCCGTTTTTCCCCAGACAGCGCAGATAAAACTCTCCTCCGCCCGGGCCCGAGCCAGTGTCCTCGGCCGCCGCGGTGAAGATCTCCAGGTGCCGGCGGGAGATGAAGCTCGAGTGGCCCATGCTCACGTCCACCGAACCCTGCGACGAGTTCCGACCCACCGTCACCGAGCGCTTCTTCATCACATACTCAAACTCACGACCCTCCAAACGAGCCACCGCTGCCATCTTTATCTTTCCGCACACGGAACGGGGCACGATATGAATATGAAGGGAAAATATGAAACGTTAAACGTGCCCGACCGGAGACACCAGCATCAGCAGCGGCGGCGACTCGACCCACCGCCGCGATACACCAGAGAGAAAGGGAAGGGGGGATTAGCCAATCAAAGCGCGCTGGAGGAGGGGGTTCTGTGATTGACGGGTGCGCCGACCAATTAGAGGCGCTCTAAGGAATGCGGTAATTCAATCGCAGCCAATGAGATAAAAAACATGGACGATTTGACGGATTGAAGGTCGGTTGCGCTGCGCCCCAACACGCATGTACGCGGAGAGTTGTAAACACTGGACTGGAGCTTTGTGTAAAGGACGTACGTGAAATGGTTTTATAACAAATAAATAAATAAATATTACAATAAGAAAGTATCGAATACAAATAAAATAGGGATTTATAGAATAAAATCAATATTTTAAATAAAAATAAAAGATTCTTGTAATAGAGTGACTATTTAATTTAATTGATTTTAAATGGTTATTTTTGTTTGTATTTGTCTTACTGTTATGTTCTCTCTCTCTCTCTCTCTCTCTCTCTGTGTGTGTGTGTGTGTGTGTGTGTGCCTATTAATGCTTTGGGAATATTTCACGTACATCAATTCTACTGATAAAAATACCTTTAAAGTAAAATTGTATTTTATACCAGGGTAATGGGCAGATTTTGAACATTTTAAACATGTTTAAAACATTTTAACAATGTTGCCAAAAAAAAATAAAAAAAAAAAATAAAAGAAATTTAGAATCTATAACTGTGGTTGAATATAATGAACTGAGGTTTTTAGCTCATCACCAATTTAACATATTCTAATAGGTCACAATTAATTAATATGTGACATGCGTTTTTTATAATCCGTCACTGATCTTCAATCAAATTTTTTTTTTATAATAATGTATCTTTATAAACTAAAAATAAAGTGTATGAGTGGGGGAAAAAAAAACCAAGTATTTATTTTCCTGTACATTTGAAAACAGAGTAACCCTAGAGCAGAATCCCACTGGAATCCACTCCGTGTTTTACGGCTCTCCACGTCTGCAGTCGCCGATTCCCCCACAATCCTCCGCGCCCGTCAGCGTGTGTGTTTTGAGTATGGAGGTCATGAAAACAAACGCGTTTTTTTGCCTCGTTTTAAGCGCGAAACCCCCCATTTTCCTTAAACTACACGTTGTACGACGTTCTATGCGTTCAGCAGACGTCATTTCCACGACGAAGTGCACGCGCACAGGGAGATGCGCGAGCATACGCGCGGAACATGTGCTCGAGCAGGGTGACGTCATCTCTTCCTGGTGTTTGTAAACAGTGCTCTATGGGTGTGACCCGCCCGGGCGCGTTCACGATCACACCCCGTTACACCCGAGAACGGCTCTGAGAGGAAGCACATGCTGCTTGTGGAACAATAGAGAATCTTGTCCTGCATAATCACTTTCACACGCACCACAACTGATTCACTTGTTTATTTCACAGTAGGAAGTATATAGTAGAACCATGCTTAAGATGGTATTTTTTTTCTTATGATATGATACAATGCTGCCTTTTTTACCCTGTTATTTGAGCACATAACATGATTCTTTACCCAGGGTTTCTGAAGGTTGTATGAAGGTAAATTTAAGACGTTTTAAAGACCTTTTTAAACCAAGTAAAGAAAATATAAGGAATAAACTGAATGGAAAAAAATATTATAAATAAGTAGCTTCTGGTTTCAACACCTCCACTCCCATCCACTAGAATATGCAAATAACTGTTACGTTTCCTTCGGATCACACTGTAAAAAAGTGCTGCTCTTCCTCAGTATTTCCAATGCAAACGCCTAAAGATTCCTAAATCAAGACGCATTTCATTGAGAAACAAAATGACATAAGAGGTCTTGTTTTCTGAAAATAAAATGATCAAATAAAAGAACAGATATCTGCCAATGGGCTTAGTTCAAGCAAAAACTAGTTTTTATGACTCACTGACACATATTTGTTCTTGTTTTAAGCAGAAACCTAAGCCTCAAAACAAGACTTTACATCATTTTGCATCTCAAGCAAATGTATTTTGATTTGAGGATATTCAGATCCACACACACAATCTCCCTCTCTCACACTCTCAATAACGTATTTTGGGAACACTATGAAAATGTAATGTCTATAACTTTAATGATATATATATATATATATATATATATATATATATATGGCAGTTTGCAACAAGTGTAAACAACAAAAACATCTTAGTTATACTAACTGCAAGTGGTAATAAATGCAACTCACATAAAGTGTAAATATAAGTGAAGTGCTTTTTATTTAAAGCATATATTGCCTGAGAAAGTCTGTGCCAAAATGTTGGATAAATGCATTAAGCGCCTATTGATTTGTGTTCAGGACTAGTCAGTTGTGCATCAGCCACTAGAGGGAGACGTTACTCTGTCGTCTTTTGTTTCAGGAGGATGTGGGGATGACAGTCTTCCCAATGAAATGACCCTTCAAAACAAATGTTTATCTGACAGCAGTTCAATCCTCATGAACCTCTTTCAAATGACCAGTGGGGGAAGAAAAGACTGCAGGGAAATGCCACAGACTGACGCCTGATAAAGCCTGATGCTACACTTACATTCATCATTCAGTAGACGCTTTCATCCAACGTGAGGTCAGGTGTCAGGTGATTGTTGTGAGTGGTGTATGTGTCACCTAACACAATACACATCCAAACAATAGGACAGGACACACGGTTTTATTACCCAAACGTGTTGAGAGTCTGGCGATGGAAAGACTTGTGAATTGATCACAAACCGACTGCATAAGAAAATGGAGACAGCAGGTCAAAGTGTGATTTAATTCGCTGTCAATCAAACTTCTATTACCACTGACTAAGCAGTGGATGTAAACACTTATGAGGTGCTTTTGTAATGTATTGAGACACATACAACATACATGACACAACTTCTGTTTTGCTTGTAGATTATTCTGTTATTTATTTGCATATTATGCCTGATAAGCAATAAAGAGGGCCAATCAAATGCAAGTGTTCTGCATTTCATCGATCACAAAATCATTACAGCCACAGAATGAGTGTAGGATAGATTAATGCTTTATTTAGCTTGAACACTACAAGTGACCAACATCACAGTTCAAATCATTTCCACACATCCATCACAACAGCATTATTAACTATGAAAACATTTATTTTATAAATCACAGCAAATGAGTAGCAAAAAGAAAACATTTTAATAATTCATCTTCATGAATGGTTCACTAGAATTAGCAGCGTCCGATATCCAACACTTCCTTTACTATATAGTAAGCGGAAAACGGTACGGCAAGAGTAGTGTGTCTGAGTGCAGTGTTTGAACAACGGTGGGCGAAGTGCTGCAGATGCAACAACTGGGGTAACTTTAACCACTGCAAGGATACTATGACAAAGATATCGTTTTCCTTATTCAAACTGATCCCCCATGAATATATGATTGACCCAAAGAATGAAAGCTGTATCATATACTTGGATATTTATGAGCAATATCACACTCATAGCTATGCAAAATGGCTCTATATCTATATCAGTAATTCAAGCGCTTTTCAAGTACCTTTTCATGAACATGGCTGTTTTCAAGGGTTTTCCAATTTCAAAAAGTCAACTTCAAGCATTTTAAGTAAATTCAAACTCAAATGTAGTACGTACTCAGACACTGCATACTTCACTTTACAGTACCTGTCCACGTCCAGCACAACTGGTCATCTTGTTTTTTCACCTCTACATGGACATAATCCCAGTCACAATACCTGCAAAACACACAAAATGTTATTTAGATGTACCAAAACTCCCTTTAAAGCAAGTCATTTCAGTCGGCGGCCATCTTCAGTCATGCAAGAACAGCTCGTATCTCTTTGAATGGGGAAACATCGAATCCTCCAAAGCTGTTCTCCAAGCTTACGATTAAATTTCATATTTTGAAATCACCAATGAAATCTGACAACTGTCTCTGTTTCTAAACGCTCAAATCATGACAAAAACCTGCATTCACTGAACGAAGTCTGAGCTTCCTGTGTAACTAAAAGGCTTTTACCTCTCAGATGGTGTAAATACATCTGTGACTCAAAAATATAACTGACTCTATGGAGCATTAATAAAATATAGATAGAATAGGATATGCAGAATAAATATGCCTAGTAATAGTACAATAGAAAAATCTCTCTTACCACCGTCGTCTTCGTGTTCAAAATATCGCTAAAGGAAATGATGCGAGGTTCCGCGGATTTCCCCATTGGTCCTCACAGATCCTCTTTCCACCAATGGCAGAACCCTTTAGCCACGCCCCCATCGTTCACTCCACCAATAACAGAGACCGTTCAACACGCCTTCTCTTCAACATTGCTAGCCTCGTTCAAAATCCGTTTTTGTGCACATTATATTGAAATCTGATCGTATTTTGCAAGCGTGAATGTCGAAAAAACATCACATGAAATGCAATTTGATAGACTACATGGAAATTTGTACTTGTGAAAATGCATGCGTCACACTTAAAGGCCTAGTGAAGACAAAAGGGACATACTTGAGCCATTTTACCGTTTCTACAGTTTAAAGTGAGCAGTGTGTCAAAACAACAGAGCGGTTCAAGCGCTCAGTCGTTTACGGTAATGGTCTTTCGGCACTGCATATTCTAATATTTGTATCTAGAGCTAAACACTTCATTTAAGCCGCTTCCGAGAATGCAGCAAATACAGCTATTTTTCTCTGTAATAGAGATGACTGTTAGACAAGTTAATGCGTAGCATACAATTAGCATTATTAATCAGCATAGTAAGAGCATTTCATTAAAAACAAAACAAAAAAAAACGTTAGGAATTGGAAAATTATTTAGGGAAGGGAAGACCAGCTTTGAAATGACTAGTTAACTTTGTTTTGTACTCATGATGAGAGTTCTGATTATTATATTATGTACTTTGTTTGTTTTTAGTAGTTTATTACTTTGAGCAAAATATAAAATGGTTCATTCTTTTCTTAAGAGGTAAACCTGCTCTCCCAGTATGTTTTCTCAGTCCCAAGGCCTTCTTTGTGCCATACACAAAGGTGTCTAAATGTAAAAAAAATAATAAATTTTTTTTTTTTTTTAAATAAATAATAATAGCCTGATGAAACAGCTGGGACCGTTTGCATAAACCTCTAAGACTAGTGAGACATTAAAATAGACACTAGTTAGACATTAAACCTCTAAGTTAGACATACATTTTTTTAAATCAGTTACATAAAAACTGAGATTGGCCTAATTTGATACTGAAAAGTAAGACTGACTGCCCCTGACTAAATGCTAGTGGGTCATACTAAAATGTAAGACACTGTCTTAACATAATGGCTATGTTTATCTCTAGCATTTATGTTATGCTATTCTAACCTTTTTATATTCATATCCAGTTAAGAGTATTATTTACCTTTTTTTTTGGGAAAATATTTGTCAATTTCACTGCTTTGGCTCTCGGGGCCCAAGATTGTCATCTTTGATGACTATTTTGAGTGTGATGAAGATTTTTTCTTTTACAGAGTCCTACAGCTACCCCGAAGGAAATGTATAACTGAAATATAGAGACCGGACCTCTTTAATTTAATACCCCTGCTCTATAGAATCCTTTCATTCCATAAAAGGTTCTTTATGGTTCTTTGTTCTTTAGATTTTTTAAATGTTGAGGGGAGGAGGGTGGCTCAATTTAGCCCCTTTCACACAGCGCGTTGTGGGTGCTCAACGCACCCACAAGTGTTCAAGGTGCTCAAGTGATGTCACGTGTTTTTTAGGCTGATTTTTGTGTCACACACAGCAAACATCTCCTCACTATCCGCTAGCTGCCTGTCCCCTGAACACACACTGTGAAAAAACGCGGTCTCTGTAGACAGCCCAGGCTCCACAAACAGCAACAAAAACAAACTGGGCCAACCCGCACCACTAAACATAACAAACAGAGTTCCAGCCAATAACCGGCAAGAATGATTTGGGGTGGGGGTTGGGGGGTTAGTGCGCGTGCACATGAAGGGGGGTTTGGGGACTGGAGTGGAAGAGAGAGAGAAGCATGCAGAACACAGCACACACACAGGGAAGGGGGGAAGGGGGGAGGGGGCGGGATGAGGAGAAGGGAGGGTCGAGCTAGCCTCCGTTTTGTTTGACAATTCTTCGAACGTCAACAAGAAGTGACGTCACCCAACATTGCTTAGAGCACCTTTAAGTATTGCCTTTAGAATTCGAATATAATTCGAATTTTGCTAATATTGAAGAAAGAAATTCATTTTGACAGCCCTAACGCACGTCATCGCAATGACATCCTGACGCCACGTGTCTTTACGGGATCTTGACGGGATGTGTGTGAACGCACTCACAGATTCCGGAAAATCACTGGCAGTGTGAATAAACCAAAATCAAACCATCCCGGGACACATTATCCGTGTATTTTCCAGAATCTCTGTGTGAAAGGGGCTTTTGAGGCTTGTTGCAACTGACTTTTTTTGTCCAAAAACTCCTCAATTGTGTGGCGTCATTACGATTATTTTACTTCCCCATCCTACCCAATCCCAAATCTTAAATATCAAACATGTTTGATGTTTATGACTTTCGATCGGCTGCCTTTGACAGGATACCCGCAATAGCCAACGAGAGCGAGCAAGCGTCACCAACTGGATGGATCTTCTATGGCATCACTGTGAAAACCCTTTTTTGAAAACCTTTATTTATAAGAGTGTAGTGACTAAAGTCATCATGTGTGTTTTCTGAATTTCTTCTATATGCCACATTACAAGTGGCCACAATAATACAAGTGCTCTGAAGCAAATTTAAGTCAGTGAGCAAGTATGAATAAAATGGTGAAAGATTAAATCAGTAAATTGTCAGTAAAGGGACAGTGAGAAATGAGTGACATGTTCATTCTAGAGATGATCTGATTGCACAAAAACCAGTATACGCCCCTGTGAACGAGATGAGTCATTCATATTTTTGGTACATTTAGCCTAAAGAGAAAGCCTGAAAACATTAAATGTATATAAACCATAAAACTTCCATTAAGATGTCATGAGGTCTTTAGAGAAACAATGTATTGAACAAGTGGTAATTATTGGATTACGCCATTATATTAGTTTGCTCATTAATTATGTGGATAGTTCGAAATACAATCTTTATGTGATGAAATATATGGTTGGCCTCATCCCATTATCACTGCCATTAGCATCTCTTCTTCTTTACGGCTTGTCTTTCTCTCACACACACACAACATTTGCTCTTTGTGCCTCATTGTGGTATTTTCTGTATCTACCAATGTCCACCAGGATGCACAATCGCATGGGTTATTAAAATAAAGAGCGTAGAGATCAATATTCAGCACTCCAGAAAGCCTTGCCGACAATTACATTGGAAAGCCCTTCCAGAAACCATTTAGGAAAACCGTATTTTAACGCTACTGGGAGACTGTGGCAAAACGACAGCATCTCACTTACGCAGAATGGCATTTCAGGAGCTTTTACAAGAAAAAAAAAAAAAAAAAACCTCTGGTGGCAACAGAAGGGGTGTGTAATATGAATCACATCCTGACATATGCATCATTCTTGAAACATTTCTTTCTGAAACGTGAATTATTTTCAGTCAGTAATTGATTTAAAATGCTAGGAATTGAATGAAACGTGATTCAGTAGCAATTTAATGCTTTAAATATATAAACATTAAATTACTGCATGCATGAATAAGTCGTTTGCGGCGCGCCCTCACAAATTCTCGTGATATGCTCTGAACTGACATGCATGATATTTTAGGGAAGTCTATCCATGGAAGAATTGCATGTTTAATGCAATTTAATGTATCATCATTAAACAAAGTTTTTTAGTTTTGCCCTCACTCTCTGATCCCCTGAAGCTCGCGGTGTAATTCACACCCTGACTAAGACACATTAGGGAAAGAATTAAAATAATTCCATGAATGCACAATCATATTGCATTGTGAATCATCTCGAATTGAAGCATTCTGAATTTGTAAAAAATCGTTCTTGAATTGAGTCGAAAACCAATGAATCACAAAGCGAATCGATTCGCTGTCTACCCAAAGATTCACAGCCATACATTTCAGGCATCTTGAATCGGAACTATAGGATTAAACTGCTTGTGAACAGAATTTCACAGTTCATAATTGTTATATTATTTTAGATGATATAATAACAAAGAGTGCTTATTGCATGATTTATATGTGTAAGTGTGTATGTACACCCCCATCTTTAATAAACAATTCCTATAGGTCTAAAGAGGGTAAATTATTGGCAACCTCAATAAATCACGTGTTTGTCGAGTAATAAAGTCAAATACACGTTACCTGTCTTCGGATTGTTCTGCTGACAGCATGTCTTCAGATTCTGCCATTTCCCTGTGAACAAATAGGCATAATAAATCATAAACCCTATATTCCAACACTATAATGAATGCATAATGCAATGAATGCAATATTTCTTTGTCAAGGATAACACAATAAAGTTGCATTAACATTTTTATTACGTGACATTTTCAAGACAAACCATACACAAAAATAAATAAATAACTATATAAATATATATATCTTAAGCCATCCTCTATATATATATATATATATATATATATATATATATATATATATATATCTTAAGCCATCCTATCTAAAAACAATCTCTTCAGACTTATACTAAAACCAACATTATCCGTTAAAACCTTAATGTCCTTAATGTTCACATACTCGTTTCTTCTACAGCCAGTTATTTTACTTTGAAATCTGTGTTCTGTGTTGAAATGTCTGTTTTTGTTTTAATCTGTGTGATCTCGCCCACTGCCAGTTCACCCAAAAGTATTTCGACACTCCGGGATGCCAGTTGGCAGGAAACGCAGCGTATTAAAGCCAGCAAACAAACTGGGTCAGAGATCGCAGATTACACACAACCTAAAAAGCCATGGTATCCATCTAAAAATCTCTATGAACGAGACAAGAGCATCTTAAAATACTGATAAATCAACTCGTTACAGTGTGCAAGTCTCCTCTGCTTTCATTGTTAATTGCGCTTGTTCCTGTTGCGCGTCCTCAAACTGACAACAAGTCGAGTCTTTGGAGGAGGGGGCGGCGGAAACAACGATCTACAATATTTTGAATTTGGACTGCAGTACCTATTTCGACCACTAGCTGTCAATCTTACAGACTGCGCCTTTAAAACTGCAGTGAACCGAAGACAGTCTCAAAAACACGGTTTGAAATCGCTGGTGTTTCTGACGTCACAAACTACCTTGTAACCAATCAGATCAAGGAGTGATCGTCAACAAGTGGATCTCTGAGCTGCTGTGAGTGAGTGGAGGCGGGGCTCATTAGCATATTCATTAAATGAATAAATAAATTGTATTTGTATAAATAGTCAAGTCACCTTCATTTATATAGCGCTTTAAACAATATAGATAGTTTCAAAGCAGCTTTACAGTGATAATAGGAAATTACAGTAACAGACTGTTTTGGCTTTACAGCAGCTCTAGGATAAAGTTATTGTCCAGCTAAAGTTGCGAAGATCATTAGTTATTAACTTAGGGGCCGCTAACACGACGACACAGTTCGAACAGAAAACCCTTAATGCGCTCCGACCGCCCATCCGCACAAAACAGTGACTGGTGGCTCGAGAACGCAAACCCTGAAATAGACTCTAAGGTGCAAGCCTTGAAAAATTTTGGGGAAAAAAAATCTTTGCGCAAACCTCAAAAACGCAAACCCGTAAAAACGCCGACATCATGTCATCAACCATATGATCTGCCAGTGCACTGGTTGATAGTAGGCCTTACACTGCAACCTATACTGTATGAACAGAAGAAGTTGTAATGGAAACGTGGGCACATACCTGTCCAACAGAAGACATGCCAACCTCGCGTCGCTCGTCATACCCATGCTGGAGTAGTTGCTCCCAGAGAGCAAGATGTTAGTGGCCAGCATGTAATCCCCCGCTTGTATGCCACACCTTACTGTCGGCTGCGAGCTCCACCTCCACACAGTGTGGCCATTGGGACAGGTCTGAGAGTCAACAGCAGTAAGTTGGAAAAAAAACATCCTTTGATTCTAGAGTGGTGCAGGTATGACATCACTTTGTAGGCAAAAACGAGTAAACGAGTTGCATTTTATCCCTTCCAGTTCCATCGCCCCGAAGTCAATTGATTATTTTAATGTTTTTTTTTGTTAAATGGCTTAAATAAGGTAAGGTAAGATAAGGTGAACAAGATCAAGACACTTTCAGGTTTTTTTCTACGACATAAAATACATCAGTATTACCCCACTCGTGATTCGTGAAGCTGTTTTTGTGTCTTGAAAAAGGCGGTTGCTAACAACCGGCTAATGGGACAACAGAGGCTGTCGAGGAGATTAAACGTCGTCACGCCGAACAGATAAACTCAGTCCGCTTTTACAGCGTCGTTATGCGTATAATTGTGCTCTTATAAACTATTCTAACTCAAACGATTTGGGAAAATGTTTTTAGTAGGGCTGTCAATCGATTAAAAAATGTAATCTAATTAAATGTTCCAATCAATGATCCAGGCAGCGCGTTCTCGTCTCCCTCCTTCATTTTACAGTCGAATGGTGGCTAGAACGGCTCCGGGTCAAAGGTCAATACTGAATGGATTAATCGGCGTTCTTTTTCAACACGTTATTTTTTTCTCCGATTAATTAACACGTTATTTTGACAGCCCTAGTTTTTCTGATAAAAACTGAAAAAGTTGTCGGAAGCTTAATGATGGTGACGTTGAATTCATGGGACCGTGATGTAGTTCGTTTATAGCCTACTTTTAGCTTTTTACTACTAGCGACTGCATTTAGGCTTCAAAATTCACAAAAGTTGTGTTTATCTGTGATATTTATCTTGATAGACAAAACGTGCAAGTATCATAAACTTTTGTTGCTCACAGACCTTGTTTTTAGCGATAACCCAAAAGCCTATGGGAAAATCCTATTCGGTTTTTCTCGAGGAAACCAGTGTGATGCAAACTACCGATTGGCCTACAAAGTGACATCATACCTGCACCACACGATTAAAGGGTCAGTTCACCCAAAAATGAAGATTCTGTCAGTAATTACTCACCCTCATGTTGTTCCAACCCCGTAAGACTTTCGTTCATCTTCGGGACACACATTTTTCAAAAAGATATGTCTGATGAAATCTGAGAGCTGGCTCACTCCATAGGCTGCTAGGTAATCGATATCTGCCAGCCCAGAAAAGTTAGTAAAGACGTTGTTAAAATAGTCCAAGTGACTCCAGTGGCTCAACCATAAGTTTATCAAGCGATGGGAATACTTTTTTTGCACAAAAAAAACGACTTTATTCCACTATTCATTTACTTCTGTGTGGGCCTCTGAGTGAGTTCATGCAGTGTAACAGGGCAGCGCTTCTGGGTTGTACGTCAGAACGCAGGCTCACTATTGGCCGGCGCTGGTCATGTGTGTGATGCTGGCCAATAGTGAGCCTGCGTTCTGACGTACAACCCAGAACGGGTTTACACTACGTCCACAGCTTAGGAGAATGACATGGAAGAGAAGAGATGGTTGAATAAAGTCATTTTTTTTGCACACAAAAAATATTCTCGTCGCTTGATAAACTTAAGGTTGAGCCACTGGAGTCACTTGGACTATTTTAACAATGTCTTTACTAACTTTTCTGGGCCGGCAGAATGAAATTACTTAGCAGCCTATGAAGGAATGAGACAGCTCTCAGATTTCATCAAAAATATCTTAATTTGTGTTCCGAAGATGAACGAAAGTCTTACGGGGTTGAAACAACATGGGGGAGAGTGATTACTGACAGAATTTTCATATTTGGCTGAACTAACCCTTTAATTTTCTCAAATGCAAGTATAGTGTAATCAATAATAAATGTGTAATATGTAATCATGGAGTAATTCCTTTAACATTCTCAAATGAAAGTATACAGTGATTCACATTTTATATACAAGCTTTTACAACCAAGTAATCAAGTGTTGCAAAACCACGTTCACTGCACATTCACGACTTGGTTACAGTGTTTTACAGTGTTATACAGTTCCTCACCCATTCCATGATGCTCGCTGTACCCCTGAATGTGATGGAGACCTGGAAGGGGGGAAGGCACTGGCACCTCACATGACTGACGTCACACCTGTACGGGCACCTTTTCACAGGCAGCGCGAGGAACGATGCCAGCTGCTTCAGACAGTCCTCATAGGCGATGGATGCCCGTTTCCCTGTGAGGTCGTCCTCGGTGAAGATCTCGGGAGGAGAGGGAAAGATGGGCGGGGGAGAGGATGGAGGCTCTGTGTCACGGACGTCATAAACAATCTCATCCGGTCCGATGTCGTCCAACGCTCCATCGTTCCTGTCAGCACACAAAATATATATTCATCACAGGTTTAGCCAATTCGCGCCTCACACTCATATACAGTCAAACCAAATTCATTCAGACACCTTCAACATTTCTCACATTATCAGTTTATTCGCTATAGTTTAGAAAACGGTAATAAAATATGACAAGAACTCAGAGTTATTAAATCAGTTGATATTTCACTGGTTTTGTCCATCCTTCTGTTAGACTGTCTCACACATGAATTATGTTGAATATCTGTCCGCTGTTAAATTTAAGTACACAATTAGATGACACCAATTTAGCTCAACCAATTACTAAGCAATGCTTCATTGTGTTCAGTCTGTGCTGTAAGAAGGTCGCATTAGCAATTAAAGAAAAAACACTTCAGCAAAACATGGTCAGGTCAAAGTGTCTGAATAATATTTGGTCCCATACATTTTACTGGTAGTCACTGTATGAGGAACTTTTGGGTATAATATGTGACAGTTAACTTTATTTTGCTATCCTCACTTACATAAATTAACTATAGTGTCCTGCAACCACTAGCAAAAAAAAATATCAAAAATGATATCTCGGGTCTGAATAATTTTTGGTTTGACAGTACATGTTGCAAATGAAGATTCAGTTTGGTCACAGATTGAGTGTGTAATGCATTGCAAGGAAAAAAATGTCAGTTAAATATGGGTAGTGACTTTAGACTCGTCCCATTGTGCACAATAACAACACTATAGATTTAAGTAACATTGAGCCAGCAATAGGTTGGTTCGATAAGAGCAATATACAACATACCGTCCACAAAGACGAGGAACAAATTCATCATCTTGGCTGTCATAGCAATCAGATTTCTGTTCTTCTTCTTCTTCTTCTTCATCATCTTCATCTTCTTCCTCATCATCTGTTCCCCAATCATAACTGTAAAATTTGAGATTAGTAAACAAGGAATCAGACGACATTATATACTATATGCAATACTATTAAAAACAACAAATATTACAACTTGCACAGTGTGTTAGTGAGGTCAGTGATCATTTATGATAAAGTCTGCATCATTGTGGACACTCAAATTTTGAAGACTAGATATAAAAAACAATTCTGCATATGTATGCTTCTAGTTCACTGTCATGTTAACTAAGACACCACATTTTTTGGGTGAACTAGGCTACCCCTTTAAATATTCTCTTAGTGTTGCAACGCTTTTCTATAGAGATTGTGTCCATTTTACAGACATTACATTTGTGCAAATGTCTATACAAGTAATACAAAAATGCACTCAAATAGACTTTAACAACAAACTTCTTAGTATTAGCTACTTATGTACTCATACACTTCACAACATGGTTTGCAAACGAATATGGATTCAGATACTGACCATTCTGAGAGTGTCGTTGGACCTTCATAACTGGACTGAGCAGGAGCCTTCGACTTACGCTTACGACGTCTACCAGGAATGGGGGTGCTTTTACCCTCGTATCTATAAAAGAATATGCCATAATCAACTTATGCACACAGAAAATTGCACATCATTGAACTAAACTATTGCAATCTAACGCTAGACACATCTATTCAGTTGCATTCGCATTCGTAAATCCGAGTTAAACTTGTGGTTTTCGTCACGAGGTAAACACTGTGTCTCAATAAAACCATTAAATATCCATTCCAACTAGAAGCCTGACTATTAGCTAGCTAACTTTAGCTGAAGCTCAACGATTAACGTTAACGTTACCTATCCAGGAGAAAACCAGCCAACTCTGAATTCTTTTTAAAGTCTTTCTGGGCTTTAAGCTGTTTCCATCTCTCAAACGCATCCCCGATATTTATCCGCTTTTTATTGTAATTCAGGTCGTAGCGTTTTTTAGACGGATGCCTGGGCTTTTTAGGTCGAGCAGAATCTGCGGTCTCTGAGACAGTTCGTTCGCTGGCTTCCATGATGGCAACTGTGATTTTCCGCTAACTGGCAACCCGGCAGTGGGCGGGGCCACACGGACCACAACAATAACAGACGTTCCGGCACGGGTTGCCAAGTTTTCAAGTAACAATTTGTTCACTTCGACCTGTTATTTATTGGTTTAAAGGTGCTCTAAGCCATGTTGGGTCAAACAAAACGGAGGCTAGCTCGACCCTCCCTCCTCCTCATCCCGTCCCCTCCCCGTTCCTTCCCTGCGTGCGTGCGTTCCTGAATCAGTCACGAACGCCAGACTGGATTTACCCACCTGTCCAGCAAAAACAGAGCCACCTGAATGTCGGACTGGAAGCTCTTGTGCCGGCGGAGTTCTCGCCACCTTTCGAAGGCTTTCCCGATGTAAATTCGGGACTTCCCGCGTTCCTTCTCCCTTTCCCTATTCTTAGCTTTTTGTTCATCGGAACGTAGTCTCTTTGGTCGTGTGTCGGCCATATCAGAATTCAAGGGAATATATTTCTAACGTTAGTCGTTGTCATCTCTCCTCCAGCTAACTTCTGCATGCTTCTCTCTCTCTTCCACTCCAGTCCCCAAACCCCCCTTCATGTGCACGCGCACTAGCCCCCCAACCCCCACCCCAAATCATTCTTGCCGGTTATTGGCTGGAACTCTGTTTGTTATGTTTAGTGGTGCGGGTTGGCCCAGTTTGTTTTTGTTGCCGTTTGTGGAGCCTGGGCTGTCTACAGAGACCGTGTTTTTTCAGTGTGTGTTCAGGGGACAGGCAGCTAGCGGATAGTGAGGAGATGTTTGCTGTGTGTGACAAAAATGTTTCAGCTTAAAAAACGCGTGACATTGCTTGAGCACCTTTAACACAGCAACACACCTACATCACACAATTTTGGCCAAAAACACATTTTGTTACATAAATACAAACTCTAAATTTCACAATGCCAAAAAAAAAAAAAAGCCTTTTCTACATATAGGCTACTAACTCCATCAAACAGACTCAAAATCAAATCATTGTCAAAACACTAGCACAAGTTTTCTTTCCAACATGAACATATGAATCATAGCGCAATGACTGTCAAAATACTAGGCTAATAGTCGATGACATCATGAAAACTACATTACTTGTCGTGTTTCAGTTCCTTCAGACAATATGAAATCCATAGTTTTTTATAATTAAAGGTTGTATCAGCGATTGTGGGTGACGTCACTTCTGTTTGTGTTTGAAGCGAAATCCCAAACAAACCTAGCCTGGGTTTCCCCAAGCTGCCTTGCGCGCAGCACAATTTTATTCACGCTGCTAGGCAGCCTGGACACCATGGACCAGATTTTCCCCTCAAAAAGGGAACCAATCACAGAACGGGGAGGGAGCAGCAAGACAATGATGACGTCTATGCGACACACCAAAGCAGTTTGTTTATATCTATGGATCCAACATGACAGCAGACGCGCAGTTACCTTTCGATGCAGCCTTAGACAGTGTTCTAAGTAGTTTAGAACGCAAGTTTATTTTGTCTTCTTCCTCGTCGAATTTCTGTCGCTCTACATACGTCATCTGGTATAATTGAAACGAATGGCTATGAGCTGCGTGCAGGCGCATTTGATAGACATTCGTAGCGCCCAATAAACGGCTCTGGGCATTCGTAAACCACGCCTCTAATACGAGAAAATTAACATGTGGTTCCAAGACCACGTCTCAATGAGAAAGAGGTCTTTAGCCAGGCTAAAACAAACCCTTCCCACAAAGAAATTCTGAGAAATAATTTGAACATTTTAATCCGAAACAAATCATTTTTTTTATGGATAAGTGGTATGATAGAGGTATTATTTTTGTTTGGGATTTATTTAAAAATGATGGCAGTAAACTGGAATATGAAGAATTTATGACTTTGTATAGTTTTCCTCTGCCTGCTAGAACTTTCAATTCTGTCGTCAAAGCTTTGTCTCCAAGTTATGTTCATTTATTTAAAGTCCGCGTGAACCGGAAGTTGCAAACGACTTATTTCCCAGTGAAACTGAATATTGAACAGAGGGCAGGGTTTTACTTTAGCGCTCCTCCTCTCCATCTCTCGCTCATAGCAGACTAACGGTTTGAGGGGAGTGGTTAAGCGTTTCCCAACCCAAGCCGTCAAACCTACATCATCAGAGAAGGAATGCCATTCCAGACCGGAAGTAACTTTTCAGACTTTGATTAAAGATTACGACGGCAAACAATTTTTTTCTGTGTATTAACTTGCACAGATTAATTTTTCACCTCAAGACTAGTAATATGCGCTAACAAAGTAAATAGGGTCAATTTTGATTTCAGTTGGACTTTAAAGGAACCGTATGTAAGATTGTGGCCAAAACTGGTACTGCAATCACTTTCAAATTACTGTAGAGCGGTGTATCCCCTCCCCCCTGACTCGAGGTTGCCAGCTAGGCTGCAGGATCCAGCAGGAACGTAGGCTGCTACAAGGAGCTTCCAATGGCAAGTGACGAGTCCTACACAGTACGTTTTTTTTCTGTTAATTATGTTTATGCTTCATGAGAGATGTTTTGCGAAGTAATTATGCATCGCAAAAATGTACTAATGGCGATTAGCCAAATATAATCGTAAAGATGTACGCTCGTATGTGACAGTACATTGTTAGAACAGTAGCTGTTAGTCTAACCAAAGATAGATGAATCTTACCCGTCCAGGAGAAAATTAGCAACGTTGGCGTCCGTCTTCAAATTCTTCTCTGTTTTCAGCTGTCTCCATCTTTCAAAGACATCTCCTATACAAATCCTTGTTTTATTTCGGACTTTGTCACGACGTATTTCGGATTCATAACGAGGTCTTTTAGGTTTCGTAACGTTAGACATTTTTTATCTGACACGTTTGTAGCTGCAGCTGTGGTAAGAGCAGCAGAGCTGGCAACCCGGATGCCGAAACACTACTGACTTCGTGATTGGTAGATAGGTGGAGGGTGGGGCATCAGGCCAAAACACAAGATGACAACATCAACATCAGTTGAGGGCTGCAACTTCACTTTTAAATGACAATATCCTGGCCGGACTACTGTTGTCAGTGATATAAGTATTTGAAATGAACATGATTTCTTAATGTCTAGTGACATATCAGGGCCATTTTATGATTAATTGAAATACATTTCTTACATATGGTTCCTTTAATGTAGGCTAATATGTATTCCTTTATTTTATGGTATATTCTTTAATTTTAGAGATGCACATATCTTTTCAAAATGTATATTTTTGCTCTTAATTTCATGTTATCCTCTCCATAATAAACTAAATCTAACCAAACATTCTTGCTTTCTCCAAAAAAACAAAAACAATTATTGCTTTAAAAGCTGTAATTCTCAGCATTCTAAATAAGCATAAGTCATCTTTGTTAAGTAGCTTAGGTCCTAAACCCAAAACTATATTTTGAATCTTTATTATATTTGGTTTCTTAAAAAATTCTTCCCTGAATTACTTGTTCATTTTTTTAAATTATTATTTTAAGTATAAAATATATGTGTGTAATGAGCTATAAGTTCACTGTAACTTATCCAACATCCTAAAGATAAAATTATTATAATTAGAAGATATTTCTGGTGTTATATAATATCGCATAGCCTATTAATTTTCCAAGCAAAATGTATATTGATCAGAATTATTGCGCTCCTATTTGGCGCGCATGCGCGCAGCAGCGCTCGTTCAATGTGAAGTTTAGCAGCAAAATGGAAATATTTGCACAACTTTCTAAGATTTACAGATGGAGAATATTCCTGTGAAATGTAAGTTTTGCAAACACCATGTCTCAAACGCATAAAACAGCACAGAATATACGCTGTTTGATGGTGGATCGATTTGATCTACGATCGACCTCTAGGGCTGCTTCAGAAACGCGTGCACACGCAGTTATCTAGACTAGATAAACCTAGATCAAATTAGTGGGATTGCGTGAACTTGAATTACCTTACATGAAACCGCTTTAGCCCCAATTTATTTGTTAGGTTTATTCAAGTCGGGTTTTGGAGTTTAATCCCCGCTTTTCTTGGCATATTTTATGGAACAACCAGAGAATGTCTAATAGGAAGAACAACCCTCAAGTTAGCTCGCCCCTCCCTCCCGTTTCGTGCATCATGAAAGAAAAAAAACGATCAAGCACGCGCATTTCTTAAAGCGACAGACACACGATATTCAGATCGACGTTCTACTGATGGCTCATTCTGCTGGGTAAGTCATTGTTTTGTAACATAATTTTTATAACCAAGTAAATACAATAGCCGTTACTTGCACATTCAATATTGTGTATTCTAAAATAGGCTAATGCAGAGAATGTTTATTTATTTATTTATTTTTTAACTTTGTATGCATGAACATTATGTTATCAACTACATAGCTCGCTTCCAGCTTTGCTCCCAGCTAACAGAATAGTCATTTGAAATATAAATGGTTACTAGCAAGGTGTCATAACGTTGCCTATTATCATTTATTTACCTAGTACAGTTCTGTACGACGGAGAGGGAGAGGGAGAGGGAGAGGGAGAGGGAGAGGGAGGGCTGCTTCCCAAGAGCTACAGCCTACCACAGCTGATGTTGATATTTTCAACACACAGTTCACATCCAAACAAGTCAGCACTAGCAGCTACTCACCTGTCCAGAAGAAACAGTGCAACCTCGGCGTCCGATTTAAAAATTTCCAGTTCTTTGAGTTCTCTCCACCTTTCAAAAGCCTTCCCGATGACTATTCGTGTCTTGGAATAAACACGATGGTATTCCCTCGACCTAATCCTACACCTCCTCTTGGGGACTGACTCAGCCATGTTCAATTTCTCTTGTTCTCTTGCTTCTTCTTCAGCTCATACTTAGTTCGCGTGCAGCCGTCACCGTGCACGAGCGCAAAACCACACAACACCCACCCCTGTCGGCGATTGGTTGGAACACTTTATTTTGGTTTTGAGTGGTTGGTGAAACCACTTGTTTTTGTGCGCAATCTCAGAGCTTAGGCTGCCTACAGAGACGCGTTTTTTTTGACGGCATGCTTATGGTATCGTTAGGAAAGATGAATGTGATCATTTATGTTTGGGCCTGAAATCGCTGATACAACCTCCTTTTAGTGTAGGCTTTGATCAACAACAAATCCAACATATGGCCTTTGGTTACTACAAAGCTTTTTTTTTTTTTTTTTTTTTTTCTCCACAGAATAAAAAAAAAAAAAGGATAGAAAGTAATTGTAACTTTTTAATCTCACAATTCTGACTTTTTTTCTTGCAATTGCAAGTTTACATCTCACAATTCTGACTTTTTGTTTCTCAGAATTGCGGCATAGGCTACACTAGGAATTGAGAAAAAAGGGGCAGAATTGTGAGATAAAAAGTCACAATTACCTTTTTATTTTATTTTCCATTGTGGAAATAAGCTTGAATAGTTTCCACACGTGTAAGGGGGGGGAAACATAAAGATGCACAGTCCGGCACACATTCCTCCTCTCCTCTACCTCTTCTTCTCCCATGTCCTGATCCAACTGCTCTCCTCCAACTATTCCTCTCCCTCGCCTCCTCGGAGTTGAACAAAAACAATTCAAGTCCTATTTTACATGTCCATGTAATGGAAAGAACTTCAACACCTGACTGTCTCAGACTGAGATTGGATCCAGGTATTTCCTCAATATTTTAGTGATCTGTTACCCAAAAAATGCTTATCAGTTGTTTCAATATATATATATATATATATATATATATATATATATATATATATATATATATATATATATATATATATATTGCAGAAGTTAAGAATAAATTTAAGTTTTGGAACATAGGTCTTCATTTCTGTCATACTGTGTTTTAGCATTTTTAAATTAGACCAGAAAGATCCATGATTAGTATTGGGTAAGCTAAAAAATAAAATGTAAACATATTAGAAACGTAAATTGACTGTATATTGAGTTAAAACTACATGAATTGTGTTAATGGCACGGTCACAACAGTTTGTGCTAATTGTGTTTAGAGTTTTGAAAATGTGATACAGATTGGACAATTGAAAACAATCGTAGCTACTAAAAGTAAATGAATAATCTATTGAAATCATCAAATGACTACTTGTACAATAAATAATATATAGCCCATTTGCTTACCTGTCTATTAAAAAACATGCGAGAGCGGAGTCTTTGTCAATTCTAAGTTTGTCTCGAAGTTCTCTCCATCTGCAAAACGCCACGCCGATATTTATCCTGGTTTTATTTCTCCTTTTATCCCAAAGCCTGCTTGCCTCTGTTGGTCTACGTTTACGTTTTTTGGGAATTTCTGTAATCGCCAATGCATAATTGTGATCCATCATGATGACTGAACAACACAACAGCGGCGTGTGCTAGATGCTGTATCATAGATGTATATAAAAACATAGATTCCTCATTGGCGACTTACGTTTATCAGCCCATTGAAACGTTCGCTAATGAGGCATCTATGTGTATATACTGTGGTTTCTACAAGCGGAAACCGAGGATAGCGCGGATTTTACGTCACTGATAGGCGACAATGACAAGGGACGACCATTATTAGGCTAACTTTTAAAATAATGCATAGAATATATCCAGTAAAACATGTGCTGGAACGTTTTAAATTAGATATTGATTACTCCTGCAATTTTTGTAAAGGTGAAAAGTAAACAATTTTTCATTTATTTTACCATTGCATACAAGAATATTTTGGATTGATGTGGGGCATTTAATTAAGAAAAAAATTGAACATTGATTTACAGCTGAGTGGATTTGACATAATGATGCACTTCAATAATGGGGTTGAGGTATATTTCATACAATTGTTAATATTAAAGTTTCATATTCATAAGATGAAATGGTCTGACTCCAAACCTAACTTTCCTTGCTTTAAAAATGATTTTAAGCTTTATTGTTCTGTTTTGTGTAATTGCACAAGTAAAAAGGCAATTAGAGCTTATAGCATTGTATGATGTTGTATAAAGTAGCACCCCTTTTCTGTTGTTTGTAATACTTTTTTTCTTGTCCTCTGGCACTGTTCTTATTTTATTTTACTTTATTTATTTTGTATTTGTGATTATGTCTCATTGTATTGTTCTGGTTCATGGCATTAATAAAAATAAAAAAAGACCATTATTTAAAAAACTTTTTTTTCTGTGTTTTTGAAAGAGCTTAAAGGTGCTCTGTCTAAGCGATGTCGGGAGACGTAACTTATTGTTGACGTTCGAATTGTTGTCAAACAAAAAGGGGGCTAGCTAGACCCTCCCTTAGGGTGACCACCCGTCCCGCTTTGCGTTGTACTGCACAGCATTTTCACCCCTTGTCCCGCACGTCGCATATTGAAAATATGTCCCGCATTTTCATCGGTCTATTGGTTTTTAATTATTATACTAAGAAAATGTGCATGCGTTCTTTTGCCTTTTTAAGAAAGCATTTTATTTATTCTTTTTTGCAATGTAGTTTTTCACCTGTAGGCTATTTAACAGTGCTTCATCAGAAGTACAAACACAACAGCCTTTTTTAAATCCTATCCAGTGGTTGAAAAGAAAGGAGTAAACACGGTCACTAGTTGGTTGTGACAGCTGTCAATCAAAATGTGGACCGGTGATTCGTTCCATGTGTTTCCTGTCAGAAAACAAATGGATAATTCGGTCAATTAAAATGAACTTAATTGTTAAATAACTAAATAATTAATAATGAATTAAATTAAACTATTTAATTTAACAGAATTTATCAACTTGTTGCCTGCTGTGGTTGTTTTAATTCACATCCTTTCTAAAAATATGAAAGTTTTTGGTTTAATATATTCTTAATATATAAGACTGTCAATGATCTAATTTCATGTTGTTTTATATTTTATTTGTTCATTGTTTATTTTGTTGGATTTTAATTGGACTTGGTCTGAACTGTTTCAAAAATAGTTATCTGCATGATGCCTGCTGCCTTTGGGCTCAGTGATGTTGAATTTAAATGACATGTCAAATAAAGACATGTTATGCTACATTGTGATGGTGCTTTCTGGAAGGGAATAAAGAACAAATTTGTTTTATCAGCTAAAAGGCAGAATTCAATTTTTTTAAATTAAGTTAGACATTATATAAAAAATTTACGAGCAAAAAAGTACATCATTAAAGATAATCAGTCTGAAGGGTGCAGAAACACAGGGGTGGTTTATGTTTTAGTGTTGGTAAAATGTCCCACACAAACTTATAATCGTCCCACATTTGGTTTGTTTAATGGTGGTCACCCTACCCTCCCTCGTCCTCATCCCCATCCCGTTTCCTCCCCTCCCTTCCGGTGTGCCGGAGAATTCCATATGGAGAATCCACTTCCCCTGTTTCCCAGCGCTGTTGCTCAGCGCGCTTGCGCAACATCAAGACGAAAATCATGACCTCATAATTCCGCGCAAGCTTCGTTCAGCGTGTTTTTACTTACTCTCCATCGCAGTTATGTACATTTTACGTTGTTTGTTAGATAATTTGCAATTACATACAAGTTTTAAAGTACAGAATGTATTGTTTTCACGTGTTTTATTGCTCAGCCAGAAAGTAAAATGGATTTACCCACCTGTCCAGCAAAAACAGAGCCACCTGAATGTCGGACTGCAAGCCCTTGTGCCGGCGGAGTTCTCGCCACCTTTCAAAGGCTTTCCCGATGTAGATTCGGTACTTCGCGCGTTCCTTATCCTTGTCCCTCTTCTTTGCAATTTGTTCATCGGAACGTCGTCTCTTTGGTCGTGTGTCGGCCATAATTCAAACTTCCCTCTTCATGCTTCTCTCTCCTCCACACACCCCTTCATGTGTACGCGCACTAACCCCACCCTTAAATACTTCTTGCCAGTTATTGGCTGGAACTCTGTTTGTTATGTTTAGTGGTGCGGGTGAGCCCAGTTTGTTTTTGTTGCCGTTTGTGGAGCCTGGGCTGTCTACACACAGAGACCGCGTTTTTTCACAGTGTGTTCAGGGGACAGGCAGCGGATAGTGAGGAGACAACGTAACTAAACCTTTTAGCTCTTTAACTCTACTTTTCTCACTTCTGAAGACAATAAACATATTGTTAATACAAGGAAAGAAAAAAATGTCCAGGGTGCTCTGGGAGTTCAATAAAAAAGTGTTTGAAGGTGCTCTTTGGGGTCGGGAATTCAATTAAATGTAGGAAAAAGAAGACCCAAGGCACTCTTCTCCAGAATTATTTAAAAAGCCTTTATTTAACTGGCTATATCATAATAGAAAATTTAAAAGACACGATTAAGCCAGTTAAATAAAGGCTTTTTAAATAATTCTGAAGAAGAGTGCCTTGGATCTTCTTTTTCCTATATTTAATTGTTAATACATTTTGTATACAAAGTTGTATGTCATGTAATCTCTATGTTTTTCAATAAAAAATGATGTAAAAAAAATAATGTCATTATTTAAAATGGGAATTTCTCTGGATTTACAAACTTTCGGGGTTATACAAGTACAACTGAAATATATCACTGTGCAAGTGGTTTTTGGATATTTTATTACATATTATTGTGCCTCTCAAAAATGCATTCATCAAAATGTTTAAAATATTAAATGCAGAGCAACTTTAATGGAAAACAATATAATAACTACAAAACAAGATTCATTACTTCTCTTTTCTTTTGCAAGATATGCTTTTCTTGCAGCCATATCATTTTTAATGTGCTCCCTGAGTTCTCAGTCCCACTTTATATTATTAAGTGTCTTTAACTACTGACATGTAAATGAATCATGTGATACAATGCACTTATTGTGTACATACAGTACATGTTTTACATTTTCTTTTCAGGAATCTATTCTTGTGTAAAAATAATTTTATATGTATAAAAATAAATGTGTTAACTGCCAAGTCATGCGTTTCATCTTTCATAAACATTCCAAATTTTACATTTTCATTTGTTAATGGTAAATCTGCAAATCCTCCCAGAAGGCACAGGCAAATTTACAATCATAAAACAGATGAACACAAAATTATGGATACACTCCAGTAAGAATTTTAAAGTGCACTTCCTTTGCTTTTGGTGCAACTTAAAATCTTGTTCTTAAAATCCTAACTTCAGCACTGGAAAAATATCAAAAGACTGAATTTTTATTTGAAGAAAAAGGGGTAAAACTTTATTTGAAGGTGTCATTGTTACAGTGTAATTATATATTTAAGTACAGAGTAATAATAATTAACTACATGTACTTACTATAGGGTTAGGGTAGGATTAGGATTTGAGGAGAGTTAATTGCATGTAATATGCATAATTTACTGTTATTACTACGGTAAGTACATAATGTAACAAGGACTCTAAAATAATGTGTTACCGAAAAAGGATATAATTCCTTAAAGGCTTTCCGAACTGTACTGTAGTGAATTTAAGTTAGTGAGAGAAACTCCATTCACCAAAAGCTTAGGAAGACAGGGGGGTTACATTACTTTGAGATAAATTGAAAGACATCTTATTTATAGATTGTGTGATTGTTTTTATAAGGTTATCGTACTGTTTTTGTCGAATAAACACAATTTTGATCAGAAAGTCTCAAAAGACATAATAACTATGCCTACTCTTTTATTAGTACTATGAAATCAGACATACTTATTTTGTCACATAATGTGTTTCACCTACTATTTTGGATGCAGCAATATAATTTTTAAACACATTAAAGAAGTTTATGATAAAATAGTATTTTTCTAGTTTTACATTGACTGCACCACCTGACATGGAAACTACAGTACACATACTTGAAATGAGCAGTTTTTACCAGCATTTGAGAGAGATCAACAAACCTTTCACTCTTCCACAGTGATCAGTCAGGCTCCTCAGGATGATACATTATCATGTTTACTGTTATTACCTTTTCACTTCATAATAAAAGGGCCATGTTTGTTTGCAGTTGTGCCACCCTGACATTTGAGAATATGAAAATTCCCAGGCAAAAGTTTTTCTTTTCTCTTTACAGCTTTAAAACTATATTGATATTTATACAGCTTGTTTATATGAAAGGTTGTAAACATAAATTATGACAGTATTTTATTTTGAAATTCGTATTATTAAGACACCACTTTAAATGGTTTTTGTGCGGACGGCTGCACCACTTGACATTTTGGGGGTTTAAGATACGAAAACATAAAATGATAGTTATTATTTGAATATACTGAAAATGAATTCAAACTAAATAGGTTTTATAGAATGAAGTGATACAAGTCATGAATTTTAAAAAGGAAATAATGCACTTGGACACAAAAATACTAAAGTAAAAATACTACTGTTCCCACATAGCAACATTGTGACGTCCCAGATCCGGCCCACATCTGGCACATGCGGAGTGATGATCTGGCCCACATCTGGCACATGCGGAGTGATGATCTGGCCCACATCTGGCACATGCGGAGTGATGATCTGGCCCACATGCAGCGTGGAATGATGGCACTTAGGCGGGTCTCTCCTGTTTGCCAGATCTGGGACACAAGCAGGCCATAGCAATGCCACATGTCAGCCAAGAGCAAAGACATAAACCAGAACTGGATCTTATCTGAGCCACAAAGTCTGTGTATATTAAATATGGAGTCATTTCAGCCTTAATAAGCCTGTTAACAAGCAGAATCACTGAAGGAAAGAAGAGAACAGAAAAAGAGACGAGCAGAAACACAAGAACTACAACTGACTTCAGCCACAGCCTCAGATGAAATCAACTGTAGAGAAAAGAAGACATTAAATCTGTGAAGATCTCAGCAGAGGAGGATTAAACAACTCCACAAACAGCATTACCAGCTTCACTTATTACTAACCAGACTGACTTTATTTCTGTCAGACGTCTACAAAAGTTTTATTGAGAATTAACAGAGGTTTAACTCTAATGTGTTTCATTTGAAGTCACCATAACAGTGATTAGTGTTTCCATTAGTTGGCCTCTTAACTCGTATTATATATGTTGATGTTTTTTGGCTGTTGTGACAGTGTGTTTGTTAAACACATTTGCAGCAGCAAAGAAAGCTAAAGTGAAATGAGATCAGGTGATGATGGTTACTTTTTGATGGTTTTATAATCATCATGAAATAACCTGATTCACTGATGTCTGTTTATAGTTATATTGTTCCATTAATACATTCACATCACACACCCTGTGTTACTGCGGCATGAGATCCAGCAATATTATAACAATCAGTTAAAAGATTTTAACAAACATGAGCTCAAAATGTCAATCTACGATGACACACACAGACGTCTGGGACGTCACAATGTTGCTATGTGGGTTATTGTGTCACAAAATATAGTTTTAAGAGTTTTCAGGCGAGAATGTAGTTGTTTAAAGCTCAAATCTGTGGTTTATGTATAAAGATAGTGCCTTTTTGAAAATTTGATCTGACGTTTTCGGAGTTGTGAGATCCAGGCGATCAGCGGGCGCTCATTAACCCCGCCAAGAACAAACTTTCCTCGGCTACTCCTTCTGACGTTTGCCGTTGGTTTTGATTTATCTATAATGGTTAAGCATGAGATATAATTTGTTTTGTGTATATCTAACGGGCGATCTTCGGTCTCATGAATATATATTTTTTTCACAGGTATATTGTTTTGGCTGAGGGCAAAGTTACGTTTCAGAACTTTATTTATTATTTATAGATGCTGTTGCACTAGACCTTTGACTTTATATTTTTGACTGAATTATTTGCTTGTCTAAATTTCCTATTGTATAAGCTTCTTATACTTTATACATGTACTTTTAAAATGGCAATTATTGTTCATTAAAACTGACATGGAATGAAAAGGGTTGTGTTTTATGTCGTATTTCATTTTATTATAGATACAAATAAATACACCAAAGATAATCAGAGTACATGCACATATTACCTGAACCACATATTAATATGTTTCATATTTTTAAAATGAAAACGAAAAGAGGCAGGGTTGTGTATTATATTTCGTTTTGTTGTTAATGTAAAGTGGGGATAGTAGTAGCTAAGGTGAGGTGAATGGCATTATCAAGTTGAGAAACAGGGTGAGTCTCTCTAAACTTTCCGAGAGCCGACTCTGCTCTGATTGGTCAGACGGTCCAGTCTGTTGTGATTGGTCTACTCTGCTCTGATTGGTCAGATGGCCCAGTCTGTTGTGATTGGTCTACTCTGCTCTGATTGGTCTACTCTGCTCTGATTGGTCAGATGGCCCAGCCTGCCGTGATTGGTCTACTCTGCTCTGATTAGTCAGATGGCCCAGTCTGTTGTGATTGGTCTACTCTGCTCTGATTGGTCAGACGGTCCAGTCTGTTGTGATTGTTCTACTCTGCTCTGATTGGTCAGATGGTCCAGTCTGTTGTGATTGGTCGACCACTTGCAGTGTGTGTCAGAAACCTATTACTATATCTGAATTTCAGCTCTAGATCTACCTCAACAAATGATACACAGTGATACGAACGATGGCATCAGTTTTTTCATATCAATTCCAGCATGAGTCCTCATTCTTTTGAAGTGCATGAAAAGTGTATTCACAGCTCAGAAAAGTTTCCTCGACATGTTGATAACACGAACCAAACTCTTCCAGTTTCAGGCAGCTAAAACTACAGTGTTTGAGGGTCAAAGTAGACATTGTTTACGGCAGCCAATGAAGACCATAGCCAGGCATTATGCAAATTTGTTACATTGTAACATAGATATGTAACAGGAAGTGAGACTGGAATTGCTGACGACTCGTTTCAACAGTTCAGAATAAATTCTTTCTTTCAGGAGACAATCATTTATTTGTCGTGCACTTTGATCTTTAAAACTTTGCAGACTTTCTGCAACCAACGTAAGTCAGTTGGTCTCAACTGGTTTTGCTTCAGGTATCCAGAATTTACTTTGAACATCAAGTGTTTATCGTACCAAAGTAAACAAAAATGTCTTCAGAACTGAACACTGAAAAGTAATATTGGTATCACCATGAGAAATGTGTAATATTGGCCATATGATCTCAACATGGTGGACACCATAAGAGGAAGCACTTTATGTAAAATAACAAAAGCTTATCCTGAGTCATGCATACAGGGTGGATCTCTCACATTCAGTGCTGACGTTTGTGCTGGCATTTCCAGTTCATCTGGTTTCCAGAAAGCAATCTGACCTAAACACAAAATCATAAAAGGCAACGCCCCTGGCTGTCATTGTCCAAACAAAAACTTAATTTTATAAATTAATCTTATACGAAACATTCAAAGTAACCACAGCATGATTTCAGTACAGGTGTTCACATTCAGCATCACCATTGTCTGATCTTATTGGTTATAATGAAAAGATTAATAATAGTTGATTTGTTAGCCTGTAAACGGAAGCAAAATCTTTGGAAAAGTCAAGACATGGATAGTAAATCAATAATTAGCTTTCAGTACAGTAATCAGTGTCTATGGGCTCAGCACTTCACCTGAGGTTTTCCAACGTTTTCCATAAAGTGCATGACAGGATCTCCCCAAAAGAGTCAAGAACTATGTATGTGATACTCAGCAATAAGTCTTTCATAATCAGGAAAAATTTAATGGCTAAAAATGAACAAGGATTCAAGATCGAATTGAAGAATCTTCCTCACTTTTTTGGTCAAGTCTCTGCCATTAAAATTCATTGTCAGGATATCACTCCACTTTTCTCATTCTGGAAGCATCTTGAGATGGAGAAAACTGTTAAAGTTTTAAATTCCCAAGCTTTTAACTCCCAAGACAAGTGGTCACAATGATGGTTCAACAGTTGACTCCGGCAGTGACACATCATCCTTTCTGTTGGTCGTTTCACGGAGTGTCTTCGACTTCCAAGAGTTCATATTTTCAAATTCTCCAGTCCATATTCGTCCTCTTATCCATGTTCACTTGGGCAGGATTTCATGGTACGGTACTGTGAGGTTCCCCATGTACCAAAAGATCCAAAATACCAGACTAAGGAAGATGATGATCGGTCCAGAAAGGACAAAAAAGTCCCAATAACTGAGAGGTGCAAAAATGCCAATGAGCAAGAGAGCCAGTCCGACTACGTCGAACAGAATGGCCAAGAAGAAAAAGAGAATGCAGCGTCCCACTCTTTCCTTGCAGTCCATCTTGGAGAAGCTCAGGTAAGGAGAGCCAGCAGACGTACAGCAGGCTGATAATCCTGAAGAATGAATGAATGAATGACAGGAACCCTTTCTTTGTAAAGCTTTTATGAAGCAGCTCACCCACATTCTTACGTAGTCCATTCCTTTGACGCCATGCTTTGCAACAACCCAAACAAGACCAACCGCCTGTCAAATGCTTACAGACGAGGTCAAGACTATTTTTATGCATATTATCCAGCAGACTGTTTTCCTCACAATGAAAGTGGAACAACTGTGAAGTGAACTGATTCAGATCCTTCTAAAAGCCTTAGTCAAAGAACCACTGCGGATGCGGCATTAAGAGTTGTTTTCTGAGTTATGTAATACTCAAACAACTTCTATCAGTCACAGATTAGTCACATTGCACATTTCAATGGCACACGATTTTAGGTATCGTTCAATTCTGTTGAACACAAAAGATGATATTTTGAAGAATGTCGGTAACCAGACAGTTGATGGACCCCATTGACTTCTATAGTAGGAAAAAAAATAATACTATGGAAGTCAATGGGGTCCATCAACTGTTTGGTTACCAACATATCTTCTTTTGTGTTCAACAGAAGAAAGGAATACATACAGGTTTGAAACAACTTCAGGGTGAGTAAACGATGACAGAATTTTCATTTTGAAGTGAACTAATCCTTCAATACTCAAGATTATGGGTTCAATAACCCTGAGATTGTGCCGAGTGATTCTTGACTGACAAAAAAAACACCAACAAGCGAAAAAACAAATACAGTCATTAAGGGTGAAATGTGGTTTAATTTGATAGCATGGACGGTTTATACAAACTTGAGCTAAAGACAAATTTAACTCTACATGCATTTCATATTACATTGGTAGAGTGAAAGCAGGATTTGTCAAGATTACATGTTTTATATTTACATACACTACATCATGCAATTCTTCATGTACACACACCCATGCCTCACTCACTACTACAAATATAATCTATATTAAAATATAGTTATGTTTCACATCTTGAAATTTCATGATCTGGCAATATATAATTCTTCATATACTGTAGTTTTATGCCACAATATTTAGCAATAAAATAAAATGCCCATTTGACCTATCCACTAAAGCAATTTCAGGCTGAAGCAGCATTTGCTGTCGGACTGGTTTGGTCGCTGATGACGGCACCGACTGTTGATTGGCTAACAAGTGAACTGACTTGACTCTGTGGAGGAGTTTGCATGAACGCCCAGCTGCCGCTTTGAAAGGGAAATGGATTCCTACAATGCATGAGCCGATGCATGAATTCACAAATGAGGATGTGCAAAAACAAGGGCTGAACCTGAGTATCACTTCAAAACAACACAGAATATCAACTGAAACACGACACAAGTGGACACAACATCACACAATAAAATAGCGATAGACTGATATATTGAACCGCATTGGTCACTTTGAAATGATCAACATTTGTTGGTGTTACCTCCACTTTTTGGAGGTAATTTGCCAACAGCTTTGCCAAAGTGTATAAAAGTGTGTAAATAATGTGCAAAGTAAGAGTTCACTTCATTTGACCAGTTTGGTAACTAAATTCCATTACATAAGCCACAGATATCAGTAAAGGTTATCAGTAAACAACATAAACACAAACAGACAGTTGTGTTTAGTATATTAAAGCTGTAATTCTACACTTCAGACCCTGTTTGAAACGTGTGCAGTATCTAAGCGTACTGCTGATGGCAAATAGTTGAAGACTATTGAAGACTTCTCTGCTAATTCAGTCATTGTTTCAGGACCTGGAAAATAAGAACAGTTTCCTTAAACTTCCGTGTGAAAAGATATCAGGCCTCATTCACGAGTAGAACAATTTCCCATGTAAATCATGCGTAAAACTATGCATGCTTACATAAATTCATGAACTAATTAGTGAGTTTGCTTCAATGATTGTGTCTTGATAATGGTCTAAATATATAATCAAAATACTAACAATAAACAATAATTGGTAACACTTTACAATAAGGTTCATTAGTTAACATAGTAAATGTGTTAACTAACATGAACTAACAATGAGCAATACATTTGTTACAGTATTTATTAATCTTTGCTAATGTTAATAAAGTACAGCTGTTCATTGCATGTTAGTTCACAGTGCATTAACTAATGTTAACAAATACAACATTTGATTTTATGAATGTATTAGTAAACTTTGAAGTTAATATTAACTAAGATTGATAAATGCTGTAGAAGTATTGTTCATTGTAAGATCATGTTAACTAATGAACCGTATTGTAAAGTGTTTCCCAATAATTGAATAAAGAAGCATGCAAGTGTGTACCTACTAAGTAACATATACAACATTATGATCCTATGTAAATAACTTGTAGGTTTAGTTTAGCAGATTATCTTGGTAAACAACACACCAACTAAAATAATACACGGATGTATATTTATGAAAATGTCATGGGCACAGCATGAAACTTTGTAGAGTTCGTGTCACATGGGAGTTTGTTTGGTTGAATTGAACTTCATTGAAGTGCCTTTATTATGCAGGAAATTCAGGGTTCATACTCGCCTCTTTTCACAGCAGATCATCGAAACTCTGTGGCTCTGTCTGATCATCTGGCTTCTCCTCCTGAGGTTTCCCGTCTGATTCTGAATCCTCATACCCTTCATTCTGGTAACAGGTGAACTGATCTTCTTTTGGCTTTTTCTCCTCATTGCATTCGCTCACATCTGATTCAGAACCCTCGACTGGGATTGCTTTGCCCGACTCCTCGTCTTCGTACCCTTGATTCTGGTAGTACATGAACTGATCATCACCTGGCTTTTCTTTGGATAGTTCATCACATTTGATCATATCAAGATCCTTGTGTCCTGGGAAATATGTGGATTTGCCCCACGTCACGTTTCGAATGGTGGATGATTTGCTTCCTGTTTTCTCACCTGTGCAAAACAAAGACAGATGGCTAGCTTCAATATAAAGATAAATACACACACACACACAAATACATGAGGATATACAGACTGGAGTTGCACACACTCTTAAAAATAAAGGTTCCAAATGAGGGATTTCACAGTGATGTCATAGAAGAACCTTTCAGTCAACAGTTCTTAAAAGAACCTTTTTTTTTTCTTAGTGTGAAGAACATTTTAATATTCTAAAGAATCTTTTTCCACTATAAAGAACCTTTTGTGGAAAGATTCCATGAATGTGTTAAAGGTTCTTCATGGAACCTTCGATGCCAATAAATAACCTTTATTTTTATGAATGTATAATTTCATTTTTAATTTAGTATTTAAGCTTAAATTGAATTTTTGAAAAAATAATGATACTAAAAATAAAAAAAAGCTCTAAAGAATAAGGATGCATGCACTTTAAGGTATTTTCTTCCATCGTTCTTTATACGGAGATGGTGACAGAAAAAAAAAAAAAAGATGAGACAGGAGGAAAGAAATAACTAAATTTCAAGTAGCTTGAATTAATTGTATTCCCACAACTAACAACATCTTAAGAATCATATTATGCAGCATTTAAATAGCCTAAATTTGTCTTCCCATCATCATGTCCTCTAGGCTCCAAAACTTTAGTTTTAACAGAAGCCTTTTTTTATGAAGATAGAACTTTTTTAGTAACACTTTACAATAAGGTTCATTAGTTAATGTATTAACTAACATGAACTAACAATGAGCAATACATTTGTTACAGTATGCCTATTTATGAATCTTTGTTAATGTTAATCCAGCTTCTCATTGTTTGTTCATGTTAGTTCACAGTGCATTAACTAATGTTAACAAATACAACCTTTGATTTTAATAATGTATAAGCAAATGTTGAAATTAATATGAATTCAGATGACTAAATGCTGTAGGCTACTAATGTTAACTAATGAACCTTATTGTAAAGTGTTACCGCCATGGTTCTTTGGAGATTACAAAAGTTCTCAATGATTCACGTAAATGTTGTTTTGGTTTGTGAGTTTGTGAGCTTCTCACCGCAGTTGTGTGGTTTGGAGAGTCTCTCTGTAAGTTTCCTCGCGAGCTCTTTGACGCTGCGCGCGGCGCTCGATCTGCGCTCCACACTTTCATCCTCCACCCTGATGTTCCCCACGTACCACATGAGCCACCAGGCCAGGCTGGCGAACAGCAGCAGCGCGCCGGAGTAAATGAGGAAATCCCCGTAAAACACGCCGTTCTGCCGCACGTCCCCGAACACGCCGACGAACAGCAGGATCACACCGATGATGTCGAAGACGATCGCCATGACGAATACCGGCAAACAGGTGCCGATGCACCGCAGCTCCTTCATCTTCAGGAGCAGGAGGATGATGATGCTGTCGCTCCTGTCGGTATCGCGGAAGATCTGCCGAGTTCAGGTGAGACTCACCTGGCGCACGAGGGGAACGCCCTTGTAACGTCACTATGGCGGCAAGACATTGCAGTCAAATGGCCATCCTACATCGCATGTTTAATTCAGCGATATTACTACTATTTATGCAGTAAAAAGAGTAGGCTACACCTCCATTTTGACCTCTTTATTGACTATTTAGAGTCAATGATAGCCTATTGCTAAGCAAAACTGAATAATTAAAAAAACTAATACCTCAGTATGTTGGATTCAGTGTCAGATTGTACATCCTAAAAATTTGCCTGTCAAATGTGCCCTCAAGTAATTCAAATGAGAGACCGGTTTTTTTTTTTTATTTATTTTTTTACCAAACCCACACACATCCTTCTGGTCCAGTCATGTTTTAGTTTCTAATCTCAGACACTTTCTGATTGGATGGTATGATGAGAAAAGAAAAGGTTTTAAGCCAGCTTGACTTCCTAAGACTTTAATAAGATGTTGTTAAAGGAGTAGTTCACTTTCAAATGAAAATTAGCCCATGATTTACTCACCCTCAAGCCATCTTATAGGTGTATATGACTTTCTTCTTTCAGATGAATACAATTGGAGTTATACAAATAAATGTCCAAGTTTTATAATGGCAGTGGATGGCAACCAACAGATTGAAGCTCAAAAACATGCGTCCATCCATCATAAACGAACTCCAAATGGCTCCAGGGGATTAATAAAGGCCTTCTGAAGCAAAACGATGAGTTTGTGTAAAAAAAAAAATTGATATTTAAAACTTTATAAAGTAAAATAACTTCTGGCCAAACAAACATATTGAACTCATTTTTAAGGCAGTTTAATGCAATTTAAGTTGAAATTACTTAAATATCCGAGTTGATTACTTAACAATGTAAGGCAGCAAGTTTTTTTTACAATAAAAACTTAAACTAAAATTACAATATTAATAATTACTATAATAGTATAAAAATGCTTTACAAATTTATAGATTTTAAAAAGACAACAAATACATCTCACACATTAAATACGAATCTGTGTAATAATCAAACAGAATTTTAATAAACATTCACTGCAGTTTGTCTTACCTTAGTGTACATTTGCGTATAAAGTTACAATGCAGCTGAGATGTTTTGCCCATTTAGTCATCCAAAACAATTTTTTAATACATTTGTTCAAATTCCTAAACTTTGAGCAATGTTGACAGTGATTCCTGCTTAAAGGGATACTTCAGGATTTAGCATTAAGCTTTGTATTAGTAGAAAACCTGTAGTATTTTCGAATTACCATGCTTTCCACCCTCATATCCCCCTGAGACGAGATATTTATGTTTTTTTGTCTGGAAAAAATCCTCCGATGACGCCGATCCGAATCCTCCGATTTTTTGGCCAGAGGCTAAAGACTACAGCCAGTAGTAGGGGCTGGGCCATATGAGGGTGGGATCTCACTCACAGAATGTACACATAGTATCAGCCGTCTTTTTTTGGAAGCTAAGCTAGCAGGCTCTTGTTCTGTGGAGAAAGCTGTGTAGTAGAGATCGTCCAAAATGTCCGGGATTCGGCTTTTGCTTTCTGCAGTCGCCATTCATTGTTTACATGCACACCTTTTGTTTCAGTCTAACTGAATTCATTCCGACTGGTTAATCTGAATGTAATGTTTACATGAACGCTAAACAAGTGATCGGTTGATGTGCGTTTTACCATTGCTAAGAAAATTCCCACTCCTCCGTGAGAGATACGAGACCGGTGCGTCTCAGTAATCACGTCACCGGCCTTGCGCCGTTCTCCCACGGACCTCAGTCTCGTCCTGCTCGCCACAGTAAACATAATGAATGGCGACTGTAGAACGCAAAAGCCGAATCCTGGACATTTTTGGGCGATCTCGAAATCCCAGGCAGACTCATCACGGAGACTCACTAGTGGCCTAGCCTTGCTGTTTTAAACTGCGCTCTCTTACCGGTAGGCATGGCTTGGGAGTGGCCTCCTAGGGCAGCGAAGCAAGTGCATTCTGGGAGTTGTTGTCTTTCATCCACATAAGTCAAAAATACATTTTCTGGCTATTCTCAGTCTAGAAAGCTCCAAATTAAAAAATAATTTCACATTTCTTCTACATAAATGACCCATTTTAAATACACATTCATCTTTCCAGAGGTGAAGTATCCCTTTAAGCAAACACCACTAATCATTGAACTGTATTGTATATAACGGGTTTGTGTGGTCAGTTTTGGGATTATAAGGACCCAAAGTGTTCATCACATCAGACAGACAACATAAACACCCTACGAACAGCTGAATAATCCAAAAGTCCTTATTAAAGCAAGTTAGCACCCATCTTAGTAATGCTTCAACACAGATATTTTCAAGGCATGCAAGTTCACAGCTCATGTGGAATTAAAATATAAGAAATATAAAATTGTTTGCCAACATATGTTTCAATAGTCTCGCGTATAGCCAGACCTTCAGATTGACTCCTTAGCAGCTTTCACTGGCCAAGGAGAGCCAAGAGGCAGTCTAACTGACACACAAAGCAACCAATCACAGCTCGTTTAGTTCAGCGTCATGTTTAGGGGTGTGAAAATATAAAAGTCAATGTCCCCACAATAACAGACTGGTGTGCAATTCATTCAAGAACATTGTGCAATTTTACTGCAATAATGGTGCTGTGAAATTAATTTACATAGTGTTTAGTTGATCCTGATAAGCGCTCATTTTCACAGTTGTAAACACAATGGCTTTCTTTTTCCATGAGGGGGTTTGGCTTCACGACTGCTTTATTTCCAGGTGGTTAAAGAACGAGAAATCCTGTAGAATTCAACCAATCAGACCTCGAAACTCCTGAAGTGTTTCCCATTTTATGTGCCATAAATGCATCAGATGTTCAGCCAACTGTCCGTGGTTGAGACGTCTGAGGCTGAGACTAATGGTTCAATAACACCAGGACACTCTGAAAAAAATATCATTGAACAAACCAGGCCCAAAACCACATTGACTTAGCTAATGCACATGTACACAAAGTTTCAGGCGTGGAGGAATAAAAGGTCTTATTCACCACAGATCAGGTGTTTATTAATGCCATCTTAGGCAGAGGAATGTAATGTTTTGCAATGTATCCTCCGTGGATTCCTCGTTTCCTCCTTCGCTTTCTCCGCGAGATGTCGAGCGGCCACCGGCGGATACGTGCAGGATGATCGTTCTGAGCGACTCGTACGATTTGTAGAAGGGGCAGTCCACGTCCAAGGTGTGAGAGTTTGTGAATGGGTCTACAACAGAGACGCCGATGTCTAGAAGAGCTTGACGGTCGTATGCTAGAAGCGTACAGCAGGTTAAAGACACAGCAGAAAACCAGAGAAGAAAACACGAGAGTAACAGACGGCAAGCCAAACACACAGGCGCCATCTTGGTTTCAAAAAATCTGACACTTGTCACCAAAGACAAATTTGTAGAAAGGCTGAATGCAAATGGAAACGGGACAGGCTACTTGTCTCATTCCAAATGTTCAAAGACACTCTAACATCATACCACAATTCTGCTAAGTCTGCTAAAGCTGCTTATTTTTCTAACTTAATTGAATCCAATTACTCTAACCCAAAGGTTCTGTTTTCAGTCTGTTGTAAACACACCATCTGTTAACACATTGTCTGTTGCCTCAGATGCTCTATGTGAAGACTTCCAAAGATTTTTTATTAACAAAATCACTAACTTACATTTATCTGACGCTTTTTATCCAAAGCGACTTACAATTGCTATATATGTCAGAGGTCGCACGCCTCTGGAGCAACTAGGGGTTAAGTGTCTTGCTCAGGGACACATTGGTGTCTCACAGTGGATTCGAACCCGGGTCTCTCACACCAAAGGCATGTGTCTTATCCATTGCGCCACACCACCCCCTTAACTTAAGACTTAGTGTCTGCCCTAATTTAACTATCCCCCCAATCTTGACACCTGCTTCTGGTTTTTGGGAGGTTTTTAATCATATCAACCTCCAGACACTGAAAGACGTGACTGTCAAGCTCAAACCTTCATTTTGTCCTAATGATATCATTCACCTGAGATTTTTTAAATGAATCATTGATTCGGTTGGGCCAGGTAGGGTATCTCTTATCAACAAGTGTCTCAATACGGGCTCTGTTCCTGCCAATCTTAAAGTGGCTACGGTCACTCCTCTACTCAAGAAGCCTTCACTAGATCCTTCTGTTTTAAAAAAATGTTCAGGCCTATCTCTGTCATACCTTTCATTTCTAAGCTATTGGAGAAAATTGTGCTGATCAACTCCAACACTTTGCGTCAAATAATTGTATCTATGAGGTTTTTCAATCTGAGGACTGTTCACAGCACCGAGTCCGCCCTCCTGAGAGTGTTAAATTATATTTATCTCTCCACTGATTCCGGAGATACTGTGGTTCTTGTTCTCTTAGATCTGTCGGCAGCTTTTTATACCATTGACCACCCTACTCTTCTATCTAGACCTGAGTCTTGGGTGGGTCTAAAAAGCTTTTGTCCTGACATGGTTTCAGTCATACCTGTCTGACAGAAAGTTTAGAGTAAAGATGGGTACTTTCTCCAGCTCTACGGCACCACTGACGTGGTCTTCCACGGGGCTTTATTTTGGCTCCTTCTCTGTTTTATCTCTACATGCGACCTTTGGGCGCTATTCTAAGGAAACATGGTGTATCATTTCTTTTTAACACGGATAAACACCCAAATTTATATTCCAATCAAGAGAAACAAACCTGCAGCGATGAATTCTCTTCTGCGATGCTTAGAGGAGGTTAAAGCATGGCTAGCCAAAAAATTCTTCCTTCTAAATGAAGACAAGACTGAGGTCATTGTTTTCAGCCAATTTAAAATTCTCAGTTGTATTTTATTTATTTATTCATTTGGATCCCCATTAGCTTCCACAATGTGGTTGCTAGTCTTCCTGGGGCCCATAAAAGTGCTGAAACGTGTGTACAGTTAAAATACACAAATATAACATACATAAATATAACATACATATAACATAACCACATGTATACATTTATCCACATATACACATTCACGCACATACAGCATTTGAAAATGTCAGTACCTATAACAGTCACAAATTAACTGGTGTAATACTATTAATTGTCATCTGTTTTAGAGTCTTCTTAAAATTACATATGTTGGATATATGCCTTGTTCTCAAGTCCAATTTATTCCAAGCAGATGACGATCTAACTAAAACTGTTCTTGTCATACAATTGGACCTTGCAGATGGAACCATAACATGTCCGTGACAATACCCACTAAAAACCAATTTATCTACAAAAGATTTTGGATTGTTTTTAAATAGAGCATTGTGCATATAACAGAGAAGACTTATATTAAGTTTGTCCTCCAACTTTAGCCAGCCCAAACAGGTATGCATTTTATCCACACTGGAGCGAAAAGAGCAACCAAGGACTACTCTTGCGGCTCTGTTCTGAACGATTTGTAATTTTTTCAGATGTCCCTGTGCAGCACTGGACCAAATTACTGGGCAGTACCCCAGATGTGACAGAACTAAAGACTGGACAACTGTTTTCATAACTAAGGGTGGACAATATACTGAACATCTCCGGGACAAAGCAATGCCTTTGGCCATTTTAGACACAATGTGGTCAATCTGATCTGCCCAAGAGAGCTGACTATCCAGCTTCACACCCAAGAGTTTAGTCTGACTCACCTGCTCTACCACAGATGTATCAATAATTAGATTTAAGTTGCAAGGCTTGCCAATCATACGTTTAGTACCAAAGACTATACATTTAGTTTTAGATATATTGAGAGCTAATTTATTAAGTTTCACCCAATTTGTAATGGCATCAAGTTCATTCTGCAAGGTGCAACTTATGTCAGTTATTGTAGGTGATGCATAAAACATTGTAGCATCATCTGCATAAAGTACAACATCTGCTCTTGAAACAGCATGTGACAGGTCATTAACAAACACAGAAAACAACAATGGACCCAAACAGCTGCCCTGAGGAATACCACATGACAACTGTTTACAATCAGAAAAGCTCCCATTAAAAAATACCCGCTGACTTCTACCAGAGAGATAACTGCATATCAAGGACACAGACTGATGTGAAAACCCATAGCACTTAAGCTTAGACAGTAAAATGTCATGATCAATAACATCAAAAGCTGCTGTGAAATCCAGCAGCACAGCACCCACAAGCTTTTTGTCATCCATAAAAGTTAGCCACTGGTCTACCATTTGTACCAATGCAGTGTTAGTGGAGTGTCCTGGCTTATAAGCATGCTGTGAATTGGAGAGCAAATTATTTGATACAAAGTACTGCATCATTTGATTAAAAAGTAACTTTTCAAATATTTTGCTCAATATAGGGAGAATGTTAATTGGTCTACAATTTGATTCGGTGAGACCTAATCTATCATCTTTCACTAAAGGTATAATTTTAGACTGCTTCCAAATTTCCGGAAACACCCCACTTAGCACAGATCTATTAAAAATGTGACTGATAGGCTTGCACAAGATATTAGCAACAGTTTTAAAAATTTTGCCATCCAAGTGATCTATACCTGCAGTTTTTTCCTCTGGGAGAGAGAGCAACATCTTTTCAACAATTTCCTCTTTAACTGTACCAAATGTCAATGAACAAGATTTATTCCTCATAATGTTCTTCACATTACTACAAGGTGAATCCTTAGGGTATGATAACATACTAGATCTTAAATTTGCAGTGTATAAGTCCAGAGTTAGAGAGTCTATCGGCTTTTAAATCCCCAGGGGTGCGGAACTTAGGTGTTCTTGCTGACCAGACTTCTACATAAGTGTTGCAGATATGACCACATCTCTCCGATTCTCAAATCCTTACACTGGCTGCCAGTTCGACAGAGAATAGATTTTAAAATTCTACTCTTTGTTTTTAAATCTCTACATAACTTAGCTCCAGCCTATCTCTCTGAACTTGTTCATCCCTACACTCCTTCCAGCGGCCTAAGACCCTACGACCAGGCTCTGCTGGTAGTCCCTCGCGTTAGACTCAAGCGTAGAGGGGAGCGTGCATTTGCGGTGGCAGGGCCACGACTCTGGGACGCCCAGCCTCTAGAGATTAGAACGGCCCCTACCCTGTCTGTCTTCAAGTCTCTGTTAAAAACCTACCTGTTTTCTTTAGTATATTGATCTCTATTCTTAGGTTGGTATTACTATTTTATATTTGACTCTGATACTGTTTTGCCACTCCTGTTTTTCTATATTTGACTCTGATACTGTTTTCCGATTTTAAGGTTTTATTTGCTTTTATTTGTGTTTTATGTGTTGTTATGCATGTATTATTTTCTTATTATTTATCTGGTTGTTCTGTAAAGCACTTTGGTCAGCATAGTGGCTGTTGTAAATGTGCTATATAAATAAACTTCAGTATCTTTGCCAAGGAAGTGTCTCTCTTTACAGCCACAAAGCGATTTTTACATTAAGACAAGATACTACGTGAATAGATAAAAATTAAATAGATGTCACCACACTCTCTCCAATTGATTAATCACTGTACATCAAGACAATGTTTCACATTACACGTTTTCTGAAATTGTATGTTTAAAAATGCAAATGTTTAATTATATATGCACTCATTTGCATACATTTGCAGAACAGAAGAACAGTTTTTCTGTAAAGCTGCTTTGAAACAATATGTATTGTGAAAAGTGCTATAAACTTTTCAATTGAACATATATAGAATAGAATATTTTAGAAATTATAAAAAAAATACATTTTACAGAGGAGAGTTTGAATAAATCTTTAACATAGATCTGAAAATACTGTTTTTCATCTGACATTTTATTTTATTTCAATTAACGAAATTTATATATATATATATATATATATATATATATATATATATATATATATATAGCGAAAAAAAGAAGAAAGAAGAAATGTAATGGAAGCAGAATCAAACAGTGCCTTAAAAAAAAAAACAATGGTCTTGCCCAGGGGTGTCCAATCCCACTCCTGGAGGGCCACTGTCCTTAAGAGTTCAGCTTCAACCCCAATTTAACACACCTGAACTAGTTAATTAAGGTTGTCAGAATTACTTGGCTGTGTTCAAAATCACCCCCTATACCCTTAGATAGGGCATTATTTGAGGGGCTAGCCATTTGTAGTGGTGTCTGATACCATAGTGGACACTATTGAGCGCACTCATTCAATCCCACAATGTACCGCAATAACGAGTGTACGACCAATGTACACTCAACGGCTAGAGAATACCTATAATGCACTGTGAGAGTCGCGCATCAAATTAATACCCACGTCTGACCAGAAGATGGCGCGTGCAGCTGAATCATCCATTTTCCAGATCGCTGGTCCAATGTGGCTATAGCGTAATATCATACAGGTATAACTTCCTGTTTAATTGATTATTAAATTGTTAAATTAGAGTTTATACATAGATTACATGACAAACTGAAATCTTTTCATTACTACTGGAGCTGCCAGTTTGCTAAGTTTCAAATGATTATTAAACAGTACAAACTATGCAAAAGCAGCAGCCCTTGCAGCACTCAGTGTCCGAATTCACTCACTCGTTTCCATTCATTCCCTCAAGTGAACGATATTAGCAGAGTAATGTAGGGAATAGTGAATGAGGGTATAGGGGGCGATTTCGAACACAGCCTAGAAACTTCCAGGCTGGTGTGTTTAGGCAAACTGGAGCTAAACTCTCCAGGACAGTGGCCCTCCAGGACAGGGTTTGGACACATTAGGTTCTTCTCATAGGTTTATCTGAGGCTTGTATAAACTGCTGAGACGATTCGCTGCACTCTGATGCCTCATTTCCTGTGTGATGGGCATCAAAACCAAACCCACCACCAGCACCATCAGACCAATAGACAGAAGGGCGGGGCCTAAAATATTGGTGGCCATGATGGAAACCCCAGTGAAGTAAAGTCCACTCAGCACCATCCCGGAGAGGAGCACGCTGCCCCCGGAGGTCATGAGGAGGATGGCCTGCCAGTAGTACTCGCAGTTGCCTGGAGGGGGCAGAGGGGTCCAGCGGATCTCTTTGCCGGTCAGGCTGAGGACCGTGGTCTCGGAGCGAGGCGTCAGCTGCTCGCGGGAACATGAGCGGGAACAGTCCCTGAGGGGCAGGTGCTCCGGAACAGACGACATGTCTTCAGATGTCCCACAGCCGCCCGTGGACTCGGACGAGTCTGGGGAAATAATTCAACCAATGAATTTGAGCATAAAAAAAATAAAATAATGCATTATTATTAATATCGCAGTGCCTTCATAATTTGAAAATGTGCATGCGCGCATTTGCAAATCTTGCCGCTATGATGTTACGCTTCTATGCGGTCAATGGTTTTTAGTGCATTGTTAAGCAGTTGCTAAAGTATTCTGTCATTGCTTTACAGTTGCTAGGATGTTTCTATGGTGATCTTTGTCGTTGCTAGGTGGTTTCTTTCTCTTTGGAGTAAAAGGAGACCTTTACTTCACGTCTCCGTGATCTTTTAGTCTAAAGATATGCTCAGGTTTCTCCTACAGTGAACTTTTTTTCACCTGTTTTCTGGTCCAGCAGGTGAAAATCGTGCATCTGATCAGTTAGTAAATTATCAGCACAAACGCTCATCAACAACACACATGATTGGAGGAATCATTCATATCTGTAGCACCAATCTTTAGTTTAACACTTAGTGTGGACAGTAAAATAGCGATGCTTTCATTGGCAAGCATTACTAATAAAGTCCAAAAAGAAGACTATGAACAATGTCATAAGCTACATGACAGTAAACAGACACCACACATTATATGCACTGTTGCTGTTGTTGTTGGTGGTGATCTCAGTATTACTGTAGTGAAATAACTGTTTTATATGGCGTACAGGACCACACCCTGATGAGCTACTGTACATAAACATAAACAGCCCGTAATAACAGAATATTATGCTATAGTATAAGTGAAGAGTGTTTAATAAGACGACTGTTAAATGCATCACTTCTGTCCAATACAAAGATTTGCAAATAAACTGAAGTTATAAATATCAGTTCTGATCATTAATATACTCATAATCTTTCATTGTGAATAAATATGGTCAAAAAGAGACATAATTATAGGTCTTACCTGACAGAGCAATCTTTGTACTCGTGAGTATCCTCTTATCTTGAGTCTGATATCTGTCTGATCTGTCAGATGAGCATCATTCCTGTCAACTCCTCTGCTGTGAGATGATCCAAGACCTCAGAGGCATGTGTGAGTGTGTGTGTGTGTCTCTGTGTGTGCGCGCTAAAGTGCTTTGTATGGACACTAAGTGGAATTTTCACCCCAACCCCCCCACCTCTCCTCTGATTTCCACACTCTCTCATCCTCTCTTTACCAGCACAGTCCTGATAGTTTTTTCATGGATGGATGGATAGTTCAATTGGCAGGATCCCAAAATTAGATGGAAGGCAAGGAGAGAGGGCTTTAATGGTGGGAAGCAGGTATAGCGATTGAGCTGTAATCTCATTGGTTAACAGCTGATAAGAGGAGTGTATAAAGATGAGACCTGGTCAGAGACAGATTCAGATGTCCTGCATCTCGGCTTTGTTGCATTGTCCAATAATGTCTTATTTTGACTTCTGGAACTCTGCGTATTGAGCTTCATTTGCAAGAAAGAGATGACTTTTCTCCAACAATGGAAGGACGGATAGAATGAAAGAATGCATGAATGAATGAATGAACGAACATAGTCAAGTCAAGTCACCTTTATTTTTATAGCGCTTTATTCAATACATATTGTTTCAACGCTGCATGCTTTACAGTGATAACAGGAAAATTATGCATTTCAGTTTCAGTCAGTTCAGTGTTTATTCAGTTCCATTGTAAAGATGATCATTTATTGAATTAGTTAATTTGGTGTCTATATTGTTGAATATTAAGCGTCCCCAACTACGCAAGCCAGAGATGAAAGTGGCAAGGAACCCAAACTCCATCAGGTGACAGATTGGAGGGAAAAAACCTTGGGAGAAACCAGGCTCAGTCAGGGCCAACGAACAAACACAGTGTAATTGTGATTCAGGCAGCATTACAGGTCAGATTGGATCGGAACATTCAAAATATTTAATCTAGTTCCATCTGGTTGAAGATCAGTTTCATCACACCGGTACGGAGCCGAAGCTGGGCATAGGGCCTGTGCAGAGGACCTGTCTGGTTCTTGTGGTCTCTGCTGAGGATCTGTGCTGATGGCTGTCATGTCAATAAGACCTTCATAGGGGATTGTCTAGTAGACAGGATCTCTGCTGACATTCAGGGCCGTGCTTTGGTCGTGTCTAGGTGCAGGTCCACCATCTGATCTGGATATGGACCGGATCTGGCTGACTACAGTAACCCCAGGATAAGGATGAGACAGACAGACTAATACTAGCAAAGATGCCATTCTTCTCACGATGCAACCAGTACATCAGGTGTTATAAGAAGTGTTCACGGTTCTGGATTACCTAATTTATGCAGCCCAACAATCATTTAACTGATTTGTGTTATATGTATGTCAGGTTAAGTCTAGATTCCTTTCTGTATGCAATAACACTTTCCTTCCATGAAATGCGAAACACCTCTAGTTTTGTTTTCTTCTAGCTGCGCTCCATTTTCCGGGCTTCTTTCTTGAGTGTGTTCGTTGTACCACGGCGTCAAACTGTTTTCCTTAATCTTCTTTAAGCCCAAAGGAGCAACCATTCAGTGCTGGAAAAGAGAGAGTCAATTGTTTCTGTTGCAACATCGAGTTCTTCTAAGCTATCTGGGATGCTGAGGAGATGAAACTGATCAGGAAGATTATTCATAAAGCAATCTTTAGTGGTAGAAGTCACAGTTATACTATACTGGTAACAGTGAGTCGGTTTTGCAGCCTTGGCTAAATGAAGTATACATGAGACTAGAAAATGCTCTGAGATGTCATTGCTCTGATGCAGAATTTAAATACAATATTAGATAGATAGTTGGATAGATAGATAGATAGATAGATAGATAGATAGATAGATAGATAGATAGATAGATAGATAGTTGGATAGATAGATAGATAGATAGATAGATAGATAGATAGATAGATAGATAGATAGTTGGGTAGATAGATAGATAGATAGATAGATAGATAGATAGATAGATAGATAGATAGATAGATAGATACTACATGTCTCCTAAACCAGGTGTTCTCCCACAATGCATTAGTGCGCACAATTTGTCAGTAATGATGCTGTGGTTTTCCCAGCTGGCACAGAACCACAGATTCTGGTCCATGAGGACTTGATGGTATCATGATCTCATCTTCTATCTGTCAGGAATCCATTAATCACTGTGTAATTAAGTTTGAAACATGATGGTCAGATATTCCCAATAGAGCCTTTCCGTCGTATTCTGAATCTGATGTTCAGAGGAAGAGGAAATTATGCGTTCCGTAAGCTGTGTTCAGATACAAGAAATGAATCACACACTAAAACCTGAGAAGACAGGCTGGTAAGAGTATACTGAGCTTTAAAATTAACGTGGAGCAGCTCACATTTTCATATTAAGATCTTTGACTTTTGATTGCACATTTCAGACTTAATTGGTATCTTGGTGAATCTGAGCACAGTCTGAGACATTGTTGAGGTCTCTTCTAAAACTCTTGCATCTGAGAAGCAGAAGATGTCAGTAAAAGTCTCTATTTGCCCTCCATTTTATCTCATTGCTGCAAGAGAACATGTGACATGTGAACTAAATAGTCAAATGCAACATTATTTAATAAAACTGGATGTAACTCACAGACAGGAGGACAGCATTCATTATCAGTTCACTCTCAATGCCTAGTGCATTCTGGGATAGAGGTGTCTAAAGGAAAGCAGAGAGAAAAGTGTTGATTTCAAACATTTGTGACTCTGTGTGGGTTGCAGCGGTGTAACTCCAACAAACCTATTTATCTAAGCTGACAAGAAGTATTCAATTAAATATTTGAGTAAAAAAAGAATTGGTTAAATGACTTTAGTGATGACTCAAAGCGGTTCACCGAAGCGTTCATTCAAATGAATCAGACTTACCAGATCTCAACACTAGAGGGCAGTAGAGCTTTATTATTGACCATCTGAATCCAAACAGCATGGTGTTTCAGAGAAAGCCACAGTCTAACTAAAATCTATACTGCCCGTGTTCTTTCCATAGACTGTGGTTCTTTCTGAAAGACAATATTCAGAACACACTTGCTTACACGAGGACATGGGCAGACTCACACACACATACACACGCACTTCCAAGCTTGTGAGCTGTTTATCGACAGCCTTAGAAATATCAACCGAACTCATGTAGAGCAGAACCACAGCAATAAAGCGACGCAAACCAGAACTTTAATGTTCCATCTCACCCAGAAACACATCCGTCTGGTCAAAACACTGGTGAATATATACTTAAAATGTACTTACAATATATTATATAAATGAATATCAACCTAGATTAATAATAAATGCTGTAAAATTATTATTCATTCTTAGTTTGTGATTTACATTAAGCATTTGGCAGACACTTTATCCAAAAATGACATATGCATTCAAGGAATATGTTACCAGTTAATAATAGGCCTATCAAACCAGATCATAAAGAGTAGCAAGAAATCCGCTGCATTTCCCAAAACACATCCACCAGTTGAAGCTGGATTTTACAGCAGGGAATCCATCAGGTGAACGATGAAATAATGATGTGGTGTGAAAAAAAATATTTGTTCCCCCTTTTTTACACCAAATCATTAATTCATCGTTATAATATAATACGTTTTCTAATATAACGGCAGAGAGGAGGTGTCTGAATGTGAAGCTGTGTTTTTACAGCTGAAGTCGGCTTTAGATTGTAGTTAGTCTTGCAGCAGTGCAGTTCTGTGATGATAAAGGCATTATGAAACCCCGAGAGCTTATGAAACCTCCAGCACTGCACTGGCGGTTCATTCAGGACCGAATTTTACCGTCATTCTTTATGGGCCAGCTCGTTTTTATGAGCCCTGTAAAATAAGCTGCGGTCACACTGATCACATCAGCACACAGCCATCGCTTATGATGATTAACGGGGTGATTTAAAGCTGCTGGGTGTCATTTTTTGTTTGGCTATGAGCATGGCATCCTGAAGAGTGATGCTTGCGTTCAGAGCTGTAGACGTTGTTAACTTAGTTAAAGGAAAACACAGAGATCCACAGATACAAACTCAAATAAATGAATTTTCAAAGAGAAAGGGTGAGAGAGAGAGATTTGGAAGCCCTTTCATGTTCCTCTTCACCGTAACATGAAAAGCCCTGCAGCCAGACATCTAACTCGATAAACCTGCTCCAAATCAGACAAATCACCCTGTATTCCAGTGCAGTTCACGCCAGGCTTCGAACAAAAGCCACACAGGACTCTTGGTCATGAAACACGGGAAATGGGATCCGAAGTTGGATAATATGGAACAGATAAACATTTATTTTGCTAGTATAGGCCTACCTTTACACTGTGTTAAAAAACACTGCAACACCTTTGGTGTTCGGCCTACAAAAATGACCGGCCTACAAAAAAAAGCTATATTATCACCAAATATTGGATTCAATCTTTTTTTGTCAAATTGTTTTCCTTCAATTAGGATAGGTTTAGTATTTATTTTTGAAACAGATTGATCGTAGGCCCCATTGATCTGAGGATATGAACTTAATCTCTGTGAAAAAGAAAGCCTATAATGATCAAAATAGTTTGTTTGTGTACATGGATGTGTCTGTGTGTGTGTGTTCACATGCATAGGTCCAAGGCCTTTATCCTTTGCAAGCGCACATGTAAATATGTGAACATGAACATGATGAACATGCTTCTAAACAAAATGTTTCTTATTTTGAATCTCCCCCATTTATTTTCTATGAATGGTGATTTTTGACCAATATCATCTTAAATCAATGCCTATGTCAGTTTCAACAATAAATACAAAACCTGTCCTAATTGAAAGAAAACAAGTTGACAAAAAGTTTGAATCCAATATTTGGTGATATAGGCTATAGCATAACGAGAGGTTTATAAGCTATTTTTTTAAGGCCAGTCATTTGAACTCCACAAGAGTAACAATGTGGGGGGAAAATCCCCCAAAAAGTACAAAAATGATTCCAAAAAATGTTTGGTTGTAAAACCCTGTTCGGGCAAAGTCGGTACATTTTAGTCCAATGCTTTAAGATTAACATTTTAAGGAAAAAAAAAATCATCTTTGGGTCAAAATGGACCGAACACAACAAGGGACGTCCACACCATAGGACACTGAGAGAAAAGATGTCGCTGGAATCTCTATCAGAATGATTTTTTTTCCTCCAGCTGATATGATAAAAACATCGACAGCCAATCAGAATCCACCCAACTTTAAAGAGCATTTAAACTGACAGAAGACGTAACGGCAGCGCGCGCACATAATAATAAACTAATGTTATCGTGTGTTGGTGTGTGGCCCATAAGTTATCGTTATAGTCATCCTAATAGTAGCCTAATCGTTTTTGGACACAGAAAAACTATATAATTGGAATCACCATCAGAATGATTTTTTTTTTCAAGCTGAAGCTGATGAACGATAAATACGTTAACTAGCCTACAGCCAATCAGAATCCACTCAAGTTTAAAGAGCTCGTGATTTTAAAGCTGCAGAAGACATACCGTCACAAAAAAAAACATTATCCCAAAATCATACTAAAATACTAGTTGGCGACTTATAGTGAGCTGCCTAGATAGTATGGCAATATTCTCCAAATTATGCTTCTTTATTTAATTTCTCCAAATTAAAGCAGCATTGTGTGCATCCTTCATGGAGAAGACAATCTCAGAATGCATTGCAATGAAATCTGTGAAAAAAGCTGCCTATGTAGACGTCACAGTGGACAGCAAGACCGCAGGAACTGACTATTTAGCATTAATGCAGCATATGAGACACACATCATTAATGTGGCTGTCAAGATGTGATCACATTAGTTACTTATGCAAGTACTCACCGGCAGACCGGCCCATTTCTCTTGGTCTCTTTGTTTACTGGTGTTGATTTATCATGTTCCCTTCCTTTGACAGGATCTCCTTATTTATTTAACACAGTGTGGGTAGGATAGTGTGTGTGGTAAAGATTGTTACCAAGCCCTCGCTCGTCACAAAAGATCTTTCTCTGGCGTATGTTTGACCCTTTTCACACATGAGCATTTATGACAGATGCTTTCTATGAAAGCAATTACAATCAGCTCCTTTTTCTTCTTGAAGGTAGATTTATTTTTAAAGAAATCTTTACTTAGAAAAAGCACTTGAACATGTGACAGTAACATATCACAGTAAACATTAAAGAATAAGATATTAACACTCCATTGCATAGTATTCAACAACCAAAATAAGAAATCTAATTATTTAAAGGAAATATAATCAAACTTAAAGGTACAGTATGTAAGTTTCGCCACTAGAGGTCGCTTATTCTAAACAATAACAAAGGCATAGCTTTATGAAGCCACGAATGAGTGTGGATTCATGGGAGTTGTCCAGTTACTTATGTTTATTTTACAGTTAAAGTTACGTGATACTTGCTGTTTTCCGCCTCCTTCTTCCCTAAACTTCCATTTTGTTACAGTTACGTTTGATCACTTAAATTCACATTATTTTATTTCATTCTAATGAAACGATGGCAAGTTCTGTATTATTACTCATACAGGTCACTGTATTTGACCAGCTAAAATTGTGAGGTAACGCAGCCCTGTTTTACTCTGTCAAAACAATCATACTAAAAACACATTTGAGTCTGTGAAAGTTATAATGTTACTCTACTTGTTGCACATTGCAGTAAGCTAGATCGGATAGCTTGTAAACAAAAGGTTTTGTCTTGATAAAGATGATTTTAGCTGGTTTGTATGGAAGCTTGTTTCCACCACAGAATAAAAAAAAAAAAGAAGTTATTGCAACTTTTTTATTTTGCGACTTTTTTCCTCAGAATTGCGAGTTTATACCTCACAATTCTAACTTTATAACACGCATGAGATATAAAGTCGTAATTGCGTGTTATAAAATTGCTTGTATATATTTTGCAATTCTGACTTTATATCTCACAATTGCATGTTATAAAGTTAGAATTGTGAGATATAAACTCGCAATTCTGAGGAAAAATGTCAGTCTTTTTTTCCCTTTAGAATTGGACTTTATAATTCACAATTGCAAGATTACATCTCACAATTCTGAGAAAAGATGTCAGAATTGCGAGATATAAACTCACAATTGCGAGAAAAAAAGTCAGAATTGGTATATATGGTATGGTTGTTTAAATCTTACAATTCGGACTTTATAACACGCAATTTTGACTTTATATCTCGCAATTCTGAGAAATAAATTTGCAATATCTTTTGAAATGTCTTATTCTGTGGTGGAAACAAGCTAGGTTTGCCTTCATCAAGACCCTAAACATGCAAAATGATTGACAGTCAGAGAGCATCTCTGAAAAACTGCATACAACACAATTTCACCATAAACAATAAGTTAATCCATCCATTCTCTGCAGATTCATTAATATTTAAATGGTGTTTCAGATGTTTTCTCAGACAGATTGCTCTCATCTCGGGTTTCAGAAACAACAGACATCAAAAACTGAACCGATGGCGCATCTTGCAGGATATTAGGATGTTTATTTCATAATTATTGTGTGCTGTGAGGATGTCGTGAGCAAACAGCTCATCATCTCTGATCAAACAGAAAACTTTTGAGTCTGTTTAGGTAATAGTTAACATGCACATTTGAAAACCTGTGTTAGAGAAACACAGTGAGTCAGAGACATTTGACTTTACACACAGAGAGAGAGAGAGAGCAAACACTGGGTGTTCAACACACTGATTTCATTAGGGAAGATCATTTCAAAACTGACATGTTTGTACTCAATAATATTTCCAGTGAAAGCAAGTTTTCAAGAGATGAGAATGATGAACAGGGCTTGATAAACGAACACTGAACCAAAGCACAGACTGTTCCTTCTCTGTCTGTGACGTCAGAAAACATAATATGAGCCAGATCTTACTTTTTTCCTCAGAGGTTTATTGATAATGTTTGGTCCATTTTTTTGCACCAATATTATAATAATATTATTTTTTTATGTCTTTTATGTAAACACTGTAACTGTAACACCATTTTTTTTTAATACAGATTAATAAAACCATTGCCAATGAAATATGCTGCTCAAACAGTTACTATCACACAATAAACTTTTATTTCATAAGGTGAGGCAACATTTGATTTCTACATTTCAGTGCTGTTTTCTGAAATCTGTGTAAATACATGTCCATTGATCCTTTGAGTTTTGCTGCCTTGGAGGCTCATATTTCATCAGCTTTGTTTCCATTCAAAGTTGTGAATTTAACTTACGCACACAATTTGAATATCGCATAAAACGATTTTGAATAAAGCAGCGTTTCCATCTCATGTGTTCAAAAGAACAAAATCGTCACTTAAATGGGAAATTGGTGCATAATATCTGTAATAAAAATGGAAGTTGCTGCAGTCGGGGAAGGAACTGTGGTTCTTGTTTCATCTATCAAAAATGACTTGTGCTTCAGAACGCACAGATGAAACGCAATAAACGCTGTCATATTATCTTGAAAACAGATGCTGATGTTTGAATCAGGTTTAGATATTTCAGACCGACTAAACCAACATGATGTTGAGATGCTGTGATACGATTGGTCCGCTGGTTAGTCCAGTTATCCAATCACATCCTCTGTTGAGGCAAAGTCACGTTAGTTTTTTCTTGAACGTCGAGGGATTTATTCGGTAAATGTGTTTCCATACTAGTTTATGCGGATGTCTTCTTATTGGATAAAAAATGTATCCACCTCAATTGATCACATTTATGCGAATGTATTCGTATCTTTCCATTTCCGTTTCCGTCCAGCATGTTTTTGTGTGATATATCAAAATGCACATAAAAATAGGCAAATGGAAACAGCTATTCAGGAACTGCATACCAAGTTTGTGTGAAGTTCTGTGCAGCATTAAAATGAACTGCACAATTATTGATGTTTTTTTATTGATATTTTGAATATTGAATATTGATGGTTATTAAACAGATAGTCCCGCCCCCAAACTCACGTCATTAAGATGCGTTTTGGTGGATCGGATCACAAGTGGACGACACTAAACACAGCTGTAAATGGGGTCTGAAACGTTTTGAGCTTGTCCACTTTCCACCACTTCCAGAGGTAGTGGAAAACACATTCAACCGGAGTGCTTTCATAGTGTAAACGCTCATGTGGTCGAATGTGTTTGAAAGACCGTCTACTGACCGAATGTGTAAACATTATGGGAAACGCTCTAGACAGACGGGATTTAAACTGTCGGCTGGAGACCCAAGTTTGGTTTGAAGATGAAAAACCTTTCCTCGAAGACATCAGGACAGAAGTGGTTGAAAGTGGACAAAAGAGACAGATTAAACACCAGGTGTAAACGGGAATGTCTCCCTCGTCTTGTGATCCGATCGACCAAAACACACATTACCAGGTGTAAACAGAGCCTCAGAGTCACAGAGTTTCATTCTTCAGGAGTTAAAACTACCGGTGACTGACTCAACTCAACACAAACTATCTGAACATCCTAAAAGCTTCACCTGTAAAGACATGAAAACTGTGAAGCTCTTGAATCCTCTGCACTGCGTCTGCCCTCCGCATCCAGAATCCCAAGCCGGATCTGAACCCATTGACTCCTGTAATACACATAGTTCCTTTAAGAGCACAAAGGCCCCTGTCAGCGCTTACCGCGGTAAAGTCAGCCAAAGCAATAAGGAAGAGTTATGAGGCCAAAGATCCTGGACAAGACTCTTTCTGTGGAGGAGAGAAAATTACAGGAGCGCTGTTGACATTCAGAGCAACAGGAAAACAAGAAATCATCAACATTACACTCCTTTACATTGATTTTACCGTGGTGGAAAAGAGTGTATTCTTAGGTATGACACAAGTGGAGTTTTCCTTTACTGTTGTAAAATCACTGTATTGTACAACATTTAGAGGCTTATTGTGCTGCTTGCAACAGAAGTATAATAATATATATATATTTAAAGTTCTTCAGTAAAATAGCAATTGCATGCAATTGCAAATGCAAAGCGATTAAATTCTAATTAAACATGCAGGGCATTTTGAATCACAGATAACAACAAATTATGACTATGAATCTATATTACACAAACACATTAGATCTACTTTATTCCCCCAAATATCATCTCAACTAGCCTTACAGAGTCTAAATTAAAAAGCTTTATGTCTTAAAGCTACAATATGTAAGATTTTTGTAATAAAATATCCAAAAATCACTTGCACAGTGTGATATATTTCCTGGAGTTGTGCAATATCTTACAAAAGCAATATCCCAAAAGTTCCCAAAGATTTTTAATTTCAGAGAAATTCCAGTTTTAAAAAGTGCCTCGTCCCTGTCCCACTTATCGCCTGTCAATGACGTAATATCCGCGTTATCCCTGGTTTCCTCTTGTACTGTCACAGTAACCATGGCGACAGATGTGGAGATGCGTCTAGCGGCACGATCACGCTGTTGTTGTTTCGTTCAAACATTATGGACCATAGCAAGCAGACTTTGGGACAAAAGGAGAACTAAAACGAGGATCAATAATGGCGTGGTGTTTTCGAGATGCCGAGAGCTTCACGTCAGCGACTAACTTGGACTTGATAAAGACGCCGCTCTTGCATGTGCTTTATTAGACAGGTGAGCAAATGTACATAAAACTAATTAATGTTATATAGCTCAACATGATGAAATGTTAGAATATGATCAGTTTGTTATTCTGATGTTTATCTAGCTTACTACTAGTCTCATAGAGACAACAGACTAACACATAGAATAACATTATAACTTTCAACACACTCAAGTGCAGTTTAGTGTGATAGTGTAACGCTAGACCAAGTGAAACAGCGCTGTATTACCTAACTAGTTTCATTCGTCTAATAAACTGACCTGTGTGAGTAGTAATTCAGCACTTGTGGGTAAGTTAGTTCGGTAGAATGAAATGTCCTCATTCCTTTATATTCGCAGGACTCGCGTTTGACGCTGATTTCTGTCTCTCATTAGCAATCGCGCCCTGCTTCACACAGTCATGTTGAAAACATCAATGTATTCACTCATCCATAAACCTTATTAGATCCATCGGCATGACGACTAGTTCCATCATTCCTCTTATCACTGCGTCATCAACCTATGCCTTTGTTATTGTAAGAGGTTAGCGACCCCTAGTGGCGAAATAAAATTACATATTGTAGCTTTAACGCTTTGCAAACTCCCAGCATGTTTTCTAGCATGAATAAATAATTGCTGTTTTGAGATTATGGTCTTTATGATGTTATTCTTTTGCTGTTGTTAACTAAAACACTAATATATTTGTTTTGCAAGCTGTTTCTTTCATCAGAGGCAAAGAGTTCACATTACATACTAGACAAGAATGAAGACAAATTATATTTACATTTACGGTCAATCATTTAGCAGATGCTTTTATCCAAAGTGACTTACAGATATAGTTGCTATATTTTTCAGCAAATTGATATTTTTAAGTTGCTAATTTGCACAGAATCTGCAGTTTCTCTGACAACATTTTATATGCTGAAGGGGATATTTGCCTTTAGTGAATAAACAAATTCAGACTTATTTACTGCAAAAGGAAGGAGTGGGGTGAACTTATTGTGAATGCAAGAAATGCACTAATCAAAACTTTTCTTTTATGAAAGCATGAGGTTTGGTCTCAATACAGTTCTAAGAAATGTGAATTAACTCATCATTCACCCAAAGCACTTTCTCTGTCTGATTCTGAATGTGAACGACTCACTGTTGACATTCCAGCAGGGCTTTATCACTGGCTTTTAAAATAAAGAACTCAATAACAATAACTTTTTATGGGAAGCCCAAATGTCTCAATATTCTCATAAGATGCAATGCTGAAAGGTGAGTTTTATTGGGAGTTTATTCTTATAGGAGCACTTTATTTTTATTCCTACATTTCATTTTTGAAACGTAACTGTCTCAGAAACTAAATGTTTTTTTTTGTGTATGAGCCACTTTTATATGAATACATTTGTGGAGAAATATAAAACAACAGTACCAGGGAAACACAAATGTACCATGGTAAACATAGTTTCTGTAAAAACACAGCAATTTTGTTCCAGCAGTAAAATCATAATAAAACACTGATGTAACTATTTAAGCATTCATAATTTTCTGTCATTTATTTAATTTTTTAAATGACAATATTTTCCTGTTTTCTTGTGGCATTTACATAATCAACAGTTTTTGTGACTATACATTTTTACCATGGTAATTGTTCTGTATTTTCCTCCCACATTTTTTTTGGTCTTTTTTTTGTGTGGCATTAACTACGTCAACACAGTTTTTCAAAAGTAACAACAATTGTGGTATTTTGTGCACTTTTACCATGGTAAATTTATTACGAATAAATTATTCTTGTTTTTTACGGCATTGACCAACTGAATACAGTTTTTCCAATAGTAATAATAAGTGTGGTAATCTGCACTGAATACATTTTTTTTTTAGCGTGGTAATTTTTGTCATTTTTCATTTTTATTACATTATTTTTTATGGCATTAACCAAATTAATACAGTTTATCTATACTAACAATAATCGTGGTATTTTGTACCAAATATTATTTTTCAATGGTTGTCTTTTTTCTGTTTTTATTAAGCTATTTACTTATTTGTTATGGCATTAACCAAATCAATACAGTTTTTCTATAGTAAAAAACAATTGAGGTATTTTGTGCATTTTTACCATGGTAATGTTTGTTATTTCCCTCATTTATTTATTTATTTATTTATTTATTTTTACAGAAGTTTCTTCTTTTTTATAGTATTAACCAAATGAATACAGTTTTTCAAATAGTAATAATAAGTGTGGTATTTTGTGCCAAATATATATATTTACATATATATTTTTTACCATGTCCATGCCCATCATAAATTTTGTCTATTTTTAGCATTATTTTTATTTTTATTTTAGTGGCATTAACCAAATCAACAGCATTTCTAAAGTCACAATAGCCTAAGCCTAAAAACATTTGTACCATGTTAAATTTGGTTAAGTTTAGGCTATAGATTAAGAGCACTCAATCAACCGAATAAACATGCAAGTCTTTGTTCTCCCAGTTGTAAAATGACAGTCATGCTCCTCTTCCTTGGTTTCACAAGCTCAAACACTTTAATGACATGCAACAGGTGAAGCGCTTCAATACTCTGACCTGAGATCTCCTCCAGCGGCGAAGGGTAAAGGTGAATCCCTCGGACTCTCACAGGACTGTCGATTGCATTTTCGATTCTTCTGAGGTGAAGAATCGATTCCTCCTTAAGCCCCTCAGAAGTTCCCAGCTGCACATTTCGTTTCTCATCTCGATTTCCACTCCCACAGGAGCCACAATGCCCTGGGAACCAATAGAAAATCACCTCAAATGTAAATTCTGTCATCATTTACACACCTGCATGTCACTCCAAACACAACTTGCTTTCTTGCATGCAAAGCTAAAAAGAAAGCGGAAAGTGAAAACAGTTTACAATAGACACAAAAGCACCATAAAAGCATCAACAGTCTATATGATTCATGCACTATTGCCCGGTTTCACAGACAATGCTTAAGCTAGTTCCAGACTGAAATGCATGTTTGACCTGTTTTAAATTAAGCGTAGCATCAGTTCTGGCAGGTCACGTTAGTCAAGCTCACATCAGCTGATCCACATTTACCTATAGTAATAGGACGCCTATCATTGTATACATATATAAGCTCCTTCATTATTACCATCAGCTATGGCGTTTCTCAGGAGCTAATTACCCTCCTCCCTCCCCAGCTCCACCTCTCTTCAGTTAGTATGGCATTGTGATTCCCCTTGAAATAGAATAAATTCTCGAATTATGTTGTACTTTAAAATCTTGAATTAATGATATCTGCAATACGTTCATGTTGGTTCTGTTCTGTTTCCCCTAAGGGGGGTTATTGCTGCTATCCCTGCTCTTATCCATGCTAGGCTGCATCGCAGGGAGTTCTTGCCCAGAACTGAACCATACCGCCAACCCTAACTGTATGCTAATTGTCAATCGTATTTGACGATAGTGGTCCTGACAGAACTGAAAGTAACTTGCACTGATATATCTTAAAGGTGACATATGTCCCTTTTCACAAGCTGTAATTTAAATCTTTGGTGTCTCCAGAATGTGTCTGTGAAATTTCAGCTCAAAATACCCCCCGGAACATTTATCATAGCTTGTCAAATCTTCCCCTTTTGGTGTGAGCAAAAACGCGCAGATTTTGTGCGTGTCCCTTTAAATGCAAATGAGCTGCTGCTCCCGCCTCTGTTCAGAAGAAAGCCGATCCTTTACACGAGCTTCGAATACCCCAGCAATAACATAACAGAAAATAATCTCACTCATCCAACATCCCAGAAATAAGAGACTCAGGAAGAGGTTGCAACTTTTAGAAGCACCTGGATGTTTCTGAATGGTTAGCGGATACATTTATTATGTAGTTGTTGTGGAGTTACATTGATTCATTTCATAGACTTGCATGTACAGTCGTGTTTAACTTTTACACAAGTTGACACAGGTCTCTGAGGTCTTTATAAGACAGCTGTGACATTTTTTTGGTCAAATAGTGTTCAGTGCTCGTCTGTGCAGCAATGATAGAACAGTTTACATGCTTTGCTCCAACTTTTGCCATTGCGTTAGAACTGGTTACACTGTCGTTGCTTGCTAAACCAAATGTCGGCGCCGTGGGTGTAAACGGGCGGTAATACTATTATTAGATCCCCTTCCTACATCAGAAGTGGAGCGAAATCTGATCGGCTTATTTTTTGATGTGTTTGCAGAGAAAGGCTTACCTAAACAAAGTTACTGGGTTGTCACTTTTCGCGTTTTCTGGGTTGCTAGATGCACTGGGGACCCGATTATAGCACTTGAACACGGAAAAAGTCAAATTTTCATGATATGTCCCCTTTAAAATATGTCAGTGCCATTGTTTTGTCTTAAGATGCTCTGCTATAGGTCTTAAATCTCATTTGTGCACACACTCAAAACATAACTTTGCATTTGAGTACATTAATGCAAATTGTTGTATCCACACCAGCTTGTTTTTTCACAAACCACTGTTCAAACAAAGCGAGTACTGCATTCTCAGCATTGCCACACGAGGCGCTAGAGCAGTTAGTTCAGTTAAACTGTTGACATGTTTGCAGCAGATACCTGAATAATAACTCAAAGTTTGAAGGTACAAATTCTCTAGGGATTTATTTGTATATTCATACATTAAAGGTATTAATACCTTATAATTCTCTTTCTTACAATAACAGAAAGCAAATAAGTCATTACATGCAAATTCCAGACAGCCGCTCTGATTCATTTTCCCAAACCGACAGAGAAGCTGCATTTAGATTTGTTGTTGTTGTTGTTGTCGGTCTCTTGGAGGATTTGTGCAGTGCAAGCAGTCTAAGCCGGGTTAAAATAATTACCCTCAGCTCTCTCGCTGTCATATTCCTGCAGCCGCAACATTTCAGATATCACAGTTTATTATAAAGTAGCATTTACACCGAGAGACATGCTGCATTATTCATGAAGGGTTTTTTTTTGCTCTCCCGTTTACTTCCCTGAACTCTGATCGAGATTCACTGGAGAAAATCACTGTGCAAAGACATCTGTTTTTCAGCGCGCTCATGTTTAACACAATTTAAATGCATTTCTACTGGGACAAAAAGAAATGACATGAATGTGAAGTATGAAAATATTAAACATTGTCAGCAGCAACTCTAAATTTTGGTATTCATTTTAAAGAAATTAATACCTATGTTCATCAAGGAAGCATTAAATTGATCAAGACATTTATAATGTAACAGAAGATTTCTATTTTAAATAAACACTGTTCTTTTGAACTTTATTCATTAAAGAATCCTGGGAAAAAATGTATCACAGTTTCCACAAAAATATTATTCAGCACAACTGTTTTCAGCGTCGATGATAATAATAAATGTTTCTTGAGCACACTAAAGTTAAACCCTATGCCCAAAATAATTATTTGGATTGAGTAGGATAAACTTAAATTCAACAAATGACTTCAATCAAATGAACTTTTATGAGTATTTAGAACTTAGAACAAAACTGACACATTTTAAGTAATCTGAATTGTTTCATCGTTTTGAGTTTTATGAACTTGTTTCTTTTAATTTAGACAAACTTAGCTGAAACTGGGCTGGGATTTCTATTTCCCAGCATGGTTTGCCATGACACTCGAAAGGGAGAGTAAATATTAAAATTAAGTTTATATATTGTTTTTGGTGCAAGATTAATGTTAAGTGGGAGAGTATAGCTTTTAATGTTTTACTATGCTAATTTAGAAGAGTTTCTGTTATGTTGGGTTTTAGGGTCATCATGGTGACGAGTGGAGCATGAACGTGGTTTGAGAACAGGTATATGTTTATTGTTCTAAAGTCCTGTACTCATTCAGCAATTGCTATGCTATACTAATGCTATCAAAGCATTGTGTTACCAAGTTATAATTTACTGAATTAGCTAGTTAAAGCTAGCCAAGTTTCCACTACTAAAAATATTTAAGTTGAGATTACATGATAATTTTAAGTTAAATGTATAAATTAGCTTACTGAAATATTTCAAGTTAAGAGCAATTATGTATAAAATGTATGAGTACAAAATAAAAATCGGCCAGTTCTGCTGGCTTAAACTTTTCATTTCTTAACTTCTCTCAAAAACATTAAAAAACGTAAAATCCTTTCAACCCCAAACTTCCTCAAGAATATATATAGTTTAGGTAGTTTCTTGATTGACCATTTGACATCTGTTGTTCTCAAACTAACCTCATTTCTTTTTTTTCCATCTAAATGCAAATGGTTGCTCTCATAACAGCAGCCATATCTGTGGCCCATTTACAGTGCTGTCATGAAGAATTAGAGCTCGCAGGCATTGTTCTCGTGTCCGGAAAGATGTATCACCCCACGGTCCCGGAGTGTAAAGGGACGGGGGCGTTTGTGTTCTGCTGGAACGGGACCAGCCGTCCTGCTGCGCTAACATCCATCTAAGACTTGTGCTCTTAAAGGGGTCATGTCAAGAAAAAAACTACAGCATACTATGGAAACATACTTTAAGTTTTAGTCTTACTGTAAGAGCATGTATTGAAACCAATGATGATTGCTTTAAACTTTTTTCCTTAAAAAAAAACTCTTCATGCTTTAAAATCTTAAAATCTTGAATGTAACTCTACACCCTTGTCGCATGTAGTATACACGGATCTATGAATATGCAAATGAGCCCCGCCTCCACTCACTCACAGCAGCTCAGAGATCCACACGTTGATCTGACTGGTTACAAGGTAGTTTGTGACGTCAGAAACACCAGTGATTTCAAACCGTGTTTTTGAGACTGTCTTTGGTTCACTGCAGTTTTAAGGAGAAAATACTCAGCAATGGTGTCGACTTATGAATTTACACATGGTTTGTCTTAAAGCATATTAAAAACACCACATAGACACATAAACAACATTAAAAACTTGATTTTCACCACACAGGGACTTTAGGACAAAATGCACAAAAAGATTTCCCCTAAAATCTCATCAAATACACAAAACATTGCTGTTGGTGCATTTCAGCATTCTAGCAAATTCATGTAGAAAAATATAAAGGATCATTGAAGATTTATTTCTATTTTTAGAAATAAATCTCCTGATGGAGTTTTTCGGTTCCTTGCCACTGTTGCCTTTGGCTTGCTCAGTTGGGGATACTTAATTTAATTAATCAATCAACAATACTATTGATCAGCATTACCAAACGTGGACGTTTTCCACTAGAAACAAACACTGATGTACTATTTTATTTAATACTGTGAAGCTGCTTTGATACAATCTGTATTGTGAAAAGCGCTATATAAATAAAGTTGACTTGACTTGACTTGACTTGACTTTTAAATGACATTATACAATATTTTTGTGGCATCAAATCAACAGTTTTTTGTATAGTAACACTAAATGTGGTATTTTTTACTGAATAACAATTCATTTCCATGGTAAATTGGGTATACAATGTAAACATACTGAAAGTTTTAGTCTTACTTTAAGTCTTACTGTATTGAAACCAATGGCGATTGCATTAAAAAAAATCCTGGCTTACACTAAAATTCAATACAATTTAATATGGCAAAGTTAATGTATTTGGTCTTAGATCTGTTACGCTTCTGCTGTTGCGGAGCAAGTATAGACTTGCTACTGCTAATACACACAGAGACGCTGCTGTGAGCATGTAAGATCTGCTGTTGCTGTATAAAGACACACACATAAATCCTGTAGCAGATTTAGGCAGGTGGAGCTGGGGAGGTGGAGGGGTTCAGAGGAACTAGCTTACAGCAAACACTGAACCAGACTATTTAAATGTTGAGCAAGCAATCTCATTGGCTGCAGGATCAGCAGAGGCCAATCAGCTTGTGCCATGATGTGGTAATGATGTGATTGGTTGCAGAATGCATGTAAAGGACCAATCAGCCTGCACCCTCTAGAGTTTCAGGACTGAACTAGATATTCAACATCACTGTTGGTGGATTTCAATTTAAATTAGTGCTGGGCAATGATTAATTGCATCCAAAATAAAAGTTTGTGCATATACATAATATATGTTTACTGTGTATAATTATGTTGTATATATAAATATACACACATGCATGCATATATTTAAGAAAAATGTGTTATTTATATATTAAATATTTATATATACGGTAATATAAATTATGTATAAATATATATACAGTATATACATTCAGATAGTTCTTAAATATATACATGCATATGAGTGTATTTATATATACAAAATAATTATACACAGTACACACACATATATTATGTAAACACAAACTTTTATTTTGTATGCGATTAATCGCTGCCCAGCACTAATTTAAATACAGTAATATAGCGCATCATTGAAGCATTGGTGATCACAGCAATCCATTATGTAAACATAATTAAAAACTAAAACACTTGCACCAAACATCTGGTCCTCATCTGCCAACATGCATTCTTCAGTTGATGATGTTTCAGTTATGCGCGCACTAAATAATTTGCATTATACGACCCGCCTTCTCTCTGAAGACAGACCTGAAAAACAACAACAAAACAGCCTTAAAAGAAAGATCAAACTATTGCATCAAAGGGAAGTCAGTGTTTACCATTTTGTCATTTACTTTTTTTTTTTACAAAGCACCTTCGGCTCCAGAGGATTTTCAAAGTCTGTTTTGATGTCTGTGTATGTTACTGCAATAATGTTGTTCCCTTTCGTTCAGTCACTCTGAGTTACGTCAGTGACTGACAAATGGGGGTTTCGCTTAGAAGCCTATCACCTTCGAGTTCTTACAAAACGAGCCAATGGCAAAACAATGCCATGGGTCTGCAGAATTTGCATAGCGCAACTCCGCCCCACCGCGTGGGTATAAAGGAAGCAGTGCGGCAATCTCGCATTATGTTTTTGCTTCAGAGCCGAGTGTTCTCTAAACTCCTCTCCACTGCAAGCTGTCTACGAGTTCTAGATACGAGACGAGCGACTCTTCAGCGGTGTTGGTGTGACGGCGTGTTCCAGCGAGATCTCATTCCTGCTGCTGGTCTGTGCAGTGATCTGCTCTTCGTCACCTGGTGCCCTTCTCACTGAGAAGACCCCAGAAAACGCCCGATCAGTGTCGTGCTTTCCTTCCTGCTAGATGGGTTGGAGCGAAGGCTGTCTCCCTCCACCCTCAAAGTGTATGTTGCCGCTATTGCCGCAAATCACGATGCAGTTAAAGGTAAGTCCTTGAGGAAGCATGGTCATCAGGTTCCTTAGAGGAGCGAGGAGACTAAATCCTCCTCGCTCTCCTCTTGTACCCTCTTGGGACCTCTCAGTGGTCTTATCCACCCTGCAGAGTGCTCCCTTTGAGCCTTTGCAATCAGTTGAGCTTAAGTTCCTGTCTATGAAGACAGCGCTCCTGGTTGCATTGGCCTCCATCAAGAGGGTAGGGGACCTGCAGGCATTTTCGGTTGAAGAAGTGTGCCTAGAATTCGGGCCGGCTAATTCTCACGCGATCCTGAGACCCCGGCCTGGATATGTGCCCAAGGTTCCCACCACTCCCTTTTCGAGACCTGCAAGCGCTGCCTTTGGAGGAGGCAGACCCAGCCTTGGCACTACTCTGTCCAGTACGCGCCCTCCGTGCTTACTAGGGCTGTCAAAATTGCTCAAAAATGACGTTCGAATATTCCCTCTAAAAAACACACGAATATTCGAACTATTCGAACATCTGGTTGCGCATTTTGTCAATGACGCGCATTACGTCAATAACAGGACAAATTAATACAAAGAGACATAACTACTTGTATAGGTAGTTCATTTAAGTTTAAACATATTTGACAATGTATTACCAACACAAAACCAAGTAAATAAATTAACTATATGGCCAAGACCGCAGACCTCACTCTCGCTCACTAGCATGCTCTCTCTCTCTCTCTCTCTCTCTCGCGCGCGCGTGCGCGCTCACCCTCGCGCTCACGCTCTCTCTGCGCATAACGGTTTAAATTAACAACAACAAGCACATGTTGAGTGCTGATCAAGAGTTTTGTGCAAGCAATTTAAGGTTGCGACTCTTGTCCCAAATATAGCAGGCTTCATTCAGTGATTGAAACAAATTTATTAACATTAATTGAAGTTTTACAGAACCGACATTGAACGCTCCGAGCGAGCTGTGCTGTGGTAAACATGGAACTTTTCTGTTTAGCGTTAAATAAAATGAGGCACACAATTCCGAGAAATGTGACAACAAAGAACTTTTACCCTGAGGTTCATAAAAAATAGTGCTATTAAAAAAGAAAAAGGCTACTTACATTGTTGGTGCTTGTATTAAAAAAAAAAGGGGGGGGGGGGGGGGGGGGGAGGAGAAAAAACTGACTGCAATTTATTCCATTGTCTTTTTAGTGCACTGTCAACTTTCAGCAGTGATGCTGCGGCTGTGCTAGACAGTGCGACTCGTGTGACCTGTCCCTCAGGCAGCGCGCGCGCCCATTCGCAAAGCAGACAGCCGCGCCTCTGCTTCCGCGTGCGTGTTTTTCCATATTCGAAATTCACATTCGAATATTAATTTTCACGTTCGAATTTCTGTTTTTTAAAACTATTCGAATATATATTCGAATTTAGAATATTCGTTGACAGCCCTAGTGCTTACGTAGACAGAACCCAGTGTTTCAGGACCTCAGACCAGCTCTTTGTCTGTTATGGTGGGAAGCTGAAGGGAAAGGCTCTCTCCAAGCAAAGGTTGTCTCACTGGATAGTGGACGCCATATCCCCTCGGGGTTCGGGCACACTCCACTCCTCCATGTACATGGTTCCCCCCTTGGGTGACCCCCACATGTGTATTTCCACTGTAAGCCTCTCTGAGCGTGTATCTTTCCCTTGGCAAGCCACCTTGCCACCCCTGGGGTTGAAAGATTCCACCCTGCTGGCTGGATACCCAAGTGTTCTCCATATGCAGCCCGCTTGCGGTTCATATTTGTATTCTGCAACTCTTCCCTTCGGCCGGCATTGTTTTGCATATTTCCACTGAGATATGCTTCCCAGTGTACCTTGGTATTCCTATGTTAAGTTGGAGTCCTTCATCCATGCTAGTCTCACGACAGGGAGCTCAGGGCACTGGAAGACAGCCGCTGTGGCGTGATTGAATTGGGACCCCCATTCGCCAGTCACTGACGTATCTCGGAGTGACTGAACGAAAGGGAACGTCTCGGTTACGGATGTAACCCTCGTTCCCTGAGGAGGGAACAGAGACGTTACATCCCCCTGCCACAACCGCTATACCACTGGACCAGCCGGGAGTTCAGTCTCGGCTCCTCAGCATAACACAATGCGAGATTGCCGTGCTGCTTCCTTTATACCCATGTGGTGGGGAGGAGTTGTGCTATACAAATTCCGCAGACCCATGGCATTGTTTTGCCATTGGCTCGTTTTGTAAGAACTCGAAGGTGATAGGCTTCTAACCGAAACCCCTATTCGTCAGTCACTGACGTAACGTCTCGGTTCCCTCCTCGAGACGTTTGAGCTAACAAACTTCCCAGATATCTCCAAATATCTTTCAGATTTCTCTGTAGTCATTTTATAAAGTGAACTCCATTGTAGTTCTAGAGGCCGTTGAGAATAATGACTGATCTTGTATGCATGAGAGGAGGCGAGACTACAAAGCATCCAATCAAAGACACACAAAACATCTGTAAAACACGACACAATATCATAGAGGAGAATCATTAATGACACAGAGATGAATAATAATCTGCTAATGTGTGAACGTGTTCGGCTGAAAACCATTTAAGAGATTGATTGTATCCTGCAAGATCCGAGATTGCATTTACGACGGAGAGCTACTCTTTGAAAGGTTTTGTTTTTTTGTTCTCCTCCCGACATTAAAGGCGATAATATTGTCCATCTGGTCATTATGGTGATCATTTAACAGCTCAGACTGAGGCCTTTATAATAGTGAGGTGTCTGTCTATCTATCTATCTATCTATCTATCTATCTATCTATCTATCTATCTATCTATCTATCTATCTATCTATCTATCTATCTATCTATCTATCTATCTATCTTTCTATCTATCTATCTATCTATCTATCTATCTATCTATCCATCCATCCATCTACAGTTCTGGTTGTTTGTAGAATAATTAAGGCCAGTACATTTTTTGGACTGTGTGTGTGTGTGTGTGTGTGTGCACAGTAGAGTGTTTATGCTGTCAAAACATGTCATGATGGACACATGATCACATGATACAGTAACTGGTGTTGATATCCCATATATTGATCACACTGAACAATGTCCGATTTCATCAATGGTACACTGATAATGTGGACAGTCAGAACTAAAGATCGGACTCACAAAACAAATCACAATGATTGAACGAAACTTTTGAAAAAAACTGCTAATCTTACGAACAGCCGTACAGCACAATTTGCTCATAGTAAAGGAGTGACAAGCAAAGCCCTTCAAGTGAACAGCCAATCAAACAGGGACATTCGCAGCCGCTGGGAATCATTTCTTCCTTCAATGTTCTGCGCACTGAAAAAATGTAAGGTAAGAATCCTGCTGTTGAAGATTAAAAGTCAAGAAGCTGTCAGAGTCTCTCTTACCAGCATCACAGTTGTGCTGAAAACACAGCAGGCTCATCAATAAATCACAAACACAAGCAGAAAAACACCAAATACATGCACGAATATGACAGAAAATACGGATACATGAAGTGATTTCACTGACAGCTTTTGTAAAACTGCAGTGAAGATGAGGAGTATTTACCTGAAATAAAACAAAAACAGAAGACATTTATTATTAGTCTAATTCAGATTGGAATTTAAAAAATAATAATTGTGAAATAGTGTTTAGAGCAATATATTTACAATGGATGTCTATATAGGGCAAGACAATGAATGTTTAAATACACATGGTTTCAAAAGCATTCTCTACTAAACTTAAACATTGTGTTAACATGAGATCAGTGCAATTAAGTCACTTACCAAAGTTTTCAGCGATGCGATAGCAGTTATTTCCACTCGTCATGATCATTTATAGTCAGTAAACAGCCACTCTTCTGCTAAAATGACCATTTAGACACTTCACGACTCAAACTATGCACATTTTAAAGGAAGAATTCATGCAAATGCATTTAACTTTCAAATATAGTTAAGAAATAATTTTCTGTGGTTTCATGCTATTTTAATAAACAAACAATTAAATAAATATCCAGATGTAATTATTTTCTGCGATAATCAACATTATGCTACAAATTCTGTCAATAGAGCTTGACTTGATTTAATTGTGTTTAAGCTTTTTAACAAATAAAAAAAAAGTTAAGACATAACTGTCTGTGGTTTTAAGCTTTTAAAATAAATTATTAAAATAAATGTTACTTTTATTTTTGTTATTTAAAAAATAAATAAAAAACTTTAACAAATAAATTCTGAACTTTTAAAATAAACAAATCAATAACAATTTGAAATTATTTTCTGTGGTTTGAAGTTTTTTAATAAAAAAAAAAAAAAAAATATATATATATATATAATCTATTTATATAATATATATATATATATATATATATATTAATCAGTTAATAATCATTTGAAATTATTTTCTATGGTAATCAATATCATTCTACAAATGCTACTGATAAAGCTTAACTTTTATTGAACCCCAAACCTTCCTTTGACACCCTTGTAAATGGTGTCTATTTTATCATCAGCCATCTTTTGGTTATGTGCGACACAGCGAGTTTAATCTAATATTTCATAAACTAAAAAAAAAAAGACTTAAGATAGGGCATCTCTGTGTGAACGTCAGAAAATCATACATTTCATTAAAACCTTATTTATTGAGAACCAACACAATAAAACAACACAAATCCCCTTCAGAGTTGTGCAGACTATCAGTGCCGTGGCAAAGCATCATGGGAAATCCTTGATAGACTGATGGTAAACATCATAGACAGAAGGCTGTTAATTAACATCCATCTCGAGGGTATACGCAGATTTGATTGTATATAATAGAGTATTAAAGGCATATCTTCCATTATCATTAATTTTCCGTCACTCATTTTCTCATCTTGATTGCTTTTGATTGCTTTTGTCTGCTTGTTCAACATGTCAGAGATCTTGAAAGCAAAGGGAAGGATTATTCCTATTCAAAACTAGCAGACAATACGTACGAATGGCTGAATCAACCAAATTTATTCACCATTAGTCTACAAGTACAGATTAAAAAACACACACACGCACGTTACTGTACACATTTGTGTCATCAAATATACTTCGGGTGGGTTGATGCTAGAAAATGTCCGAACAGAAGCAATGAAAATGCAAAAAGCAACCCATAGTAACCCACAAAGCGAACTCACTGTTTAACTGCTGCTAACCGAGTGTATATTTACAATCACCTACGCAGAAGGAAACGACACAGGTCCACTGAAAAAAATACATGAAACTGAGAAACCAAACAGAGATAATGCGACAAAGGAAAAGAAAAACAACGTCAGTTTTATTGTGCTTTTAAACCCTTTCCCCACTTCGGTATCGAAGCGGGACGTGTTTTGAGAAGAGGCACTCGCTAAAGTGCTTACACAAGTTTATATTCAAGAAGAATCGCTATCGCTATGTTTAGGACTCAAGTTAGAAATCATAAATCTATATACGCTACCGCTCAAAAATGTTTGGAAAAATTACAATATTTCCATGTTTTTTGAAAGAAGTCTCTTCTGCTCACCAAGGCTGCCTTTATTTGATCAAAAATACAGTAAAAACAGTAAAACTGTTAAATATTATAACAATTTAAAATAACTGTTTACTATGGAACCTTGTTTCCGCCATGGAATAAAACAATTTAAAAGGTAATTGCGACTTTTATCTCACAATTCTGACCTTTTTCTCTCACAATTGCAAGATATAAACTTGCAATTGCGAGTTATAAAGTCAGAATGGCAAGATATAAACTTGCAATTGTGAGTTATAAAGTTAGAATTGCGAGATAAAGTCGCAATTGCAAGAAATAAAGTCAGAATTGCGAGATATAAACTTGCAATTGCAAGAAATAAAGTCAGAATTGCGAGATATAAACTTGCAACTGCGAGAAATAAAGCTGGAATTGCCAGATACAAACTTGCAACTGCGAGAAATAAAGTCAGAATTTGCAAGATATAATCTTGCAACTGCAAGAAATAAAGTCAGAATTACAAGATAGAAACTTGCAACTGCAAGAAAAAAAGTCGGAATTGCGAGATATAAACTTGCAACTGTGAGAAATAAAGTCAGAATTGCGAGATATAAACTTGCAAATGCGAGAAATAAAATCAGAATTGCGAGAAATAAAGTCGATATTGCCAGATATAAACTTGCAACTGCGAGAAATAGAATTGCGAGATATAAACTTGCAACTGCGAGAAATAAAGTCAAAATTTGCAAGATATAATCTTGCAACTGCAAGAAATTAAGTCAGAATTGCAAGATAGAAACTCACAATTGCGAGAAATGAAGTTGGAGTTGCGAGATATAAACTTGTAACTGCGAGAAATAAAGTCAGAATTGCGAGATATAAACTTGCAACTGTGAGAAAAAAAGTTGGAATTGCAAGATATAAACTTGCAAATGCGAGAAATAAAATCAGAATTGCGAGAAATAAAGTCAGAATTGTCAGATATAAACTTGCAACTGCGAGAAATAAAGTCAAAATTGCGAGATATAAACTTGCAACTGCGAGAAATTGAATTGCGAGATATAAACTTGCAACTGCGAGAAATGAAGTTGGAGTTGCGAGGTATAAACTTGCAACTGCGAGAAATAAAGTCATAATTGCGAGATATAAACTTGCAACTGCGAGAAATAAAGTCATAATTGCAAGATAGAAACTCAGAATTGCGAGAAATGAAGTTGGAGTTGCGAGATATAAACTTGTAACTGCGAGAAATAAAGTCAGAATTGAGAGATATAAACTTGTAACTGCGAGAAATAAAGTCAGCATTTCGAGATATAAACTTGCAAATGTGAGAAATAAAATCAGAATTGCGAGATATAAAGTCAGAATTGTCAGATATAAGCTTTCAACTGAGAGAAATAAAGTCAGAATTGTCAGATATAAGCTTTCAACTGCGAGAAATAAAGTCAAAATTGCGAGATATAAACTTGCAACTGCGAGAAATTGAATTGAGAGATATAATCTTGCAACTGCGAGAAATAAAGTCAGAATTGAAAGATAGAAACTCAGAATTGCGAGAAATTAAGTTGGAGTTGCGAGATATAAACTTGTAACTGCGAGAAATAAAGTCAGAATTGTGAGATAAGAACTTGTAACAGCGAGAAATAAAGTCAGAATTTCGAGATATAAACTTGCAACTGCGAGAAATAAAGTCAGAATTATGAGATAGAAACTTGCAACTGCAAAAAAAAAGTCGGAATTGCAAGATACAAATGTGCAACTGCGAGAAAAAAAGTGGGAATTGCAAGATAGAGACATGCAACTGCGAGAAATAAAGTCAGAATTGCGAGATATAAACTTGCACCTGCGAGAAATAAAGTTGGAATTGCGAGATATAATCTTGCAACTACGATAAATCAAGTCAAAATTGAGAGATAAAAAGTCGCAATTACCTTTTCATTTTTTTATTCAATGGCAAGAAACAAGCTTCCAGAGTTTTCTTTGTGAATATATGTTAAAATGTAATTTATTTCTGCGATCAAAGCTGAATTTTCAGCATCATTACTCCAGTCTTCAGTGTCACATGATCCTTCAGAAATCATTCTAATATGATGATTTGGTGAGCCTTGGTGAGCAGAGACTCCATAAAAAAAAAACATTAAAAAAATCATAATAATTCCAAGCGTTTGACCAGCAGTGTAGGTTTTTTGATACTGAATGTATATAAAGTCAGTGCAGGTTCGCAACAGTTCAGTACTGATTCTGAAAAAAATAGTTTCAGGCCTCTGTTTCTAGTTCGGCGTCCACGCGCGAAGCCCTTGCGTTTGCTCTACGTGCGAGGAGATCCGGGTCGCTCCGGAAAGTGTGGATCCTATCCCAGCTGACCCAGAACTGATGGAGTGGAAAGCTTGCGCTGGAAGCGGGAACAGGTCAAGGTTGGACGCTTAAAAAAAAGAAACCTGTCCAGGGGGACACCACACATTTCCCGAGCCGGATTGTTTGTTGACATCATTCGCTCTCCCGTCTTCTCCCGTCTCTCTCAGACAGTTACTTCGGTCTTACTCGCGGTTCTGTACTGATGATGGTGGTGTCCAGGTATGTATTGCAGGTGGTCGACCGTGTGCATCTTTCGGTTGGCGAACGCCTGCCGTTTGTTTCCCACCTGCGCGCTGTTAACAGTCAGTGTGTTGTAGGACTCGTTGTTGTGGGTTGTTGTGGGGTGCGAATGCATCTTCATCATTTTGTAGTGCCGGTCCATGACCGGCGTTGTCGGGATGAACATGTCCGTCTGGGAAAGCGCCCGCGACATGGCCTTCTCCCGGAAGTTGGAGCGCCGCAAGGAGAGCATCTTATCCGGGGAGAGCAGCGGATCCTGGGAGAGCAGTCGGTCGGCCGACAGCAGCTGCTCCTCGGAGAGGATTCGCCCGTGGTACGGAGACAGACCGCCGGCGCCGCCCGTGTACGAGGACAGGCCGTAGTCCCGGTGCGGCTTGGAGCGGGCAGGTGAGAGCACGTGGTCCTGGGACATGGCACGCTGGACGCGTTTGGGCGAGAGCACGTGATCTTGAGACATGGCTCGCTGGACGCGCTTGGGCTTCTGGCGCTGCGCGGGCGGATCCACGTTCAGCTTGATCATGTGCGTCTGTAGGTTTCCGCCGCGAGGCGTCAGGTCGGACAAATGGTGCTTCCGTATGTAGTACTCGTCGTCATTGTCACCTGAGAACGAGAGATCAGAGCGGTGCTGTTATACCGTGAAAATAAAACTAACACTTTAGTTTAGGGTCCAATTCTCACTGTTAATTAGTTGCTTACACAGGTAAATCCCAGAGTTAAATGAACTACTCTGCTCAGAGTACATATGGTCCCACTTTAAGGAGTGTTAGGCTGTGTGTCCACCAAAGCGTTTTTTTCACGCACCTGGCGTATTTTTTCAATTGTTTTCAATGGGAGCGACGCATTTTTAAAACACCATGAGGTTAACGAGGCGCTGAGCGTTTTTTTTCACGCTTAAGCGCTGAACGCTCGCCGTTTTTTACAGCCCGCCGAGAGTTCAAACGCAGCGCTCATCACTGTCACTTTTTACCCAACCGTCCAATCACAGTGGAGGAGGGGCGGGACTAATACCACAGCGACCAACCGCCACATTCTGCTTGTACAAGGTTAACAGATGACAACAACAAGCATAATAACGGAACAAAATCATTTAAAACAAGAGCCAGAGAAAATACGTTACACTGTATCGACATTTTAATATAGAATCAACACAGAAACAAAATATGTGTGAAATGAAATACTAGTAACACTTTTGCGGATATTCTGTATCATAACAAGCAAAGTGTCTCAGCTGAAAAAAATGCTGCGTTGCAGGCTAAAAACACTTTGGTGGACACATGGCCTTAAAGTAACTCTGAATCAGAGTTAAAGTTAATGAGATAATTAAGTGATTAATTAAGTGATGATTGAGTATTAGTGATGAACACCTGCTGTTAACAAGCAGAATCACGAAAGGAAACAGAACAGAACAGAAAAAAAGAGAAACATAAGAGCTACAATTGACTTAAGCCATAGCCTTAGATGAAAAAACTAAAATCTAAATAAAATAAAAAAAAGATAAAAACCACAAAAACGCACAAAAATGACTAAAACTAAACTTTTGCACAACATTTACATGAATTGAAATAAAATAAATGTTAACTGACACACACACACACACACACACACGCATGCACACGCACACACACAATAAACTTCAATTTATTTTATTTCAGTTAGTTGTCAAGGCAACATTTCTAAAATGTAGTTCTATTTCTATTTATAATCTAGTTTAGTTTACATTGAAGTCCTAAAATAACTAAAACTAAAACAAACATTTTAAAACTCAAATATAAAAGTAAAATCCCAAAATTCTAAATAAAAATACATACTACAATGCTGCACTGGATCAGAGTAACATCAGCAGAAATGAAACAGAACAAAATCGGACTGATAATAAAATAACTCTGTTGTGAGTTTGAAAAAACATGAAGCCCCCTAAAAAGTGCAGCTGATGCCGAAGCTACAGGTCCTGCAGAGACTATTCTGCTGATGTGCAATGGGGTTCTAAATTGTGTTTTTATGTCTCTGCTGCCTCGCTTTCTCTATTTGTATTGCTCTGTTAATCTTTTCTTTGTTTTTCTCAACAATGGCACAGGAAACACAATGTTTGGTCTGAAACCATTGAGACCATATGATGAGTCTCTGTGGAACAGGGAAATGTGTGTGTGTGTGTGTGTGTGTGTGTGTATGTGTGTGTGTGTGTGTGTGTGCGTGTGCGTGTGTGTGTGTGTGTGTGTACTTGTACAACTATCTTTGTGAGGACCAGTTTGATTTTTCGACCATTGGAGTGAGGACAAAGAGAGTAAAGTGAGTCATTTTGGCCGGTCCTCACTTTCTGAGAGCCTTTAAAGGCCTGTTTGAGGGTCAAGACTTGGTTTTAGGGATAAGGTTATAATGAGGGTATGTTTAGGGTCAGGGTTCGGGTTAGGCACTTAGTTGTGATGGGTAAGGTTAGGGTAAGCGGCTAGAGATTGCATTGTGTCAATGAATGTCCTCATAAAGATAGATGTACAAGAATGTGTGTGTGTGTGTGTGTGTGTGTGTGTGTGTGTGTGTGTGTGTGTGTGTGTGTGTGGCCCATTTTGTAGTGTTTGTTGATCAGCAGATGAACTCAAGGATAGGGCACTTCTCCTTAGATGCTGCTCTAGTCTTGTTAAAGCTTCTTTCTAGTTACTCATGAAGCAGTAGGCGTCTGTGGCAGATGTTTGGGATGGTATCCTATAGGGGTGTAACGGCAAATGTATTCAATCCTGAACTATCACGGTTCGGACGTTACAGTTTGGTTTATACAGTCAGACGACGAATGTGGTGAGTCACAGGCGATCCACACCCCAATCCAGAAGGGGGCGCGCGGTAATGCAACACTGTTTGCTAACCACCAACTTTTCTAAAAGAGTAGCTTTAACAAATTGAAATTATAACAAGTTACAGTGTTCTAGTAGCTTCCCCAAAATCCCTGCCCGTTTCCTTTCTGAACAGCCTTGGACAGAGAGCAAAGTTACGAGAAACATGAATGTGAATGTGTCAGCGTTCGGTACAAGACTAGATATCGATTCAGCACTGAACTGTTTATCTTGGAGCTAATGAAGACAGGCTTGTGTAGTTCAGAATTACCATCACTGACACGGCAGGGTTTTGGCAGAAGAACGGTTTCCAAAGGCCGAATGTGCCGATGCGAGGGCGTGACATTACAGAGAAAAGGTCAGGTGAACAGGCCTAAGGCCTCGCACTGGCTAACGGTCACTCCAGGACCCCAGAGCTCAATTATACACTCACATAAGAGCGAATCTAATGCCACAGGCTTCAGCTGAGGAATATGAGCTACGGGCCATCCCGCATTCTACAAAATAAAAGTTATTTATCGGAATCGATGGTTCCATGAAGAACCTTTAACATCCATGGAATCTTTCCATTCCACAAAATTCCATTATGAGCCTCTTTGTGTCTTTCTATTTTTTGTCATGCTCTTTGCATATATATATATATATATATATATATATATATATATATATATATATATACTTTTTTTTTTAATAGAAATCTCCCAAAAAGTTGCTTTTTTGTTAAGTATCATTTTTGATACACCATTTATGGCTCATATAGTTAGTGATAATATAGTGAGGATATGAAGCTCTCACTCGAGTAGGAAAAACGCCTCAATTTTATTCAGAGGCCCAAACTGAGCAAAAAATGTGCGATTTGTTGCAACTGCTGATATTTATATGGCCAAAAAGTTAGATGAAATTCTGGAATGTAAATCACTGAGATCTTTATAGCAGTCTAGCAGATACTCACATAAAATGCATATAAATGGATCAGTCGTCACTATATCTACCAATAATATCTTAGTAAGATACTATTTGAATGTTTAGCTTTATGATCAAAGCTCTGTAGTTTTAAAACATATAATGCAATACAATGATGATTGAGAGATGTACAAATAAACCTTCCTCAAAAACCTGATGATCATGTGTGAAAAACTCATAGATTTTTCAACAAAAATGATCAAGTAACCGAAGCTGCTTCAGTCCGGTAAGTGTTCATCTTGAAATATTATTCTATACAGTTATTCTATACGTTTACTTTATAAAAATCAGTAAAGATTTCACAGCAAAAGACCACGAGCTGAAGGAAGATGTTTTTACAACTACACTAAAAAAGTCTTTTACTAGCTAAAAAACGATCAATCAGATGAAAAAAGTAGATTATGTGCAACAGTCTTTTCAGCAGTTTTTATCATGTTGATCATTCAGAGGTCTTATAAATTTGTGTATCAAATACGATACAGTAGGATTTATAGGATTAAACTTACGACAAAGATCCAAAAAAAGAAATTGCATGCCATCTTTAAATTGAATGCCCCCCTTCTCTCTCTCTCTCTCTCTCTCTCTCTCTCTCTCTCTCTCTCTCTCTCTCTCTCTCTCTCTCTCTCTCTCTCTCTCTCTCTCTCTCTCTCTCTCTCTCTCTCTCTCTGTGCCATACGAAGCGTCTCCCTATTAAAAACGAGACTAATTGTTCTTCATTACTGCTCATTACTCTCAGGTCTGCCTCCCTGTTCGCCTCACAGCAGGTGAAGTCCGAAATTACTCAAACCACACTGCAAACAGGGCTTGTGATTTAAGACTCCAGAAGCACCATTATTTACTCCCCACTGGGAACAAAACCACGTCTAAAGCACTAAAACTGGGTTTGGCTCGCCTAGTGTTCAGTAATATCATTGATTTGACTGCACTGACACCATCAGATGAGAACAAAACTTCAACCGACTCGAGCTGAATAATGACACTATTGTCTTGTTTATTTGTTTCACAAGTTACAACTGACTAATTTTGCAACATTGACTTATTGATCTGAACTGAATCAACACTGAACCGTCTTGAGCTGAATAACAAAACTATTGTCTTTTTAGAGCTGCTTTACAGCTGAATATGGATTTGTTTCTCATATAATGAAGTTTGCATCATTGATTCTGCTATTTTCCTGTTTATTACGGTGAAGCTGCTTTGAATCAATAGTGAAATAAATAGCAATAAAGGTGACTTGACCGATTTTTCTCGTCTGTCATGGCAAGTTTGCTTTTGTGATCAGTGTCGGTTTGCACTTCAGAAAGAAGCTTCTTGGTTTTCAATGTTTTCATTTTCTTCATTTGGTTTTGAATGTCATTCATTTAAGAGCCGTATAGTGGCATCCATCTGATCATAATGGTTTTGGACTATGTTAACGCAGCATGTCAATACTTTAATGTTTAATTTATCCTGCCCTTTATATTTAATGAAAGCCGTCTGGTTATTTGTCATTTAGCAGGTGCTTTTATCCGGAGAGATCCGCAGTGCGTTTATTATGAGCGCAGTCCCTGTGGAGCTGAGCGTCCCACACAAGGTCACTGAAGTGAGAGGAAAACTTACTCATTTAGGAAACAACCTAATAGGGGTTTAACCCACCGAGATCATGTGATGTGTGCTATACTGGTCAAAAGATTGAGGTAAGAAAGAGATGTCTCTTCTGCTCACCAAGGCAGCATTTATTTGATTAAAATACAGCGAAAAATTTGTAATATTGTGAAAAAGTATTACAATTCAAAATAGCTGTTTTCTATGTGAATACATGTTAAACTGTAATTTATTCCTGCAATCAAAGCTGAATTTTCAGCATCATTACTCCAGTCTTCAGTGTCACATGATCCTTCAGGGATCATTCTAATATGAGGATTTGATGCTCAAGAAACATTTATGATTATTATCAATGTTGAAAACAGTTGTACTGCTTCATATTTTTGTGGAAATTCTTTGATGATTATATATATATATATATATATATATATATATATATATATATATAGCTTTGATATATATATATATATATATATATATATATATATATATATATATTCCAATTCTTACCCCAAACTTTATATAACTATATATATATATATTACACATCAAACTGGGTTGCTAATGTGAATGTGAATTTACATTAGTGGCAGAATAATTAATAAGATCTCCTTTAGAGCTTGACTGCTTCTCCTAAATAGAATTAATAACTAGAAAAGGCAGTGATCTCCATATGAATTCAAACATGTCTCCAGAATCAGATAATCTTGAGCTGCTATGCACATTAACTCTATATGCTTACTGTATGACACAAATTGTGTCTGTTTTTATCTCTCTCTGTCCTGAAAAAAAAAGATCAATGCATGAAACTGCATGAATAAAAAGGTGACTAAATGTGAATAAATCTATTTATTAAGCATTTATAACATGTCAATTAAAATGCTTCACTATTTGTCAGGCATTGCACTAAAGTCACCTTTTTTATTCACGCAGTTTTAACTGCGTATCAATGATTTACAATGCATTTGCAAACAAGTCATTAGTAATTAATGTACATCTTTATAAACCCTTCACAAAGAGAACTTTAATGTAAAGTTTTATCAGAACAACAACAACTGAGGAACAAAATATTGCAGATTGCAATGATGAGTAGACATGTATGAAACCTACAGTAAGATATATGGCAAATCATATACAAATCCACCATCTTAAAGAGAATTCTGCTCATAAATGTATGAAAAGTATGAATCTCTCTCTCACGCACACTGGATGTGTTGTGTACAGTGAGGAAGGGAAGAGTATTTACCTAAGTCTGCTTTCAGGGCCATCTCGTAGGACGGCGGGAGGTGAGCGAGGTTCTGGAAGGAGCGGGAGAACGACATTTCGTACGGCTCCGTCTGGGATGTCAGGATGTTGTTCATTCTCGGCTTCTCTGCGGGGTGGAAAAGAAAAAAAGGCAGAGAAAGATGAAACACATCCAATACGAGCTCTGTGTTTGTGCAGGCCACCATGGCATCTGTCTGAGTGTGTGTGTGTAATCTTTTTTGAAGAACCTGTTTAATGAGGGTGAGTGTTGGTCCGGGCAGCTGCTCACCCAGTAAAACACTTGTTGGGAATGTCGTTCCCTCATTTTAATTGAATAGTGTGCTCATGAGACTATGGACTGCCAGGCCTGGGATCTCCAATCTATTTTCAGTGGCATGCGTTTCTAGACTCGCATACATGACATTATATAGGCACATTATATATGTCACACCACATACACACCGCAAAAAAAAAAAAGAAAAAGGATATTCTTACTTGGTATTACTCAGATTTTAGTAAAATATTTAAACATTCTTAAAGCAACGAACTTGAGAAGCAATCAGATATTAAGTCTGTTTTCTGGAAAAAATATCATAATTAAGTGACTTTATGCTTTTGATTTAAAATCAAATATCTGCCAATGCTTTCTCTTCTTTATTAATTTCATTTTCTGAGCCCATTCTTGTTTTAAGTATAAACTCACTTAATTTTGATACCTTATTCAGAAAACAAGACTGAATACCTTAAGTAAATTTGTGCCTCACGTAAATGTATCTTGATTTAAGAAAAATAAGTCCAAAATTCTAAGAATTTTTTTTTTTTTTTTTTTTTTTTTTTTGCAGTGTATAGACATTGTACAAGTACTGTGACACACAGAACGAATGAACACCAACACTGGGAGATTATACACGAGAAATGAGAAATTATACACATGTGCAACATGTGTACTACTTACCATAGTGCTCTATTCTGTGTCCTAACAAACCCAAGTGAGAAAAACAAAATCAGTAACTTTTTTCTGCAGAATTTTAATTCACTGTGTCACATATTGTAAGGGCCATTCTGTGTCAGATCAACCAAATTTCAGAAACTTGACTGGATACAATTTTTGATTTTGTTGATTTTTTTTTTTTTGCAGTAAAAATGGCACTTTTATCATTAAAAAATATTTTTTTCCCCCTATTGAATGCAGTTACCACATTTGGTTTTCAACCACTGAAAAAATTTAACATGGAGCCGCCTTGAGATCTCAATATCTCTGGGATTGAACCATATTGGGCCTTCACTCTAAGAAATGCTGGGTTGTGTCAACCCAAATTTGGATCAAATATGGACAAACCCAGCCGCTGGGTTACATTTTTTAATTACATTTTTAACCCAACGGTTGGGTTTGTCCATATTTGACCCAAATTTGGGTTAAACTGTGTTAAAAAATGAAGCGTCCAAAGGAAAAGTTAGTTGAGAGGGAAAATCTAAAAGGATACATTAGATGTCTTTAATACTTCTTGAGTTACAGGCATGCTAACTTTGGAATAAGAATATTTTTTTTGGTATTTTGTATGCAATTGTTTTGATAGAGGGAAACAAGATACATTTCTAGTTTCAACATTATTTGTTCTTCAGACATTCCTCTTTAAAAAGAAAAGTATCGGCTGTGTGCAAAAGTGACTGACATTTGGATTTGGACCACTGAAAATGGATAAAATTCAACAATTTTAACATTGAGCCGCATTAAGATCCCAATATCTCTGGGATTGAACCATTGAGGGCCTTAAAAATGAAGATTACAAAACAAAAGCTTGTTAAGAACCAACATCTAAAAGGATATTGTGAAATATTTAACATGTCTAGAGTTACAGGTGCATGTGGAAACTTTGGAAAAATAATATGTTTGGCACTCAGAGAGGAATTTTCTATTCAATTGTTTTGATAGAGGAAAACAAGATAGATTTCTAGTTTCAACACTATTTGTTCTTCAGACATTCCTCTTTAAATGAAAAAGTACCAGCTGTTTGCAAAGTGACCCACATTTGGTTTTTGACCACTGAAAATGTGTATAATTTATTCATGGAGCCACACTGAAATCCTCATATGTCTAAAATTGAACGATATAGGGCCTTACAAATGAAGACACCAAAAGAAAAGTTTATGAAAAACAATCATTAATATTTCTTGAGTTACAGACATGCAAACTTTGGGGGAAAAAATGCTTCTCCCCATTTTTGAACTCTCAACGTTGGCATATAATGCAACAAAGATTGCTAAAGTCAACATATTTTACTTACAGACCTACCAATCTCTGAGTAATTATAAAATAATGATGCTGCCATCTATCTTAAGTCTTTTTTACCCCCCTTTAATCTGGCTCCAAATCTCAGGTGAAAATGGTCATTTCGACACTCTCAACAGAATGGTGGATTACTTGGTAAATATTCAGCTATGACATTTAATATTCTGTCTTTCTTCTCCATTTATGTTCTTCTTTCACCAGAAAAAAAAAAAAAAAAGAGATTAAAATCAAAATTTTGAGCTGTGGACGTCAGGTTGATTTGACACAGAATGACCCTTCATTATTATTGGAGTGAGCTGATATTAACTTCCTCCAGACCAGTTCGTTTTCAATGACAGCTTTAGCACACAAGGTTAATTTAATTGAGCACAAAAGCTAATGGTATCGCGGCTCCAAAACGAGAGATGTGTGCTTTGCAGTCTGAAAAGCTTTTTCACACAAAATCAAATTTGGGAATGCAAGATATAGTCAGAATAATTATAATTGTGGCTTTTCAATAACGTCGGCAAACTGTGCAGATCCGATTAGCATACTGTTTTGTTACAGAAACCTCCCCGCTAGCGGGGCCATTTACAGGCTAAGCTTTTAATTTCCTGTCAAGAGACCTTTTATTTTTTTATTTTTTTTTGTCAAAGCCCTGCTTTTTTCCCCAATCAATTTTTTGGTGAAAACCGTCTCTGATCTTGAGGACTGCCGGGGAGTTAAGCATCTTGAGTAATGGAGATTATCAGTGCTCATTTGATGAGGCTAATTATGAAAATCTTTTCTGGAGATAAAATCTAGCTCCATTAATTTCTCAAAATCTACACCGCACTGATATTATCCACCATGTTTTTCACACTTCAAACCATCTGGATGTGGAAGACACTGATGTCGTCATAAATCAATTAAACTCTGAGTGTCGTTTCATAACTCCGGACTAAATGAATGAATGAATTACCTGGAAACAAAGGTGTTAAACGACTCACCGATTTTAGGTGTGTGTGACCCAGTGAGATCCAGATGGCTGGTGTAGTGGTCGTGTGGATGGTTATCTGTTAAAAGAAAACGAGGGAAAAACTGGTGTGGTTTAATGTATTCCATATGAATTAATCTGCGTGACGGAGCCTGTGCAATTTCGACACAGAAAACACAGCATTCCTGACACTTTATCCATTCGGTAGATGCTTCTGGAAGACAGTATGTCTTTGTTTACAGCAGAAAACATCTGTACAGCACTCAGAAGAAGAGCAGAAATCCCTCAAGGCTTATCAAGAACACGTAGAGAAAAGTTTTAGAGAGGAAAACAGGATGAAATCGAAAACTAAACTGCAAGAACTGCAGCTTTTAAGCCTCAAATAAACAAAAAATACTAAAACCAATTTTGCTCCATTTCTGCTAGACGTCAGCGTTTACTCTTGAAACTGAAATTAAACTAAATGATCTCAGGGATGCGTGGTTGATAGAAGGACTGCATGAAAAGAACCAGATTTCTACATTTTCTGAAGAAGCGAGTGATGTTTAGCACACAAATACATTCATGTTTTTGAACAAAGTCTCTTCTGCTCACCAAGCCTGCATTTATTTGATCAAAAATACAGTAAAAACAGGAAAATTCTGAAATATTATTAGAATTCAAAATAACAGTTTTTTATTGTAATATATGTTAAAATATAATTTATTCATGTGAATTTATTCATGCTGCTGCTTATGTTTGTGGAAACAATTACAAACTTTTCACCGGTATAGTGTGTGTGCTTCAGGAAGAGTTACAAATGTCAATACTTTGAGCGAAAACAATTGACCTTTTGCCAGGAGTTTGATTGACAGGCGATCTCACCAATCATAACGGTGAATCCACCATTTTGTCCGACAAACAAACCAGACAGGAGAGTTAGTAAATTAACGTCGGAGGACGTTGAAAAATGGTGTGTAATGTGTATTGATGTCTTTCTGCGGTCGAAACAACATACCTTCTGATGTTCATTCATGTTTATTTTGTGCTATAACTAAAGAGGAAGAGATATCGGTTCAAGTGCTGCTTGAACTGAGGAGTTACAGCGATCTGAACATTAAAGAGACACAAACGGTACAGTATGTATTGCTGCATTTCTTAAAAAATGACAACATTTGATGGCTGAGACTTTGTTTTATACCAAAAGTAACCTGCTCTGTCTTGTCTGTTGGCGTGTTGTCAGTGTCCTCTTTGCTCTTTGTGTTTTGCGAAGGGTCAATTGACATACTTATTACCATAGCAGGTAAATCAAATGATATTCAAAATGACTGAGCATTTTAATGGTCTGAGGTTTGGAATCACACTTGCTCATTTTTAAGGACTCATAAAATGGTTTTATGTAATGCTCAGTAGGCAAATAAAAGGTTTACACAATGTAGACAATTATATCTCATTAGCCAACGAGATCACCAATAAAAACCCAGCTTGTTTATATGTGATTAACATCAGTGACTTTGACCGGGTTTAATTTTCCTATAATGCTGAAGCAAATCAGCAATGACAGATTATCTGGTTACACAAATCCTCTCAGAGCAGTTCGAGTGAAAAAAGCTTGCAAACAACAACAACAACGTGACATTAATGAGAAGACTCACTGAAAATCACTCTAAAACAAAGATTTACTCTTCTATCTGGATGTCCCGGCTATGCAACTCAAAACACAGAGAGGAAAAACAGGATGTGTTTGGTGTAATCAGTTTGCAGCTTTCAAACATCACAGAGCTTGTTTCGGTCTCTTCTGGTTTGTGGATTCGAGGGTGAAAGCAGAACAGACAAGCGCAGGTGATTAGGTGCATTTCCGCAGCAGAAAACACAGTCCAATTACACAATGTAGCGCTGCATGCTAAAGCGGCAGGACCGCTAGCTGCTGTCCCACTCAAACATCCCGCTTTGATCAAGGGACCAATTATCCAGTCTTCACTCCGCTACGTAAATTAACTTGTTTGGTGCTTTCAGACGGGAAGCTTTCCTTTGCTTCACACGGACACACACACACACATACTTTGCAGACTCACAACACCAACTGAAAACTGCTTTTCATCCGAAATGATAAAGAAAGTCAGGAGAGCATTTGAAAGAAAAAAAATATCTCTGGATGGAACATTGCTGAAACAAAACAAAAAAAAGCTTTACATGACGCCTGAAAATAGTCAGCTAAAGTCAAGCTTTCCGAATGCACGAAAGATGAGATGGGATCAATTAGCTTCAAATGGTGATCCAAAACAACTTCAGCTCGACGTTGACGGGACAAAAACCCACGCTGTCAGACCACAGCAGTCCCTACATGCAATCTGTGCCAATATCTGCAATGCCTTTCAGGGTAACTGGATAATACACATCAAATGAAGCACTACAGGGACTGTCCACTGAAATATTTTTTCCACAGCGATTTCAAAAACACTAAACTAACCAGCTCCAAGAAAAAAATGTATACTTTTTGAGGCAAAAAGAAGATTGTTGGGGAAAAAAGCAGGTATGCATATTTAAATAGGTAATGTCTAATTTACTTATTTAAGCTGCAGTCTGTAACTTTTAGCGCAAAACTAGAGCAACTTTCGTAACTTTTGTAACTGCATGCGTCTTGCGAAAGAACATTGTAGCCGGATCTACTTCTCTGTGTTTATGTATATGTCGAGTCACGCAGGTACTGGGATACTCCTCAGTAGCCGCGTTTCCACTGTCGGGCCAGGGCCGGGCCGTGCTAGTGCGTGCCAGGGCCAGTCGCGTTTCCACTGTCACTTCCGGGGCTTGATCGGGGCTTACTCGGGGCCAACGGCCAGGATTTCTGGCCCGTCGAATACCTTGGGCCAAAGCGGGCCAGCTCGGGCTAGAGGAGTGGTTACCAATAGAGGAGGAGTTTACCGTTGGGAGACGGCAGCGCCGGATGATTCTGTCAGCATTAAAGACTTAAAAATAAAATAATTTAAATCGCGTTCATGTTTGAATGCCTTCTGTTTGTGATGCAAAAGACTATGCGCGCTAGCCGTTACCATAGTAAACATAGTAAACGCTTGAAGATGCGCATATAAAAAAAAAACATAGCGAACGCTTGAAGAAATCAGACCAATCTTAAAGGCTATCACAGTAATGTTTTTATTTTATCTGTCATAGCCTACGTCTCGTCTCTTTAAACCGGACTATCAAAAAATAAAGTAACTTTTTTTTTCGGGAGCTTCCCTGTTTCTCTGACTGAAAATATGGGAGTCGAGAGAGTGCTAAAGCTCCTCAGGTCGTATGGCGTATATTTGTAGAAATTATCATTTTTTCTAAATGTGATGTAAATATGTCCTGTAACTAAGTTACCAGATAGGCTAAAGAAACAGACGCGACTGAAAAAGTAAGTGTGTCCTCTTTCTTTTGTGAAATAGACCTAACGGTAATTTATTTCTGAGTGACTAATGTGCAATTTTTACATAAATTAATTCATTATGATCAATGTATCACTTTTTATTGTAAACCTGTGGTAAAACATCGATGCTTGGGTTTTAAATATTCAAGTAGCTGCTAAACAAACAAACAAAAAAAAGCTAGCAAACGGCCGCTTTTATCGTGTTTGTTTTCAACGCTGTTTCCAGTGATTTCTGATTAGTTTTCTGATAAAACTTCTATTTGTTGGTGAAATGATGGGTTAGTGTGACGTTGTCCCAGAGAGGCGTGTTACGGGCGTGTTTTAGTGAAGCGCTGTGGAGCTTCTGGCCCGACAGTGGAAACGCAGGCCCGGTGCTATTGGCCCGAGGCCATTAGCCCGGCACGGCCCGTTTAAAGCCCTGGCCCGGCCCTGGCCCGACAGTGGAAACGCGGCTACTGGTGCCGGCCCGTACCCGTCTAAAATAGTCCCAATATAAACACTTATTATAGGTGTATTGTAGTGATTCAGGATAAGACAAAAACACGGTTTGGAACACGGTTTTTCATGATGTCCATGAAAAAAAAAAAAAAAAAAAAAAAAAAAAAGTTACGGACTGCAGCTTTAAACATACAATTTCAGAAAACCGGTTTTGATACTGTGGTAACACTTTACAATAAGGTTCATTAGCTAACATAGTTAACTACCTTAGTTAACTAAGAATGAACAGTACTTTAATTAATCTTAGTTAAAATTAATTTCAACATTTACTATCAAAATCAAAGTTTGTATTTGTTAACATTAGTTAATGCATCATGAGCTAACTTGAACAAACAATGATTTGTATTAACTAACATTTACAAAGATTAATAAATACTGTAACAAATGTATTTCTCATTGTTGGTTCATTTTAGTTCATACATTAACTAATGAACCTTACTGTAAAGTGTTACCGATACTGTAATTAATCAACTCGGGACTTTATGGTGATCTTTATTAGTTTATTTATTACAGACAGACAGACAGACAGACAGATTTACTTCTAATTCACAGTATTGAATTGAAAGGGAGATACCCTTAACCCTGAGTAATGTTCAATGGGGAATTTGCCAATTAAGCGCAATTTTTAAGAACAAATAAGAAAAAGGATATATCATCATGTAACAACCTTGCAACTTATGGTAGGTCTGTTTATGAAACTTTTGTTAAAAACCAATAAAAAGTTCATTATCAAATGTTGTCTCAGTTTTTTCCCAACTTTTGGTTGCTTAATAAATGTATCATGGCTCACACATACATCACATCAGTGAACAAGTTATTTCTACAATGATGGGGAAAACAACTCATTTTGTATGATGCTGCATCCTAGACCAATGCTGTAGTGTCCACCGAAACATATAAACATTAATCAATTATTGTCACACTTTTAATTAATCTGCCCTCCACCAGACATCCATTAAAGAATGGTGCTCTTCGACGAGACACGCACTGTCCCTTTAAGTTGCTTTCAAGTGGTGCATTCTCTGAATTAACATTTTTTGATGAAGATTCCCAACCCTGATGTCAAAACCAAATGTCAAACAGCCCCTCAAGCGCTGGAAGTTATTTCTCCTAAAAACAGGGTCACAACCCTCGCCCTCCAAGTCAGTTATGCGACACACATGGGTGTGTGTCCTCATTATACGATCACGGCGAGAAATTAAAATGATCCGTTTCAACGCCTTGTTACCAGGTTTATTATAGTTAACAAAAAGCACCGTAATAGTAGTCCACATTTGTGCACTATATTGCAAGTCTTCTGAAATCATTTGATAGCTTGATGAGAAACAGACCCAAATTTAAATTGTTATTCACTGAAAGTCTCTCTCTTATAATGCTTTTTTGGAGTTTGGTGGCTTTTGGGAAAGAACAGCATCTCATTTTGTGAAAGTATACAGGTTTGGGAAGATATGAAGGTGAACCTAAATAAAACACACAATGCTGTTTTGAATATGAAGTATATTCCATTAATTGTGTGAATCATTCACTGAATTCAGTCTAGCTAAATGAATCCGCACCTAAAAAGGCAGAGTTATTCAACCGACAGTGACAAAATTCCCCAAGGCTTGAACAAAGCTCTTTCTGAAGTGTCCTGTGTGTGGCAAACACTTGTGGATGTTAATCAAACGCTGAGAGATCTCCGAGCGGACACTGAACAACACACTCCAGCTGACCTGATTAACATCAGCCTCCTTTCTGCATGGGGAATTTATTCATTTCAATAAAACACACAGCTGAAAATATGACTAAATGGCTCTCAGACAAGATTCTGAAATAGTCATTTCTCCATCGTACTGTAATAGAACTATGGAAACTTGATATTATCTAGCTATCATGAACAAATGATTTATTTTTGCTATAATGCCTGAATAATTATGCAACACATATTTCACTCTATTCGCTAAAAAGAAAACCAACCAACCAACCAAATAAATAAATAAATAATATTTAGGATAGAGAAAAAATATTATTGTTTTTAGGACCATTAAGCTTTTTCACCAGAATAAAGCTAAATATAAATAAATAAACAAACAAATAAATAACTAAATACAAATTTAGATTATAAAAATAAAACATATATAAATAAATAAAATAAATAAAAGTCAATACATCATGGTTATTATACATAACTAAAAATAAAATCATAACATTTTTAAATAAAACAAACATTAACTGAAAAAATATATATAAATAATAAAATATAAAGTTGCCAAAGCAGCATTTCTCATTTTCATTTAGTTTAAGTTGAAAAACTAAAATAACTCAAATAAAAACAAAAATAAAATCTTATTAAAAACTATGCAAAAACATATGACAAAAACACAACAAAATTACTAAAACTAAAATAAAAATGCAAACAGAAAATATAAAAATAAATTCTAATTTAAAATATTAACAAAAACTACAACACTAGCCAGACGCGATTTGAACTGTCAGCTGAGGACACAAGTTTGATTTGAGTTGAAAAACATACCAATCACAATGTTCTCTTTCCATTCCTGATTTCTAACACACACTCATTGCGTTCAGCTGGGTTCGTGGCTTTCAGAGCTGAAACTTAAACTGCTGCTCTCCATATATTTTTCCGTCATCTCATATGTAAATTGTGTGAGCAATTATTTTGTCCATTAGACAAAACATCTGAAAAACACATACATTTACCCGCCCATAGACCCTCCCGTTGAAGAAATCAGGACAGAAGTGGTTGAAAGTGGACAAAAGAGACGCATTAAAACACCAGGTGTAAACGTGTATGAGTCTCCCTCGTCTGCTTGTGATCCGACCGACCAAAACGCATCTTAATACCAGCTGTAAACGGGGGCAATGACACTAAAATGAACCTGGTCACTATGCAAAAAAACCTAATGCTCTTATAGGCTTCATCTTCTTAATGCAAAACATTTTTTCTATATTTATCTATATGATTCTGGGGTTAAAAATAGACATGTTTTTCACAAGCTTCACCCATATGTTTGAGCATATGTGTTCGACTTTATGCAAAAAAAGAAAAAGAAAGAAAAAATGGGCAGTTTCCAGGCTGTTCCAAAGCTATTTCTAACACGGTCTTGAGTGTTTTATGTGATTGCTAGGGTGTTTTGTGAAAAGCATCCTGCACACCCTTGAGTCTATGATATTCTGCTCTCTATATACGGCTCGGCCCCTCCTTCAAAGTAAGTCATCCGTTTGCTCAATTGTTCATAAAACGAATCGCACTCCTGAACAGGTTCGATTTCATATTCATGGCCTTTACAGCAGCTTTCAGCATCACTTTAGTACAGGAACAGCATCTGTCTGTTGCTTTAAGAGCGAGTGCTCACATCCAGGCCGCTTTCTAAATGTAAGTGCCCTACATTGACGGTCTGCAGGGGGAACCAGCCATTTCACAGCTCTCAGCTGGCAATGGGGATCAAACTGCTCTGTGTGGCTTTGCCTCCATCCCGCCAGCCGCCCTTTCAGAAGAGCTCTAGTTTCTGTCCGGAACAGATGGAGGAATCAACTTGCTTTAGTGTCAACACCAAACCAAAATTGACCCTATTTACTTACTTTCTAAACGCACATTCCTGGTCACATCATGCACAATTCATCAGCACACAGTATTACAGAGAAAAACATTCATCATGGTAGACTTTCATGAAACCAATATAACGAGCTCTGTATCTTCTGAAACAACTTTTATTTACAACATCATCTTTTTTTTATCATACACTAACCTGTATATAACGCCCACTTCTGACAATCCAATCAATTCCTGCATGATAAAATCTTCTTTCCTGTTTTACTTTATGTCAGATTACAGAAGAAATAGTTTGCATATGCTTTTTTGTTGTTGTTTTTTCTAGATGAATTTATATATACACACATAAATACAAGACAGAACCATTCAAAAGTTTTGGGTCAGTAAGATTTTTGAAGAAGTTTCTTCTGGCCGTCTGTCGGAAGCTAGTTATTTTAGTTCATAAAGTTTTAAATATGAATATTTTTTCTTGTTTGAGGATGAGTAAATCATGGGGTGAACTATCACTTTAACTAAGCAAATCTCTACCGTGAACTGCCAAAAGACAGGCAGTAACATGTCCCAGTATAGTTACATGTCCCACCAGAGACAGTAACACACTTTTACACCACAATAAAGGATGCATATCACTCTGTCCCGGGGCTCTCTGACCACTGTCTGGTTCATCTTATACCGATTTGATCAGCTAATAAGGACTGTTAAAAGATGGACTAATGAAGCAGAGCAGGATGTACAAGCCTGCTCCAATTGCACTGATTACAGTGTTTTTAGGCAAGGCAAGGCAAGTTTATTTATATGGCAATTCAAAGTGCTTTACATTGAAAGGAGTACAAATAATCATCAAATAAAAGCAAGGCAAATTAAAGCAGTTATTCAAAATGCTTTACATAGAAAGGAATTAAAACGTCACACTGTGGCAATTCAAAGTGCTTTGCACAGAAAATAAGCACAGAATAAAAGCAAGGGAAATTAAAACAGTTATAAAGGAATGAATTAGAGTAAAATTAATTAAAGTAGTAAAAATATGATACATAGAATAAACTTTGTGCTCAAAACACTGGTGTATCATATTTTGCATCTTTCAATTTCACCAATTAAGTGGTTTATGTTTCTCTCTTACCCAATTCTCAGTGCCATTTGAGTTCAGTTTAGACTCAAAAGGAAGAGTACAGTGCAGTCAGTCGACGTACAGTGGATACTCTGAGATTCTCCCATGATGGTCAGTCTTTTCTGTGTTTTTTCCCTCGGCTCGCCTGTATAACTCTAGACGCTGCTGCCTCCGATCTGGATGAGCTCACATCACATAACATCACACATCAGTTTCTGTGAGGATATGTGCATTCCTACTAGGACATTTTTATCATTCAATAATGATAAACCATGGTTTACAGCAAAAACTCAGACAGCTTTGTCATCTTGTAAAACCAGGCCAGAAACAGACTAACAAAGGAGATCAGAGTGGCTAAAGAAGCTACTCGGAGAAGCTGAAAAAACAGTTTTCATCCAGCAATTCGGCGGCTTGAGGAACATCGCCAAGTACAAGACACCACCCCCACGATCTGTGGAGAATCAACAACTGGCCGAGGATCTGAATGTGTTTTACTGCAGGTTTGAAAAGCCCAGACTCTCACTCCACACCCGCTCTTACCTGCACTTCACACATAAGCCGCATTTCCACCGAAATTACCCGGAACAATTTGTCCGAGGAACTTTTTTTTTTACCCCAGACCTGTTGCTTTCTGCATTTTCACCGCGGTCTAAAGTACCCTGAAGATTAGGCAAATTAGTCCGGTGACGTTGGACTGCACGCACTGCAACAGATTTTTAAAAATGGTGGTTTAAATGAAATGCTGAGTGGAGTCAACCAATCAAAATGTGGCATGAACTCAACCAATCAGCATGTTCAGTGCTCAAGTCCCACCCCTGAAAGTTCCTGAACTTTGAAAAAGTAGTACCTTGCAAGCAGGAACTTTCTGAGGGGCAAATTTTAACCCGGGACTTCATTTAGACCCTGGTTCCTGCGGTCGAAACACACCGAGTCCCACCTCAAAGTCCCTAGTTCCTGGGAAAAGTTCCTGTGGTGGAAACACGGCTATACACTAACACCTTCTGCAACCCCCCTCCTCCTATTCAACCTGAACTTAAGGTCAGTGTGGAGGACGTGAGCTGGGTCTTTAAAAAAACAGAAGACTAGGAAAGGCTCTAGGCCCAGACGGTGTTTAATCTGCCTGCTTAAAAGCCTGCGCTGACCAACTGGCCCCAATCTTCAACAGATCACTGGATCACTACATCACTTCAAACGCTCCACCATCATCCCTGTACCCAAGAAACCAAAAATCATTGGACTAGAGGGACTACAGACCTGTCTCTGTCACTTCTGTGGTCATGAAGTCATTTGAGAGACTGGTGTTGGTCTACCTGAAGAACATCACTGGAGCCTTGCTGGAGTTTGCTCTGAAACAGGTCTGTGGATGATGCAGTCTACATGGGAATGAAACAATCTACATCCTGAAACATCTCGACAGACCTGGGACTTGTGCAAGGACTTGATCTTATTTGTGGACTTCAGTTTGGCCTTCAATACCTGATCTTGATCATGCCAACCCCAATCTGTCAGTGGATCACCAGCTTTCTGGCAGATAGGCAGAAGCTAGTGAGACTGGGAAAACTCTCACTATCAGCACTGGTGCTCCTCAGGGTTGCGTCCTATTCCCACTATTCTTCTCCCTGTACACAAATGAGTGCACCTTTAAAGACCCCTCAGTGAAGTTTGCAGGACACCACAGTCATCAGCCCCGTCCACGACGGTGACGAGTCTGCATACAGACGAGAGGTCGAACAACTGGCTGTCTGGTAACAACCTGGAGTTGAACACACTTAAAACCGTGGAGATGATGGTGGACTTTAGGAGGAACATCCCAGCAATTACCTACACTCCCCATCATGGACAGCACTGAGGCTGCAATGGAGTCATTCAGGTTTCTGGGAACCATCATCTCTCAGGATCTGAAGTGGGACGATCCCATTGACTTCATTGTTAAAAAAGCCCAGCCGAGGTTGTGCTGTATTGCCAGTTCTCTCGTTAATTATATCCCATCAAGAACCTTAAGATCGTCTAATGCAGGTTTATTGGAGGTTCCCAGCTATAGACGAAAGAAAATCTGTGATGCGGCCTTTGCAAATCATGCTGCAATATGAAACGCACTTCCATCAGATATTAGGGAAGCCAGAACACTTAGTAATTTTAAAAGAAAGTTAAAAACATATCTTTTTTACTCTGAGTTACTCTGAACTTACTCTTATAATTGATCTCTTATATGGTTTATTATTTCCTATTAGAAGTACTAATTTTACTTTTATGTTTGTCCTTCATCTGTTTTAGTATTTTATCCTGTGTTGCATTTACATTTTTCTCGTTTGATGTATGTTTTTACTGAATGTGATGTCATTGTTGATATTTAACTATATTATTTTTATGAAAAGCACTTTGAACTGCATTTTATGCCTGAAAACTGCTATATAAATAACGTCTGTTATTATTATTATACATTTTTAAAAATAGAAAGTTCTGAAACAGTATCTGTTTGATTTTTTTTGCATTATAAATGTCTTTACTGTCACTTTTGATCAATTTATTGCATCCTTGCTGAATAAAAGTATTAAAAAAATCTTACCCACCCCAAACTTTTGAACGGTAGGTAGCGCAAGTACAGGCCTAAACATGCATGTTATGAACATGTAGATAACAACATCATTTATATTCCACAGTGAGGACAGAATAAAGTAATCAGACAGGAGTGTTGGGCTGTGAAGCGGGACTAAGCCCCGATCCAGCCGTGTTATCCGTCATTGGCAGGTCTTGGCGTGATGCGGCTGGGATCCGGGTCTCATTTGCTTGCTTGTAGAGATAAGCACAGATTTAATTGATGTCTTCCTCAATTTGAAAGAAGTAACATCATTCAAAACTGTCTTTATCTCTACGCAGTGATTCCTCCGACCGCCGGGGTGCAGCGTGAGCCGACGTGACGGGGCGTCCTGAAGGAGCTTGAGGAGAGCTGAGATCGTGTTGTGCAAAACACAGCAAAAAAAAGGAAACTCAGAAAAGTGTGATATAATTTTCATGCACTTTTTATGAGACCTCATATAAACCTCAGCTAGTGTTTCACATTTCACAAGTGAACTCGAGCGATTTCTATTACTGTCTATGTCAGATCTCTCTCATTCAAGCCGAGAGTCTCTTAAAACGCACGGCACGCAGAGCCGTAAACTCAATCTCGTCCTCCCAACCCCTGCATCTGGGAAAAAATGGTCAAAAGATTGCAAAGCGAGTGAATGAAACTCTCGAGCAGCAAGGAATGATAAACTACTTTAATTCTGTGCGGCTTAATCAAAACTTTCCACACTGACACAACAAGCTTCATGTTTGGCTGGAAGCGTGTAATGGCACTAAAATATATAAATGCAAAGTGGATTATTTTCCTGAATTCTCATTGGCCCTAATTTTTGTTTGATTAATTGCTTTGCATGTTTCCTCCCAATTAGGCTCGTGTTTGTGGCACGAGGCTGTGGAGAACAGTCCCGAAATATAAAACAATCTAATGAGGGAGAAATGTCAGGCTTTGTGAAGACGCCGCAAACTGGAAAATTGCACCACAGATCTGTAAATGACTTGGTAATTATGGATTGCCTTTGACTGTGTACTGACATTTCACTGACTAGGCTTGAATGCATAATTTCCATGCTTACATACGGCAGTTGTTTATCCTGCGATAATCACACAAAACCTGTCAAGAACATGTCTGGGTTGTATTACACAGCTCTCAGGAATACTTAATTCTGATTGGTCAATCCTGACACTCTCGGGTCAAATATTTGCTGCTTAATGTTTTTGAATGAAGTCTCTTTTTCTCACCAAGGCTGCATTTATTTGATAAAAAATACAGAAAAAAACTGTAAAATTGTGAAAAAGTATTACAGTGTAACATAAGTGTTTTCTATGTGAATATATATTAAAATGTAATTTATTCCTCTGTTCAAAGCTGAATTTTCAGCATCATTACTCCAGTCTTCAGTGTCACATGATCCTTCAGAAATCATTCTAACATGAGGATTTGATGCTCAAGAAACACTTCTGATTATTATCAGTGTTGAAATGTCTTCATATCTTTGTGTGACACATTTTTCAGGATTCTTTGATGAAAAAAAAAGTTCAAAAGAACAGCTTTTATTTGAAATTGAAATCTTTTGTAACATTAACATCTTTTGTTCTGCATTTATTTGATTTTACTTCAATAAAGCCTTTCAAATCACAAGAAAATACACTTATAGCATTGATATATGTGCCTCTTTAAATGCCACTGTTTCTAAAAATCTCTCAACCACAGAATAGCTATAAATCTCTCACAACACAGTCTTCAATACAGGTCACATCGCATTGGAGACTCAATAGATCCATACTAGTATAGATCACTCAAAGTATGTTCGATTACATCACTCCGACATAATTTGACGTCTTGCCTCAAGAGATGGACACACACAAGCATATCTCCTGACGAATCAACGATTATTATTTAAAAAATCAATGAAACAGCCAAAACAACACATGTGAATATTGGACAAGACAGTCACTCAGTGCTCATAAAGAGAATAGCGCTAATAAACCAAAATAAATGAATGAATTAACACCAGTTACTGCAAAGTTCTACCAAAGGAGGAGAAAACTGCCGTCCAATGTCTGATGTCCTGGACAGCATGTGCTATTGGTTGATCTCATGTGAGTGTTCATTTCGTTCACAAAAATCTATGGTGAAATGTTTGTTAACAACCTTTTTTCCATGACTTAGATGAGATGATGACAAGACGACACCAACATCATTAAATAATAACTGTGACAAGACTAAAATTTAGTTAAAGTAAAAAATAAAAAAAAATCTCTCTTTGTTTTTGTCTAAAAATCTAAAATATTTGTACAAAAATGTGTGAAGTTGCAGCCGAATACAATCCGTAATCTACTAAACATACATTAGTAAAAGAAGTAAAAGCATATATAATTTCCCGACTAATTTCCGACTAATTTCCCTAATCTTCACGATACTTTAGAGCACGATGGAAACGTAGAAAGCAACAGGTCTGTGGGGAAAAAAAGTTCCTGGGACAAATTATTCCGGGTAATTTCGGTGGAAAGCGGCTATTGAGATCTCTCTGACCTTGAATGTAAAGCAGCATTACGTTTATGAACATCAGCTGTAATTGATTGCTTGGGAAATTCTTCTAAAAGCACTTCCCAATAGCTTGCCAAACGTAAAAGCTTTTTTAAAAGCCCCTCACATTCCTGCATGACCTTCCCGTTACATGCCTTTCCAAAAACAGGTTTTTAAACAAGCAGGTTATGGGTCCGGCGATTTATTCGGCAAGACCTAATCAAGTGTCTCCACACACACACGGAGGAATGGAGCCAATTAACTCTGGCATGGGAACATTTGTGAAATCTGTGACTGGCAGAAGCGTCCGGCGAGCGTCTCCGGGCATTTATTACGAGGCGTTTGATTTATGCGGCACTATCAGGCTCCCCAGAGTGTGTGTGTGTGTTTCCCCAGCCTCTCAAACACACGCCGTGATGGACCGGGAGTCTTATTGATTATCTGCCCGTATCAGCGCAGACGCCCATAGAGATGAGAGACTCTTAGCGCTTCCCAAACACACACACAAGCACTCCAGCACTGGTGATAGCAGGCATTAATTAAAGCCTGGTGACAGCAGACAAAGACTTTAGTCTGAGAATGTGCCACTAAAGCACCTTTATTAGCATATTGAGGGAAATAATTGGCACCTTGCAACTGTGGAGAGGCGAGGGGCGCAGCGGCTTAATGCGGTTAACAATCAGTGTGCTTTGTTTATAATAATACATTTTTATAATATTATTATAAAAATGATACTTATTTTTTAAGGAATATCACACAATTTTTCTTTTGTGTTTTAATTAATGTTGTGCAGCACTCTAGTTGCAAAGGAATCATTTGATTATATTACAAAAGATTAATTTAATTGTTAATGTTATGTCTTTGTTCTAAATCTTAAAATAAAACATACATCACAGAGGGGTATTTTTGAGGAGGGGGGGGGGGGGGGACCCATATAGGGTCCAATAATGTAAAACAATTAATAATTAATTAAATGGATAAAAATGTATGAATTTAATTAACTAAATATTTTAATAATCAAAACCCATGAATTATTAATTAAATGGTTAAAAATGTATGAGTTTAATTAATTATGCATGGTTTTTGATTGTTAAAATATAATTAAATAATTAAAATTACAGAATTTCTGAAAAGTAAAACATTTCATAAGGTTTTATGTATTGAATTGATTAGACATTACTAAAAGTAAACAAAGCATTAAAACGGAATGCAGGAAAAATTTTAACTGAAAAACAAGATTTCTGAAGAAATAAAATAGTAAAAATTGGAATTTGGGGGAAAAAATAAAAAGAATAAATAAATATAAAAAATAAAATTATTGTTAAATTGTATTCGTTTCAAGATTTCATTTAATTACACATCTACATAGACTAAAATGTAATGTAACCATTAAAACGGTATACCAAAAAAAAAAAAAAAAAAAAAAAAAATACAGAAAAATTAAAACGAGGAAATGGAATTTAGGAAAAAATGAAACAATGACATCAGTCATTCAGACAAGTGTTTGCCAAAATAAAAACAAATCGTGATGCTCGATTTGACAGCCCAAACAATGACAGCTGCTGGGCGGTCTGTGCTAAAACAGATGTGTGTGAAACGTGTCAGTTTGTGTGCAGACGAACAGCGTTTAACTGCATAAAACCGTAATCAGGCGCTAAACGCTTAATTAGCCCCCAGCGGACGCTCGGATACACAAACAAACACCAGCGTTTGATTTAAGGTGCCTTACACACTCCAGCAAGGGCTTTGATGTGGGAATGAACACATTCATGATTGCATGTGGTGCTGAAAAACCAATAATTATGCATAATCATCAATAATGATAAAACAAATAATTCTAGTTCCACATGCCAGCGTTCCAGCTGTGCAAATATACCAGCTGTGATGTGAAACACCTGTTAAGTCACCTCAATACAAAATGTATTTGAATAAAATGCAGCTGTATGGCAGTGGACGTCTTAGAAGCATCACAAAAACTTTTCTTTTAACTTCTGCTCCAAGATGCTTGAAACTTTTACATATTATGCCCTATTATGCCCTTTTACAAAGTCTCAATTTTGAACGTTCAAAAACACATTATTTTGCAGCACCTCTCTTTCCAGTCTGTCAGTAACGCTCTGTTTAGTTCCTGTCTCTATGAAGCCCCTCCTTCTGAAAAGCACAATGTGCTCTGATTGGTTGGCTGGACCAGTGTGTTGTGATTGGTCAACTGTTTCAAACATGTTTGGGAAATGTTACACCCCTAATTACCATAAGTTTCAACACACTACTAACTAACTCAACCAGGCCCCGCCCCTTTATTCTGCATATTAATTATTTAAATGAGGAATATTGTGACATGTTTTTTCCAGGAAGAAAACTCAAGACTACAATGGAGGCGTTTCATGGAGTTCAGAAACAGTGACACGGATATAGAGAATAACTCCCATTTTGTAACTTTGCAAACATTTTTCATGCTCAAACAGCAACATTACACACTAAAGAAAACTGAACATAAAATTAGCATAGATCTGGAAAATCAAATCAATATTTGGTTTACCTTTAAAACAGCCTGTGCCTCGTTTTTATAGAGGTTTGCAGGTGTTTCTTCAATGCATTTATGATTTAGTCTGAATTGCTTCTGTCTCTTCATGCAATCCCAGACGGACTCGATGACGGTGAGATCAGATCTCTGAGTGCGTCACATGACTCCGGTTCGTACAAAAATATCACTCACTCTTGATCAGCACAACTTTTGCAAAGGGAATGTTTGGAAATCTAACACTCATATATTCTACAGGCAAAGTTATGCAAAAGATAAAAATGTCCTGACTGACGCCGTCATAAATGAACAATAAATCCCCAAAAAACCCAAATAAGTAGGAAAACTCCTTGGTATTTAAAAAAAGACATTTGAAAGATATTTTCCATAAAATCACATTAAAGGACTCATATCATAAATCTTTTATTTCTTTCCCTGTGGTTTGTTTCTAATATTAGTCAATACTTTTACTATATGCTTCCATATAACAATAAACTCTTTTATTTCAAAAGATCCAGAAGAAGGTTTTGGGTTCTCATGATAAAAGTGAGGAGATTTTTGAGGGACTGACGTGAGCAGAGTGTCTGTGAGAGACGTTTAATTCAGAAAGTCAATCTCCATTTACTGATCGTCCACTCGAGCTCATGATACAGAGACGCGACAGGAGTCAAAGAGCCAGAAAATGAGAAACGCTCTGAAAGCGATGACGCGTGACACAGATACACGCAGGTTTAGGCAGCGGAGAGGAGGACGCTGCTAATGTTTGGAAAGAAAGTAATCCAAAGTGGATTTATGATGCTACCCAAAAAATGACCAATCGGATCACCCTGGCAACACCATGGAAATGCCATAGCAACCACCCTAGCAACACCTTAGTAACCACCTATCAGAACATTCTAACAACTGCCCAGCAATGTCCATCCAGAATATCTTAAAGGTAAAGTTGGCCCAGAATAAAAAATGTTGGTTAAACTACACCTTTAAAAGTTGGAAACATCTGAATACACATCAGCCACCACTTGGCAACACCCTAGTAACCACACATAACGATTACCTGACCGCTGCCTATCAATCGGCCAGAACACATCAGCAACATGCAGCACTCAACAACAATATTTTTTACTTACTCAGATTTATACTTAAAGTCCGTTCACTCCAAGGACGATAACTATAACAGTTTTAATAATAGTTCTAATGTTAGAAATGGGAAGTCAACACTACAACTACATTGACGCAGACTATCACACCTATTTTTTTTTCGGCAGATGAACAATAAAAACATTGACAGCCAATCAGAATCCACCTGACTCTGAAGAGCTCAAGCATTTAAAGCGACAGATATAGTTATAATTATCTATAAAGTTCTAGGTGTGAACGGGTCTTAACACTCAACATTTTGACTCGCAACATCACAAAAGAATTCTAAATATAATAACATTTTTCTTTAGCAATATATCTGACTGCCAAATATGTCTAAACATGTTAATGAAAAAATAATACATCAAGGGTATATTTACAACAAATATTTTGTTGCTTAGTAACATTTTTCTTTAGAAATATATTTAACTCTTTCCCCGCCGTTAACGGAAATTTCCGGCTTTTTGTGTTTCATTGTAATACGGTAGGGGGCGCTATTACACATCTTCAGAAAGAGTACTGAATCTCCTGATCAAAACACAGGAGAAGAAGAAGCAGAAACAAGCAATAAAAGCATTGCTTGCACGTTCTAGTCTTGGGGAAAAAAAATCTATTTTCTCAGCTTTGTGTTCAAAATGTTTATGCTTTCAATTTACAGCAATAGTGATAATACTCCGAGACGGCTACAAATTCACACTAAAATCGACACTTTTGCCCATTCAAACTGATGCTTCCAAACTTCATGCAGATCATCATACTAACTCTTTTATTTCAAAACAGAGGAAAGAAACCCATGTTTGCACGACACAAGCCGTCTACAGAGCGAGCGAGAACCCAGATCTGAGATGAATCGATGAACGCCTCGCTCTCTCTGTGTGATATGCAGTTCATTTGACCAGGTCTCAAACACCTTCACTGGACTCAGCGTGAAGCTCAGGCCACGACTCACGACACACAGATATCAGGGCCAGAGCACACAACAGCAGCGCTCTGAAACGCGTGTCCCTGATAAAGCCCGGGATTTCAGTCTGGGCTCAGGAGGGACGTCGTGTGGTGAATGGTAATATGTTTTATCTGTGCTTTTCAGAAACAAACATCTCAGAGGCAAAGCTGAACTTCTGCAATCTCCAAGACACGTTCAAACGTGGAACGACAGCAAAGGACCCGTTTAAAACCCTCCACTGGAGCAGAAAAATCACAAATGAGATCTCTTTAATAATTCAACTGCTTCTCAGACACCAATAAGATTAAATGGAAGGAAAATGGAGATGTCTACTGAGAAGAAGGCACCAGTAATCCAATATTTCTCTCTACTAGAGTTTCAGATGAGATCTCACACTGTATTTGCCAAGATGGTGGAATCTGTAATCAAAAGTCTTTCCTCATGTCAACCAAACAAGTTCTTCTGAGATCTGAACTATGCGGCCCACATTACTGCCAAAAGTGGTCTCTCTCTCTTGTTCCTTCCTTCCTTCCTTCCTCCCTCCTTTCCTTCCATTCCCTCCCTCCCTACCTCCCTCCCTCCCTTCCTCCCTCCCTCCCTCCCTCCCTTCCTCCCTCCCTCCCTCCCTCCCTCCCTTCCTCCCTTCCTTCCTTCCTTCCTTCCTTCCTTCCTTCCTTCCTTTCCTTCCCTCCTTCCTTTCCTTCCCTTCCCTTTCTTCCCTTCCTTCCCTTCCCTTCCTCCCTCCCTCCCTCCTTCCCTCCCTCCTTCCTTCCCTTCCCTTCCTCCCCTCTCTCCACTCTCTTCCTTCCTTCCTTCCCTTCCTCCCTCCCTCCCTCCCTCCCTTCCTTCCTTCCTTCCTTCCTTCCTTCCTTCCTTCCTTCCTTCCTTCCTTCCTTCCTTCCTTCCTTCCTTCCCTTCCTCCCTCCCTCCCTCCCTCCATCCATCCCTATCCTTTCCCTCCCTCCCTCCCTATCCTTTCCCTCCCTCCCTCCCTCCCTATCCTTTCCCTCCCTCCCTCCCTATCCTTTCCCTCCCTCCCTCCCTATCCTTTCCCTCCCTCCCTCCCTCCCTATCCTTTCCCTCCCTATCCTTTCCCTCCCTCCCTCCCTCCCTATCCTTTCCCTCCCTCCCTCCATCCCTCCCTCCATCCCTCCCTTCCTTTCCCTCCCTCCCTTCCTTTCCTCCCTTCCTTTCCTCCCTTCCTTCCTTCCTTCCTTCCATAAATACATTTCACAAATAAATAAATGTAGAGAAATAGAAATAGACACAAATTAGACAATTTTATTACAGTAATGTAGACAGATCTATCTATCGATCTATCTATCTATCTATCTATCTATCTATCTATCTATCTATCTATCTATCTATCTATCTATCTATCTATCTATGTCTATCTGTCTGTCTAGATATAGATCTAAATATAAATAAATTCTAAATGCAAAAAATATTCTATATATACACTCACCTAAAGGATTATTAGGAACACCTGTTCAATTTCTCATTAATGCAACTATCTAATCAACCAATCACATGGCAGTTGCTTCAATGCATTTAGGGGTGTGGTCCTGGTCAAGACAATCTCCTGAACTCCAAACTGAATGTCAGAATGGGAAAGAAAGGTGATTTAAGCAATTTTGAGCGTGGCATGGTTGTTGGTGCCAGACGGGCCGGTCTGAGTATTTCACAATCTGCTCAGTTACTGGGATTTTCACGCACAACCATTTCTAGGGTTTACAAAGAATGGTGTGAAAAGGGAAAAACATCCAGTATGCGGCAGTCCTGTGGGCGAAAATGCCTTGTTGATGCTAGAGGTCAGAGGAGAATGGGCCGACTGATTCAAGCTGATAGAAGAGCAACTTTGACTGAAATAACCACTCGTTACAACCGAGGTATGCAGCAAAGCATTTGTGAAGCCACAACACGCACAACCTTGAGGCGGATGGGCTACAACAGCAGAAGACCCCACCGGGTACCACTCATCTCCACTACAAATAGGAAAAAGAGGCTACAATTTGCACAAGCTCACCAAAATTGGACAGTTGAAGACTGGAAAAATGTTGCCTGGTCTGATGAGTCTCGATTTCTGTTGAGACATTCAGATGGTAGAGTCAGAATTTGGTGTAAACAGAATGAGAACATGGATCCATCATGCCTTGTTACCACTGTGCAGGCTGGTGGTGGTGGTGTAATGGTGTGGGGGATGTTTTCTTGGCACACTTTAGGCCCCTTAGTGCCAATTGGGCATCGTTTAAATGCCACGGCCTACCTGATCATTGTTTCTGACCATGTCCATACCTTTATGACCACCATGTACCCATCCTCTGATGGCTACTTCCAGCAGGATAATGCACCATGTCACAAAGCTCGAATCATTTCAAATTGGTTTCTTGAACATGACAATGAGTTCACTGTACTAAAATGGCCCCACAGTCACCAGATCTCAACCCAATAGAGCATCTTTGGGATGTGGTGGAATGGGAGCTTCGTGCCCTGGATGTGCATCCCACAAATCTCCATCAACTGCAAGATGCTATCCTATCAATATGGGCCAACATTTCTAAAGAATGCTTTCAGCACCTTGTTGAATCAATGCCACATAGAATTAAGGCAGTTCTGAAGGCGAAAGGGGGTCAAACACAGTATTAGTATGGTGTTCCTAATAATCCTTTAGGTGAGGGTAAATAAATTAAACATAAATATTGTTGCCTATAGAATATTACAGTTCAATAAAAATGTATCAAAGGTATCTTCCAAAAATCACATTCTAGTGCCTTTTCACCTTTCAATAAAAAGATGTCTGCAATTCTTTAATAAGGATTATTTATGTTATTTAAACACAATATAACCAAGAACTCCCTAAAGTCTCCTGAGCTGTGAAAGAAAATCTCTGAGCAGTAAAAGTTGAAATACACCACACACACATCTATACGGGTCAGAATAATCTGCAATGCAGAGGATCTGAACTAGAATCCCGAAACGCCGATACTGGGGCAACTTTACACACGTCTGAAGGGTAAATACACCTGCATAACTGCACAGGTTAGCATGCGCAGGTGGCATCGGATAGCAGCGCGTTCCAGTTAAACACAACCGAGTGATGATTTACTTCCAAATGAGAGCATACGACACAGAATAAACTCACACACCTGCCGGAGAGAAACATTAACGACAAGACTGACTCTTCATTCATGAGAAGTGCTTTGTGTTTTATGTTCAGCTTTACAAAGTCATAAACATCACTTCCCACAATCAAATTCCTTTGGTGAAACCCTGTCATTACCGAACGGACGATATTGTGTGATTATAATCAGCTCGCCGCATGTTAGCACACATCCTAATGAACACACAAGTGTGATGGCACGACCTCCCGGAGCAAAGCTTTTCTCCTTCACTTAAATGCTTCAGGCTGTTAGACTGCAGCCTTTCTAACACCAGAAACACAGGCGACACGATAACAACCTCATTACTTGAGACCTTGAGCTTTCGCTGGAGAAGATGGGATGTAAATCAAGCATTTATCGCCTGTAATCTCTCTGAAAGTTGAAGAGGGTGAACGTGAGATTCAGCGTGAGCCACAGCTGCTCTATATATGATATAATACGCTCTTCTCTTCTAGATGCAGAGATTTGACGGCTATTGAAGTGCGTGTCGCTGCTTTAGGCTTCTTAGACTCTTTGAGGTTGTGTTTAGATGATGAAGAAATCGAGAAGGACACTAACGGGGGGAAAACATGCACATCAACTCTCGTTTGTGGTCTAATAAATTGCATCGCAATAAAATCAGCTTTGATTGTCCAGTGACAGGAGCTATTTTTCATGTTTTCATGACTAACAGGGAGTGCAAGTGTCTTTTTCAAGGGCACTACATTTTATATGCACACACAGCTCCCACTAGTGTTTATGGGTACTTGAAAAGCCCATAGCAACACCTTGGCAAACTGACACCTAGTAACTTATTATTAATGTATTTTTATACGTGTCAAAAATGTATATGAAGGATATCAAAACTTGCATATATATGAAGGATAGATTTGAATCATAACTAAAGACCAGAATAACATAGAGACACCTTAGCAACCACATAGCAACACCTTGGAAATCTAACAACATTCTAATTTATTTTTTTGCAATCTATATTTATACATGTCAAAAAAAAAAAGAAAAAAAAGAAAAGAAGAGATATATATATATTATATATATATATATATATATATATATATATATATATATATATATATATATATATATATATATATATATATTGTATATATGTCAAAAATTCTATATATTTGAAGGATGGATTTGAATCATAACTAAATACCATACCATAGAGACGCCTTAGAAACCACATAGCAACACACTGGCAACCTGACAACATCCTATTAACATTTTTTTCCATCTATTTTATACATGTCAAAAAATTACATATATTTGAAGGATGCCAAATTATTTTAAAATATTTGAAGGATGGATTTGAATAATAACTAAAGAGTAGAATACCATAGAGACACTTTAGCAACCGCATAGCAACACCTTGGCAACCGGACAAAATCCTATTAACTTTTTTGCAATCTATTCTTATTCTTTATTCTTATATTCTCAAAAAAAGATATATGTTTGAAGGATGGATTTGGACCATAACTAAAGAACAGAATACCACAGAGACACCTTAGCAACCACATAGCAACACCTCGGCAACATCACAACATCATTAAAGATATTTTAGTAACTTTTTTAGGAATATGTTTTAATGTCAGAAAAATACATCAAATGCTTAAAAAAAAATTATAGTAATAGCTTGAAATGTGAGAATTTTACATAAAAAGCTGGTTAAAGTACGACAGTGACATTTGAAGGACAGACCAGAACCACATCCAAAGACCACAATATCATATCACACCTTAGCTACCGCATAGCAACACCTTGGCAACCTGACAACATCCTACCATCATGAATGGGCAAACATCACTCACATATTCTTCATAGAGTATCTAGTTTTCATATGCGTGAATGACTTGCATGTTTAATATAAGCACACACAAGCTTTGGTGAATGGATCCGCGTTGGTTTACAGTTAAACTCCCGGCCCGATCGCAAACGGGCATCTCTAATTGCAGTCAAGCAATGCAGTAAACCTCTCCTCCCACTCCTGACCGTCACGTCACATTTAACGTCCCGCTGAGAGGGGTGCAAAAGACCCCCGCCACCCCCAGGGGCCTGAGTCGGCACAGTTCACCCTGCTAAATTGGATTTTAAATGCAGATAATTGTTGCTCGAGTGAGAATGGAGCGATTTCCAAAGATGCATCGTCCACACAAACACTAGACAGTGATTCATGATCATCTTCTAGGGGTTTGCAATTAACCGAAGGTGGTCCTGGTGGAGACAAGGCACTGTAAACCACTGTGTACTTTAGTTAATGCGCTCTACTTTCAGCATTGGTACGTTGTTGCCATTAGAAAGGCAAGCAATAAACACGGTAGATCACAAATAAGAGAATTGTGCCTCTCATCATATTAATGTGTACTATTACAGCACTACACAAGGAAAAGTGCAGCATTGCAGAGAAAACGTATTGCATTCATAAGAACAAAGTCCGAATTTCTTTGTACTTTTAAACAAGGCTGCTTTTCCAGTTTTGCATTTGGAAGATATGAAAGTGAATATATTAGACATGCCATAATCTTTCCCTAACAGAACTTATTCAAATCTCTTAAACGAATCCGTTCTTATGGCTGAAAGGCAGGATTCGAGCAGGTTTTACTCCTGAAGGTGTTTAAGGTGTCAAGACTCAGAGCAGTTGAGAACGTAACCTTGATATTCGCAAAAGAGGAATCTCTGCAATATTACCGATCAATAACGTTGGCTCTCTGACTTGAGATCGACCCCAGTGCGTTTCTACAGACAAGGGCTACTATAAAAGCAACTACATATTTTACAGATTACTGGCCCTGAGAGAGAGAGAGAGAGAGAGAGAGAGAGAGAGAGAGAGAGAGAGAGAGAGAGAGAGAGAGAGAGAGAGAGAGAGAGAGAGAGAGAGAGAGAGAGAGAGAAATCTGCACTTGCTTTGATGGAATTTATTGGCTGAATAAGGCATTTCTCATTTAGTGAACAAACAAATTAAAATGGACAAACCAAAGTAGTGTTATTTAGTCTCAACAACTCCTTTCTTACAGTGTACAGCTTTCTGACACACAAAAAACGAGGGAGTGGAGAGGAAATCTACTGCTAGAGCTGTTTATTTAACACTCGACCTCATTTATTTGGCCTGAACAGTGAGTTCAGCATTGCTGTATTGCTCTCTTTCTGAGAGACCAACCTGTAAGTTTGTGGGATATTTTACAGCACTGTTAATCTGCTAACAGAGATCTACCAGTGTTATGCTATTTAAAGACACTGTCAACTGTTTTCTTTCACTCTAAAAAAATCTTGGGTCATCTTTTTCAGTATTTGGGTAGATTTTGTTACCCAGTTCCTGGGTCAGATGTAACAACTCAGTATTTGGGTAGTTTTTGTGTAACCCAGATCCTGGGTCAGACGTAACAACCCAGTGTTTGGGTAGTTTTTGTGTTACCCAGATCCTGGGTCAGACGTAACAACCCAGTGTTTGGGTAGTTTTTGTGTTACCCAGATCCTGGGTCAGATGTAACAACCCAGTGTTTGGGTAGTTTTGTGTTACCCAGATCCTGGGTCAGATGTAACAACCCAGTGTTTGGGTAGTTTTTGAGTTACCCAGATCCTGGGTCAGATGTAACAACCCAGTGTTTGGGTAGTTTTTGTGTTACCCAGATCCTGGGTCAGACGTAACAACCCAGTGTTTGGGTAGTTTTTGTGTAACCAAGATCCTGGGTCAGAAGTAACAACCCAGTGTTTAGGCAGTTTTTGTTACCCAGATCCTGGATCAGACGTAACAACCCAGTGTTTTGGTAGTATTCTTGTGTTACCTAGATCCTGAGTCAGACATAACAACCCAGGGATTGATTTATTGAGGTCTGAAGTTAGAATAGATCCAGCGCCGTTACGGTTGAAACGGGAATACAGAGTCTGGTCGATTACACTTGAATTACTCATAAATGTTAAATTTTTTGCTTCTAATATTTGTTAAAAGAGCTTAAATGTTGGCAATATGTATTAAAAATTATATAAAATATACTATACTGTAAAATATTATTGAAAATAAAGGAATTATCATGCAAGCCAGTGGTTGTATCAATCATTTTTAAAAAGATTAGAGGATTTAAGTTAATCCGCAGACATTAATTCATGTATGAAGTAAAAAAAAAAAAAAGAAGAAGAAAAAAAAAGCTATAGTATTATAGTAAAAATGAATAAATGCTGGGTTAAATCAACCCATTATGCTGGGTTAAATAAACAACCCAACATGTGTTCTGTCCTATATTCACTCAGCCCTTCGATTGAAAAGATCCCAAATTGGGTTGAACAGTGTTTTTTAGAGTGTTCATTGAGTGTGTCTTTCAGCTGGGGTTTCATCGAGATGGGTGATGCAGGTTTATATCTGTTCCCGTTTGACGAACGACACAATATAAAGCATGAGCTGTGATAAAAGATCTGGAAGATATTGGACCTTGTGAGATTAATGTCAAACTTATTTTGGAGCTCCCGAGCGCTCAGAGAAGTTCAGATGAAACGGCTCTCGGTAGGGCCATTACCACATCCCGCCAGGATGAAGTATTTCTGGATTTGGGTTATTCCACTTCTCCAACATTAATTTAATGTTGCTTTCCTTCTATTCTGTTAACATTGACACAGTATTTCATTTCTATTACCTTTCTGTCAGAGAGAAATTCAATCAATGGAGGAAATATTGTCACAAAGCAGATTTTTGTCCTTGAAATATTGCAATTTTATGAGATGTCTTTCTTTACGAGAAATAAAAACAGAAACACAGGAGAGCACATTGTTGACATAAAGAGCGAGTATAGAGCGATAAATATTGATCATGATTATGTGTCACTGAGAACTAAATAGAGAATTCTTTTTAAAATCGAATTGAATTTGAATTTAGGGTAGCAAACTGGATTTATGAAATTCTTAAGAATAAAATTCCTCTAAAATGCATTTTTCTTTTTATTAACAATTTATTTTGATGGTAGACATTCTACTTACTATAAGTAACTTTGCAACTACATGTCAACTAACTCTCATTAGAGTATTAGTAAACTGTCTGCTTAATATCTGATAACACTTTATTTGGTGTTATTTTGATCTATTAGGATATTATACAGCATCATAGACTGTAGTTTTATTATTTACTAAGCTAAAAAAAAAATGGAGAATTAATATAAATAATAATATATAAAATATAAAATAATATAATATAATAATATTTGAATTAAGAATTGCACTTAATGAACTTAGAATGTCTTAATTATTCTTTTCTTAGAATATTTCTGTCAATCTGGCCCCAGGATGCAGAATTGCAATTTAAAATGTGAATGTAAGGAAGTAAAACTGAAATTTAATGAAATTCTAAGAAGTTACACTTATTTTTAACTTAATAAAAAGTTTGTCAAGGTAAAGTTATTACTGGTTTTTTACTGTATTTACACACACATTGGCAATATAATCACTTTTTTTGTAATTAATCATAGTAATTTCTGTAGTTTACTCACCAGACTGACACACACACACACACACACACACACACACACACACACACACACACACACACACACACACACACACACACACACACACACACAGTCGCTCACATAGCGAGTTTCATAGAAACTTCTCTCAGTAAACAGTGCTTTATTACACTGTGGGCTGGAAAAGATGCAGGTCTGACGGGATTCATATCTGCACTATATGAAACATCAAAAGTCTGGCAGCAGAGATACCAAATAACAAATAAATACTACAGTGGGAAGGAAACGGGACGTCCTGTAGATTATTCCCAGTGGCAAAGTTGTTTGCACCTCCTATAGGGTGTAACAGCTCAGATTTCTCACAGTTTGCTAAACTGATAGATTTACATAAATAGCTCCAAATTTGAAACGCCCCAAATAAAACTCACAGTTCTTATCGTAATTGCTGATTATAAGAGTGTTCAGTGTGAGTTTTATGAATTTCCACAAGCGATGGGAGGTGTTTCCCTACGGCCAGTTTATGATTAAACTCCTTCACCACCTGCTTTCTCCACTTCAGTCTGTGACTAACTGATAAACCCTCCCGAAAACACGCTCATCCCGCCCGGAAGGACCCCTGTTTGAAGTCCTGCTGTCGTACTTCATCATTTCAGCCCGTAAGCGAATGTCTCCGCTTCCTTATTTCCCAGCGCTCTGGGTCCTGAGACACACACATCTCGTTTAAAGCATGCATCCCAGGTGAAGGTGAAGCATTATGAATACCAGTTTAATTTGCTGGGAGCTTCCCTGCGGGATCCGCCTGGGAAGTACATGTCGGACAAGCAGTGCATCATGGGTAATGAAGGGTTTTACCTCCTGCCTGCCGGGGAGAGTTTCATAATAGAGCTTTTGATTTGAATAAATGTCTCTCGCTCTCTCTCTCTCTCCCCGACTCAAAGAGCAGCATTCGTCTTGTTGCGGTCGTGAGATATTTGGTAATGGTGACGAATGTGGTTTGACTCGTACAGCGTGACCACACAGTTCTGCTTTCTTAAACACACACTCCAACGCACCTGCTCGTTTATCTGAAATATTGCACACTTGTGGATGTTGGAAGAGCTAGTTTCTGTCAATGGGGTCCAAAATCTATAAATCTCTGTAGGAAAGCAGAGTGAGCGGAAGTTTAAAAGTAGGTCTGCATGACTCCAACAAAAATCAATGATTAGTTATTTTCTGAGATACTGTAATTATTCATATAAATGATATATTATTTATATAATGGTTCTGGTTATTTATTTTCAATAAAAACATACATTTTAAAAATAATTTACTGAGATATTGTAATTAGTATTTATTTAAATTACATATAATTATTATGTGATTATTCTTTTTGATTTTAATTAATAACATTACATTTTTACATTAAATACTTTAAAAACAGGTCCGCACGATTGAAACAAAAATCATAATGTGCAGTCATTTCCTGAGATATTATTATGATTTCTTATATAAATTATTATTCATATATTATTATTATGTTGTTATTAATTTTGATTAATAATATTACATTTGAACCTACAGAACTTTAAAACTTTAAAAATAGGTCTGTACGTTTGTAATAATTATTTAATATAATATATAAACATTATTTTGATTAATAACATTTGGTTTTTGCTTGCATAACTTTAAAAATAGGTCCGTACAATTGTAGCAAAAATTATAATTTTCAGTTATTTATTGAGATATTGTAATTATTATTTATATAAATGATATACTAATTTTGATTAATAACATACGTTTTTTACTTGCATACAGAACTTTAAAAATAGGTCTGCATGATTGTAACAAAAATAATTTTCAGTTATTTCCTGAGATATTGTAAATAGTATTTATATAAATTAAATAGAATTTATATGATAATTATGTGATTATTAATTGTGATTAATAACATTACATTTTTACTTTTTTGTGGGATTTTGATGAACAATTTACACTTTACAATAAGGTTTCATTAGCTGACTAGTTAACATCAATTAAGAATTAAGAATATTTCTACAGCATTTATGAATCTAAATTAATGTTAATTTCAACGTATCCATCATTAAAAACAGTTGTATTTGTTAACATTAGTTAATGCATTGTGAACTAACATGTACAAGCAATGCACAGCTGTATTTTTACACATAATAAAATAGTTAAAATAGTTAATACATTAACTAATGTTAACACATGAAACCTTATTGTAAAGTGTACCAACAATTCTGATCTGAAAAAAAAAAAAATGTGATTATTATTTTGATCAATAACATTACATTTGAACTTTTTTTGTGAGTGGAATTTTGATTGGCCCAATCCATTATAATCAATAAAGATCCATTATATTATGATTATAATCGAAGAATAGAGTATATTTCTATATGCATTAGAAAGTCATGGTGTTAACTAAGCAATATGCGAAGAATCAACTCGACTGAAATCAATTTTGAGTCAAGTCTTTCATGCGCTTTACATGAGGAGCAATACTTTTGTGGATTCGTTGCCTATCGGGACCATCAGCACACTAGGTTTAGAGTTGATATCTCTGTTTGTCCTGAAGAAGCATATTTACGCTTCTGCTGCTCTGTGTTTAAAGCGGGGCGCAGGGTGTTAAACCCAATCTCAAACTGTTGTTGTATCTTTGGCCAAACATCACACCTTTCAGATGTGACACACATCATGATGGCCTATAGAGACGAGGGGAAATGTGTGTGTCTCAATCCTCACACATTCACTGCCTTCAATCCTACAACAACAACAACAGTAATAAACGATAAAATAAGCAGAGATGCACAGTTGATACTGATATAGCCGATTATTCAGAATGATATCTGCTGATGCTGGCAACATTTGGTGCATTACTGTAATATTAGAGGTTAAAATTAACAATGAAGTCCAAACTATTATATTCAACTGCTGTTTATTTTCAGATAGGGGTACAGCAGGGCTTAAAGGTGCACCGGGGTAAAAGGTGCATTTGACTTTATTCTCTTTTGAACTAAAATTTGGCACCAAATTTCAGCTCAGCACTTTTCTTAACAACTGCTTTTCAAGTTGCACGCGGAAATTTGGACAGCAACACAAAGTTGATTCTGTGCTAATTTGATCTAATATTTGATGTTTCAAAAAAAAAAAAAAAAAAAAAAAAAAAAATAGCAAATGAGAATCAATAACAATTTTCACTTTTGTTCAAGGGAATTAAAGCAACCGTTTTTCAATATTTGGGGTAAAAGGCACAATAATTAACATGATAATAAATTGCCGGCTGATTTTTCCATTTGTTGACGTGACACGGCTGGATTCAGATATCATATATTAAGTTGGGTGCCCAGCTAAGAGATCATCACAATGTTTATAATGAAGCCATCATATTTATCTATTAATCATTTCAAATATTAAAATATAATTTATTATATATAGTATAAATTTATTTATACTACTGTAAATCTATATTAAATTATTATGGGATCTCATTCAATGCTTTCAGAATCTTTACTTTTTTAAATAATTTTGTTTCTGTAAGTTTAAAATAAACGTATGTTAATGACAGTATATGTATTGAACAACAATGAATTCTTTTTTTTATTTTTTTTTATCAAAATAAACCCAAAATAGTGCAAACTTCCCAGACAGCAACATAGTGTCAACCCAGATCCGGCCCACATCTGGTACATGTGGGTTAAAGTGATTGTTTTGAACAAGTATTAACTTAAACATTATTAAAAACATTTTATTTTAGCTAAAGTATTAGTATCAATACTGTGTGTCTTTTGCCCCGTGCTGGTTTCAGTGCATGTTATGTCCTTGTCTAGAGACAGCTCAGTAAATGTGTACTCTAAAAAACACTGGGTTTAAAACAACCCAATTTGGGATGTTTTCGATCAAAGGGCTGGGTGAATGTAGGACAGAACACATGTTGAATTAATTTTACCCAGTCAATTTTACCCCAAACAGCTGGGTAACACAAAAACTACCCAAACACTGGGTTGTTACGTCTGACCCAGGATCTGGGTAACACAAAAACTACCCAACCACTGGGTTTTTACGTCTGACCCAGGATCTGGGTTACACAAAAATACCCAAACACTGGGTTGTTACGTCTGACCCAGGAGCTGGGTATCACAAAAACTACCCAAACACTGGGTTGTTACATCTGACCCAGGATCTGGGTAACACAAAAACTACCCAAACACTGGGTTGTTATGTCTGACCCAGGAGCTGGGTAACACAAAAACTACCCAAACACTAGGTTGTTACGTCTGACCCAGGATCTGGGTAACACAAAAACTACCCAACCACTGGGTTGTTACGTCTGACCCAGGATCTGGGTTACACAAAAATACCCAAACACTGGGTTGTTACGTCTGACCCAGGAGCTGGGTATCACAAAAACTACCCAAACACTGGGTTGTTACATCTGACCCAGGAGCTGGGTAACACAAAACTACCCAAACACTGGGTTGTTACGTCTGACCCAGGATCCGGGTAACAAAAAAAAAAAAAAAAAACACTGAAAAAATAACCCACAAAAATGAACCCAAAAGGCTCAACCCAGGATTTGGGTAGAAAAAATAACCCAGGATTTTTTAGAGTATGTGAGCGCATATGAAATCTCAGTCCTACAGAACCAATAACCCACGCAAACCTTCTCAAACTGTCCTAGTTAAGAGAATATTTTAAGACCTCCCAGACGGGTTGGTTTACTCGCCACATCAGGACAGTCTCGCTCTCAAGATGTCAAGCACAAGAGAGAAGGAAGACTTACAGAAGACTGAGTGAGCTTCAGTCTAGTAAACATCAGCTGAATGAGAGATGGTGTTATATATCCATTAATAAACGGCTGGAGCAGAAACAGAACAAACTGCAAAATGACACCGGAGAGGAAAAACTAAGTGATGAAGTCGTAACAGAAAGGGCTGTCAGGATGTCATTGAAGATCTTTGCTAATGCGCTAATAACTCACGCGACACATTTAGCTGATGGCGGCTCAATGAGGCATCTCACAACGATCCGGATGTGAAAACAACATATGCTCAAATAACTCTAACCATGATTCTACGCTCAGCCTATTTCGTGGAAACCATTTCAATAGAAATCTGCATAATAACCCCAAACAAAACAAACAAACAAACGAACAAACAAACAAACAAACAAACAGTGTTGATTATTCCAGCAGGAGGCAGCGACGCTCGTCTCCCACATCCAATTACTTATAAACAATCTTTGAAATGCCACCAACAGAAATTTGTATTTAATTTATTTATATTTCATTATATTTAACTTGCAATTTAAGGACCGTAATGGAAGATTTCACACACAGAGTTTAGATTGAGCCAGGATTAGGCTTTAGTTCAAATAGGACATTTAAGTAGCTTTTATAAACATGCCTTAGATAAAAAAACCATTACTGGTGTGCATCTTGAGACAAAACAATGACACTGACATATTTACAAATTAAAAACATGCATTGTAGTCTGTGACTAACTTAGGCCTTATTATTTCTCATAATGCCCTAATTTTCTCAAAAGGTGCGTCTTATTTCACATACTTACGCACTATTTTATGTTCTCACTGAAAATTGCAGCAAGAACTAGTGCTTATTTTACTGAAAAAAATAAAAATGTCTATTAATAAATAAATAATACAAGATACATAACATTTTTATTTACTCAGCCCTAAAATGATTAAAAATATGCTAAATAAAATTATTAAAAATACGTATTCATTTAATTAATAAAAGATGCATACATTATTTTTGTTTGTATGAATGTATTTATTTATAAATAACTACATAAATAACTAATTGACTTCTATCTAAATGAGTGGTTTGTTACCACAATAACCATGTGGACTAAACGTTACATTTTCTCAAAGCGTTTGCACTGCTGTCAAGAGTGTGTGAGTTTTGATTTGGTTTGGCAGTGTGCCACAGTCTGCAGCTCCTGACACTCTTGCATGAATCAATGTATCATCTTTTCCTAATGACAGACCTGTCTCAGAAAGAAAGCATTGTTCAACAGCGTTCATGAAAGCAGCCATTCGTTTCATCGTGCATATACACAATGCGAGTTGCTATAGCGATGTTTATTACTTACACTACAGACGTCATTCTGGCACCATGAATAGAGATATTCTTCAAACAGACTAATAAAGACAGCTCTGCTAATGAGGCGCATGTTTTTCCTACAGTGCTTTCTGAGCATTAGGGCTTTGCTTTGGACTGTAATCTGCCTTCAGGAACGCCGGAGAGCCAATTCAAACCCCGCAGGCCCTTTTACGGACGTAATTTAGTTGTGTTTTCTACACGGCCTGTGCTTTCATCATGTGTCTGCTCATTGTGGATATGCCTTCAAGAGGGACCTGGTCATTTCACAAGGTGTTGCGCTTTTAACCCTCCACATGCTGAATTATATACGTGCATCATAGCGCTTTGCATGTGCAGAGCTGAGATCTGAAAACATAAGGATGGCTCCCCATAGTTCGTCATTTAATCACCCTCATTTTGTCCCGAACTCAAAGGTTACTTTCTCTGTGAGACACAAAAGAAGAGCATTTACTGTGTTGATGTGACACTTTTGCATTTCGAACATGCAAATTTGTCTTTGAACTAGGAAAATGGTCCATTGTAAGAAGCAGGGATGTGTCAAGAATTTGGGAAAGGAGATAACGGATTCTTTTGAGCCCCTAAAGCAGAGTATATATGCCAATGCTTTTGCATTCTCGCATAATTATATATTTGGGTGATTATATTGTATACAACTTGCAGGCATCAGGAAGCCGCTATCAGTATACGGATTATTGAAAACGTTTTTGAATGTGCTTTTTACTTTCACTTTCCAATCCGCGATTATGCTCTGAACAGCGGGGAAAAACGGCCATATAGATATTTTTAATATTATTAAAAATAATATTAATTATCATTTTAGCAGGAATATTAGACTGCTGTCACTTTAAGAGCTGACGCACTGATCCATTATACTGTTACACATGCGTTTTCTTTCTCAACTGTTTACGTTCACTTAAAACAACTGACTGTTTACGTGAATACTCACGAAGACTGGCATTTTGACATTATTTTGTGAGTATTTGACTGTTTAAGTGCAATAAGCAGCAAAAAAGAGCTAAATTTAGCGCTGAGAGGCGACTTTATGTGCTGCACTTTGAGTGTGAGTACAACATCTGCGGGAATGAGTCAAATTATGCGCAATACGTGCAATCCCACACTGAAATTCAAGCCCTGTAACAGCAGCAATATTTAATCTCACGCTGTCTAAATGAAACAATTGAGATTTTAAAATGCTTTTTCTTTCCCTACCATTGAAAAGTTTGGGGTCAGTAAGAAACTAATACTTTTATTCAGCAAGGATTCATTCAATTGATCAAAAGTGACAGTAAAGACACTTATAATGTTACAAAAGATTTATATTTCAAATAAATGTTTACACATCCTATTCGTCAGAGAATTCTATGAAGCAGCACAACTTTTTTCAGCATTGATAATGTTTCTTGAGCATCAAATCCTCATATTAGAATGATTTCTGAAGGATCATGTGACACTGAAGACTGGAGTAATGATGCTGAAAATTCAGCTTTGAACACAGGAATGAATTACACTGTACTATATATGCACATAGAAAACACTTATTTCATATTATAATAATATTTCACAATATTACAGTTTTTACTGCATCTTTGATCAAATAAATGCAGCCTTGCTGAGCAGAAGAGTCAAAAACATTAAAAACTCTTAGCGACCTCACCCCTCAGAACGGTGGTTTATGTATTCTTGTGCTGAAAGCTCAGTGTTTGTTCAGTATTTGGGTCGGCACAGATTGTGTCTGTGGGGTTTCGATTTGTGCTCAAGTTCTCCGAGCGCTGAAGCACATCCTCCTCTCCGCATGACTATCCTCTTTCCTAACCTTTCCACTCTTTTTCTTTTTTCATCAGAGTTATTAATAAGCGTGTGGGAATCAGTGTTGAGGAGTTACTAGTTTACAAGTGATGCATCACTCGACATATTTTAAAACAATGGAAAAATAATAATAATAATAAAAATTGCTCTAGTCTAGTCTAAAGATATTGTTCCATTAAATAGCTAATGTACTTCCAAAAATAATTTATTTCTGTGATGCAAATATATATATATATGCCCTTTTTTTTACATTTGAGCCCCTGCCTCTGCCCCTGAGGAAATCTCTGCACGTCCCTGTTGTGGTGTATGTCTACAAGGACTGACTCTGGTTTTAAATTACGTTTTGAAGAAGCTTCCTCAACTTTGTCTCTCTCTATCCGCTCAATCTCATTTCTTTAGCAGGTCAGCAGAAATGTGCTGGGTTATTTGCAGCTCTTTCTCAGCTTCAAAGGAATAAGGTTGAAGGCGTTCTGTGATTGATCTGTAACATAAGCACGAGAGAATGAAGGTAAGTTATGAAACGGACAAGAGGAAATTATGTTTCTGAGGACAAGAGGCCTTGGTAGAAAACACCTCGCTGTATGAATCCAACACAAACCATATTCATTCTTGCTACATATGAAGTCTGGTATAGGCTAAAAAATTTAGGAAGAAAAAAAAAAAACTTCCAGAAAAGACCACAAAACTATGAATAAGGTAGATGGCATGTAGGTAAAATAAATGATAAAAATAGGATAAATACACTTGATATTGCTGTCAATGACTCAAGCCTCCCTCATCTTAGACAGCTGACCTCTGAGATAGAGGAATAGTTTCTAAACATGTCTTGAGGAGTTTTCCAACAGTGAGGACAGGACGTTTCAGGGCCAGAATGACCTGGTTTGGATGGCCAGCACATGCAGGCAGTCTCAGGGCTGTTTGAGTGGACACTGACGCCTGCTCCTCAGACCATGAGCTCAATTCATTTCACAGCGGGACGCGCTCAGGCCTGTGGGCGGAAATCAGCTTCCTACCGGGCCAGATCTGTTCAGATTAACACCTCCTCACCACATACATGCATAACAGCACAACACAAATCACCCTCACATATAACGATTCCAGAAGAACTTTTTTTGGTTCCCCAAGAACCTTTCAGTTAAAACTAAAAAATGCTCTTAGTGTGAAGAACATTTTTTAAACCTATAAAGAACCTTTTGTGCAATAGAAAAGTTCCATGGATGTTAAAGGTTCTTCATGGAACCATAGATGCAAATGAAATTAAATAAAAACAAATCTAAACAAAACTAAACACTTTTATTTTTAGGAAACAGACCAAAAAAAAAAAAAAAAAACAACAACAACATTTTGCACAGATGCCTCTGAAGAACCGTTTTTAGATCCCAAGAGAAGGATCTTCATGGAACCATATGCAAATGAAATAAAATAAAATAATGACAAAGTCTAAACAAAAATAAACTAAAAGATGTGTATTTTTTTTGGAAACAAACTAAACCAAACCAAAAAAAAAAAAAAAAAAAAAAAAAAGTGTGTATTTTTTGAACAAACTAAAACTAAACTAAACTAAACTAAACTAAACTAAACTGAACTGAACTGAACTGAACTGAACTGAGACGAGCCGAGCCGAGCCGAGCCGAGCCAAGATAAGCTAAGCTAAGCTAAGCTAAGCTAAACTAAACTAAACTAAACTAAGCTAAGCTAAGCTAAACTAAACTAAACTAAACTAAACTAAGCTAAGCTAAGCTAAGCTAAGCTAAACTAAACTAAGCTAAGCTAAGCTAAACTAAACTAAACTAAACTAAACTAAACTAAACTAAACTAAACTAAACTAAGCTAAACATTTTGCAACGATGTCATAAAATATCGTTTTTGGTTCCCAAGATAACCTTTCAGTAAAAAGTTTTAAAAGAGAAACTTTTTTTTTTCTCAGTGTGAAGTACATTTAAAAAATCTAAAGAACCTTTTTCCACTATGAAGGACCTTTTGTGGAATGGAAAGACTCCATAGATATAAAAGGTTCTTAACCAACGATGCCAATAAAGAACCTGGATTTTTAAGAGTTTACAAGAGAAACTAGATCAATGGAAACTGCAGATGTGATCTACAGAGCCGATGGATGTGCTGGAACAGCAGGAGGAAGATTCCTCTGTCCACAAACTGTGTGTCGGAGATCATTATCACTGACGTCACCTCACCGCAGTGCCATTACTGGCTCAAGGACACTTCCAACAGAAGATCCAGCATTATCATCATCAAGAGAAACACATCCCAAACACATTTGTAAAACTATAGCGCTGTAGCCATTGATTAGCTTGTGTTGTGAACTGTGGGGAAATATGTGTGAGAATGTCATTTTAATTGGTTGTCTTTGACCTACAGGAATGCAACAACTTTAAAAAAGGCTCTATTTACTTTCCTTTCCTGGTCCCACACACAATTACTAAAGCAGAGCAGATTTCAATTCCATACTTAAATCCTCCCACAATACACAACATCCTATGAGAGCTGTTTTGTCAGGCCATTTTGGGTTTGTTTTCCTATTTTTTTTTTAGGCGCAGAAGTCTGTATTTTAACAACAAACATAATTTGAGAAATCATTCATGTCACAAACGCTCCAAGATGAGTTTGCATGACTTACATGAGCAATAGCTTCTTGCCTTAACAAATACTACTAATTGCATAGAAATTGTAGTTGTTATTTACATAATAAAATGTTTGATGTTAAACACTGATTACATAGTTTGCTTCTTTTCATTTTAAAATATACTAATTTCAGCTTTATCATGAAATGTGACTGATGAGTGAAACTCAAGAAAGGCAGGCTTTCAAAACGCCTTTTAGATTGCCAACTTTCTCTTTTAAAAAGTTCATTTTAGTGCTCTTCATCAGAAAGCTGTCTTCATGAATAATTCATGGCTTTATTAATGAGCTTATGGAGCATAGTAAAGTAATGCAGCCCTTGAATGATGCTCTCCTCTTCTAAAGCACACGAAATAAGCAGCCCTAAATGAATGCGTGTATGCCTGCACTCTGAATTAATAATTAAACCACTGACCTGTGTATGACTTTGAAACTAAACATCCCGTATATACAACCAGACCTTAGTACATTATGCCAAAACTTTCCAAAAACTAAACAAACAAAAACCTGTGATTTCATAAAGACACTCAAAAGGACCAGTAGAACGTCATGCACCATTATGACTGTGATGTCATACAAAAACATTCCGCACTACGAACCTTAGAATGCACATCCTGCAAAGTTCCTTTATAGAGCATCTGGTGACGATGTCACAGAGACACACTGTCCTTGACCTGGACTCCTCAGTGATGTCACCTCTCAGCAGTCCATTTAAACGGGTCATGACAGGGATTTTTTTAGTTCCTTGAGGTTCACTTATAATGTTAATCGATTTTTTTTTTTTGCACAAACACACACAAACAAAAGTTTCTTTATGAACTCTTCTTTAACCTGTTTACAAATCAAAATGTTCAGAACAAACATAAAATCCACAGACGCAATCCAGGATGCTATTAAAATAAAGCATCCACTTGTTTCTGATGCTAAAATCCTTCTGAAGTCTGTCCAGAGACGCAAACGAGCTGTTTAAACTGAACCTGTTTAAAGCAAACGTTCTTTCGCTTCCATTTGTCCTGTTGTTGAAAGACTCTGAACTGAACACACATCTGTATACTGTATCCAGTGTAGACAGCGTCAGTGATTATAATGGCTTTATTACTCACATCCAGTGTAAGCAAATATCAGCCGTAAATCGACCTATGATGCGATGATATATAACTATTCACCGATGTCTTGCTCTGTAGTCATATGCAAATGTATTTGCCCGTGTGACCCGCAGTTTACAAACGAGCTGTTTTTTGAATTTGATTAAATAAATGCTTTTTTAAAATGAAACATAAAAAGAAAAAAATGGCCTCTGAGCAAAAACCGCTTTGAATTATGTAACACAAATTAAACACAAAAACGCAATAAATTATGAATCTCACTGGACTGAGACGTTGCTTGATAACAATAAAAAACTACACTTACAAAATGTTTACACAAGACACAAGCAATGGAATAAAAATGATCATATAATGCACTGTGTATATATATATATATATATATATATATATATATATATATATATATATATATATATATATATATATATATATATATATCCAAGTTGTGCATTATCTTTTACAAGAAAATACTATTTCATTCTTTCTACTTTAAAATTTTTGGCAATTCAATGTACAGTGTTACTTGCTGTTTCTTAGCAATTACTTGAGAAATTGACCAGCAATTTCTTAGTAAATTCAACGCTATCTCACAACCAATTCGTACAAATTTGTACGAGTGATTAAAAGGTGTCTAATTCGTATGAATTCGTATGATTTTTCTAAACTCACGTGATGGTTAGGTTTAGGGACGGGGTCAGGGGTAGGTCATTCATACGAATTCATACAAATTGGGCAACCTGTGAAATATGTAAGATTTAGCAAAAATCGTACTAATTCGTACGAGTGAGGTCGTATGAATTCTTACGAATTATCCACCTCGTAAAATTGATCGGGTTGGTAAATCCCACACCAAATGTTTGAGTGTAGTAAACCGCATCTGCACTCAGCAGAGAATCACGCCGCAGTGATTTATGAAGGGTGAGAAGACTTTTCTGAATTCTGATCGCATGCTGCATTGGTTTATGCTTCTCCTTTCGGTCCATAACACAGCATGCTATCAGAATTCAGACGGCATCAGAGGCAAAGCGTACACTGATACACACGCATGCATACAAACACAGTCTGATCAGCGGTGTGATATAACAGTGCGCTTTCACTGAGTAAACGCTCATCTCACTGCTGAATAATGCAGCGTTTTTACTGCGTGATAAATATAAGCAGCACGGCACAATGGTTCATGAACTTGTTGTCTCCTAATTATTGCCTTAAAATAGATATATATTAAGGGCCAGATTTTCTAACAGCTCGCGCCAGTGAAAACCATCTTTCGCTTTAAAACCATCTTTTCACACAGTGAAAACTTAGCGCTGAAAAGGCGTGGACAGGGTTATTGTTGCGGACGATCTTTTTGCATATGCATTTGTAGGAGTTTCCCTTTCAGACGCTAAATTTATGTGAGGAGTTTATTTAAGTGTATCAAGGTGATTTACTAAGGTTTGCGCTTGTCAGTTTACTGGTATTTGCAACATTATTTACCACCCTAAAAAAGCATGTCTTAAACCAGATGCTAATTTGCACTGTTCTTGGTAGATTGTGGTGTCATTGTGGAAATGATACGGCTGCGTCTGTGTTCTGTAATTCGTCAGTAGATCACGCGCCGAACTTTCCATGCAATTATGGGATTGCGCTCTCGCGCTAATTTGTCCTGTTTAGTAAATCTGTCCCTAAGTCTGCTCTTTAAAACAAAGAAATGAAGCAATATGGGAAAATGGTTAGTATGAACAAACTGAATTTGTGCAGTGTGGGCATGTCAAAAAATCAATTCCAGTTTGAAGATTGTGACACACACATCAACCCGATCACTTTATTTAGCGTTCATGTAAACACTAAATTCGGATTCATCAACAAACTGTGTCCATGGGCCCTATTTTAGCGATCTAAGCACATGGTCTAAAGCACAAAGCGCAAGTTCACTTAGGCCGTGTCTGAATCCACTTTTGCTAGTTTAACGACGGGAAAAATGGTCGGTGCTCCCGGCGCATGGTCTAAAAGGGTTGTCCCTATTCTCTTAAAGAGTAATTGGTGTGTTTTGGGCATAACGTGCAATAAACCAATCAGAGTCTCATCTCCCATTCCCTTTAAATGCTAGTTGCGCTCGCGCCATGGCGGATTCGCTATATTTACATGGATGTATTTGCAAGCGGAAAAACTGAACGCGTCTCCACAAACGGATCTGCTCATGCGCAAGGTTAAAGCATGCTATGCGACAAAGTGTATGCATGTTGTGGACCTGCCTATAGGCACACATTACTAATGTGCTCTTTAAATAACAAAAAATATATTGAAAACGAGGTGTGTTCAGGTGCATTGTTGGCATGTTGCTATTTTGAGGCAACTGAAATAGACTGCACCATTGACTAACAAAAACCTGGTCTAAAGCCAATGGCACAGTCTATTTCAGTTGCCTCAAAATAGCAACATGCTAACAATGCACCTGAACACACCTCGTTTTCAGACCAGCAGCCCATGAGCGCACAAATTTTCACAAATCCATTTGCTATTTAACAAAGTGATACGTGAAAATGATAACTGCGTCGGGCTGATACTAGCAAAGAACACTTACGTCGCGCCTGGCGCTGCATTGCATATGGGTCCCCCATATGACAGCCAATCAGAATCCATCCTGCTTTAAGAGTTGGAACATTTAAAGCGGCAGACGACATAACCACAGCGCTTACTTAAAACAAACAGAACAATATGATATGATGTTGGTGGTTGGTTCGCTAATATAGTAATCTTATAGTTATCATAATTGGTATGAATGGGCAGTAAGCATACAGATTCACTGAGAAAAAAGAAAGAGCAAAGGACAAGAAAAGGAAGACAGTAAAGAGACATACTGCTGAAATAATTTGCACACCATAAGAAAACCCTTTGCATTTGAACTAGGTCCTGCAGGGGTGCTTTATCTGCGCTCTGCACGATCCCAAAGGCACGGAGCAGTAATGAGGACACAGGGCAGAGAAACCTGCTCTCCTTCGGACATATTTTCAGACTGAGCTCCCTCTGCTGTCATTAAACAGGTCATCTACCATGAGGAGCCACTTCAAGTGTCCAGAGCAAGTTATCCAATATGACCATTTCAATCTCAACCTTCTGACCTGGTACTAATAAAGCAAACCGTTAAAGCAGCTGACCGAGAAAAGCAGAGCCGAGTTCCTCTCCAGTTCCATATTATGCCAATTATACAATGGTCAAAGGAATTCCTAGGTGATTTTCACACTGCAATCTGCCTCTCAGAAAAAAGAAGAAAAAAAAAATTACATGCATTTTGTGTCCCACAACAGAAAGTAAGTTTTGGTTTGGAACGATGAAATTATGACTGAATGTTCATTTTTGGGTGAACGATACCTTTAAGACCCAGTTTGGCACATGTTTGAAAAAGTCAATTCTTATTCTAAAGTCAAATATAAACAATGCAGAATCACTTGAATAATTCTGATGTTTATTATTCAGCATGTCACTGTTTCACAAATGAGCTGGATATTAGAAATCGGTCTTGCGTGAATGTCAACACAAAGCTCACAGTTGGTTTCATTCTCTCTTCCTTTTCAAGGACAATATTTCTCACATTGATTTTAAGTATTTTTCTTTTCCACACATATGCAATGTGCAAATATAATATACACTACCATTACTACGTTTGGGGTCAGTAAACTAGTGAAACTAGCATAAATATTTAGCCACTAAATGCACTGGCCTTTTTGTCAACACAGTCTGAAGATGCTCTGACTCAAATTTAGTGAAAATTGGACAAACAGTCTAAGAGAGTTTCGAAAAAGTAGGTTTTTAAAGAAAAATAAATGGCAGACAGGAAATTCATCCGACTATGGCAAAATTGATATCTATGTTCTCGACATGACCCAAGGAAGATGATCTGGTTCAATTTACGGGAAAATTGGAGCAATGGGCTATAGGAAGAGTTTGAAAAAGTAGGTTTAGCAGGAAATTAAAGTCCCCGTGAACCGGAAGTTGCAAACGACTTTTCTCCAGTGTTATGACGTATTTCCCAGTGAAAAGGAATATTGAACAGAGGGCAGGGTTTTACTCTAGCGCTCCTCCTCTCCATCTCTCGCTCATAGCAGACTAACGGTTTGAGAGGAGTGGTTAAGCGTTGCCCAAACCAATTCCTCAAACCTACGTCATCAGAGAAGGTCCTCCAATGCAGAGGGGAGGGGCATTTTCAGATTTTGATTAAAGATTACATGGTAAAAAAAATTTTTTTTAAATATTTTCTTGCACGGATTAATTATTCACCACAAGACTAGTAATATGCGCTAACAAAGTAAATAGGGTCAATTTTGATTTCATGGGGACTTTAAAAGTGGCAGAAAAAAAATTCATGACAGAAAATGACGTCATATAGGGAAATCGAATCGAAGGGAAAAAGATCCCTTACAGTTCAAAAGTTACTAGCATAAACATGAGTGCAAATTTGGACAGTTAGGTGGCGCTAGAGGATTGAGACTCCAAATTTGCTATAGTGACATTTCAGACTGTCCTCTATCCGTGTGCCAAATTTCATAACAAATAACATAACATGTGAGATAACAAGTAAACTTGATTTATAAATGTTTAGATATTTGTACTTGTTTTCCTGCACCCAAAGAGGGAAATTCTTGATATTTTTGAGGTGTTTAAAAACATCCAAACTAATCAATAAAACTAATCAATCACTCAGGAAGCCGGACCGCCGTTGGTACCTGGTGACATATTTCCTGTTAAAAAAATTTGATGTGGCGAACAACACCGCAACCGTCAGAAAGACCACACAAAAGCTCTCGGGCTGCGGGCGAGTAAATCAGCAGACATGATAAACAGACGCTCTGTCTGACAGAGAGCTTCTTGATCTCTCCGCCGTGTCATTTAGACGGATGGCTCGGATTGGCCCAGGTCATTATCGCCCGACGTCTCCTCGGCAATGCTGTCAAATAAATCTCCAGAAGCCCGCCGTCTGCCCCACCCGGCCCGTAAATCACCCCGATGATGAAGTGACAGACAGGTGGAAGTGTCTCTCTGGTCAAGGGCTTACCTTGAGTCTCACACTCTATACAGCATCTACTGCAAGTCTGATGTATGAAAATTCAGTTCACGTTTATTTGAATTCATCTTACTTTTAACGAAAGATCCCAGACAGCAACATAGTATCGGCCCAGATCCGGCCCACATCTGGTACATGTGGATTTAACAGATGGCTCAGTCTGGTGGGATTGGTCTACTCTGCTCTGATTGGTCAGATGGCTCAGTCTGTTGTGATTGGTCAACTCTGCTCTGATTGGTCAGATGGCTCAGTCTGTTGTGATTGGTCTACTCTGCTCTGATTGGTCAGATGGCTCAGTCTGTTGTGATTGGTCTACTCTACACTGATTGGCCAGATGGTACAGTCTGTTGTGATTGGTCTACTCTGCTCTGATTGGTCAGACGGCCCAGTCTGTTGTGATTGGTCTACTCTGCTCTGATTGGTCAAACGGCCCAGTCTGTTGTGATTGGTCTACTCTACACTGATTGGTCAGATGGTACAGTCTGTTGTGATTGGTTAGTTAACGTCATGTATTCAGTTAAACAGACACAATGAATATGTCAGGCAGCAACTACAACATAATGCTCATAACGATTACAATATTTGACAGTTTCATATTCGATCCAAAGTTGGCGTCATCTGAGGTCTTCGCAAGTGTGGCGTCGGCTGAAATCAATCAATATTAGTCAATAACAGTAGCGCCAGCTCTTGTGGTCTAATATTATTTTGGGATAAAAGCTAATTTGACACCTTAAAGTGCTTGATGTACTCAGTGCAACAAGACGCTGTTTTGAAACCAAGCTGTAAAAGCTACGAATTTAGCACAGTAGAAGTCTTTTGAGTTTATGCATCACATCATGTAGGCAAGGAAGACCATGAATGAAATCTCTTAAACAGGGCTCTGGGAAAAGCTTTCTGTTATGTTTTTGGAAGTGTTTAGGGTTAAGAGTTTAAGGGTGTTCATTGAGATTAACGGCATGCGTTTGATGTGTAAATTGTTAAGACGTGTTGTCTTCACAACAGATGATTGATGTGAGCGGTATTACACGGTTAGGCAAGGTTATACTACTTTACACAAACCCTGTCAGTCACATTGGCGGATCTGTCTGCTGTTCATCATGACTGGCAGCTGTTTCTGTCTAAGTGGATCTGACCGATCCTTGGCACTGGTCTCCAAAACGCCAGACTCTGTTTGGACGTCTAAACAGGTGTGAGACTTCAGTTGCTGATGGCATCAGAGCTGAAACACTGCCAGAGGTATTACCTTTCTGCTCACGGCGCGGCTGGAAATCTGCTGCGATTACACACCGGGTCCTTGCGGACGGGCATAAAAACTTCTACCAGAGAAATTAAAACACAACACAGCAGCTGTAACACAGTCTATTAGCTCTGATAGGACCAATGGGATTTCTTTGACCTGCACATGAACACATGCATGCCAGGGCTACTATAGTTAACTACAACCAAAACCAGTCACTTGAAATAAAATACATTTGATCTGAAACAAACTAAAATGAATTATGATAATAACTTTTGAAATTTCTTTAGGTCTCCTACAATAAGTTTACATGCATCCAAGGTCAAAAAACACTTTTGATTTTCTCATAATATACATTGCAGCATCAGCTCTTTTCTTACAATGGCTGAAACAGTTCGATAAAGAATTCAGTCTCTCTAAACCCATACTTTCTGAGAACCTACTCTGCTCTGATTGGTCAAACGGCCCAGTCTGCTGTGATTGGTCTACTCTGCTCTGATTGGTCAGAAAAAAAGATAAAATAATTATAATAATTATAATGGCAAAAACTAAACAAAACAAAATTGAAAACAGAAAATGTAAAAATATAAACAAAAACCAACCTAAAACATTGATGAAAAAAAAAAATGATACTACATGAACAGGGGTGCATGAATGCATGTATGCATAAACTACATGAGAGCATTGTGTAAAAACAAAATTGCATTCAGTTCCCCCAACAACAGTTTGCAGCACAAACGATACTTCTGGGTTTGTTAAATCACTAACTCTGAATATGAGCAATAGTAACAGCAATGCTTGCTAGTGCAAACAGCACTAATTATGTTTGTTGAGAGTTCACAGTATAATTAAAGCTGTAATTATTGCAGGTCAGCTGAATAATCCCAGGGTTTAAACAAAGAGGGATTTAAGCTGGTTTAGAGCCAAACGTTTTTGTTGAATTATATGGCACAGTGGTTAAAAGGATCACCATGGTAACAGCGAGGAGAAATCCGCAACAACAGTCATTAATAACCTAGAGATACTGTACTGGGAAAAAGGCTAGAAATGAACCAACACTAAACTTGCTCCTGGTACGGGAGGTGAAATTAATCAAAAAGTTAATTTACGTGAAGCACAAGGGAGCAAATTAAAGCAGAACCGCTGCACATAAATGCCGTTTACCCAACAAACACCTACATTAAACTATGAAACTATACATATATGTCACATTCTGTATATGTCAAAACACCCTCACATACAGACGCAAAAACACACAACCCAACATTCAGTTGAGCAAGATTCAGATCTTTCCTCGAACTGACATTCGACAGAACATATCATTCCGTCTTCTAGACTGACCACTGCAAAAAAATCTTAAATATAGCAAAAATCTCTTAAAATCGAGCAAAACAATCTTGTTAGTGCATGGTAAAAATGACTAAAACTAGCATAAATATTTAGCCACTAAAAATATTAATGGTCTAAAAACTAGCGGGAAAACGCTTAAAATTCTAATACCCTTCAAAAGATTGTGGTCAGAAAGATTTTTAAAAATATTTTCATAAAGGATGCATTCAATTGATCAAAAGTGACAGTATTTATAATATCACAAAATATTTCAAATTTAAATCAATGCTGCTCTTTTGAACTTGAATCCCGAAAAAAAAAAGAATACAGCATAAGACATTCTACACTTGGATTTGTAAAGATACACTAAAATTACTTAATATTCAATGTTTCTAATACAATTAACTTGCATAATGGTGCACGATATTAGGAAATTTTTGCTATAAGTTTTCCTCTTCTCAAGAGGGGCATTTAGCGCACAGTTGTTTCATAAGTGTGGCTTCCGACAGATTGCAGAACATCCCAACATCAGTCAGGACTCAGGACACAAAGCTCATCCGTGAGGAACGCGTGTGTTGTGTTTTAAGTGCATGAATGAAGCACGATACATACTGTAGGACAGAGGAACATCCAGCTCGCCCTGCCACGACTGCCCGAGATCGTCAACAGAGTGCTGCGCTGCAGAAACACAAACACACACACACACACACACATCAACATATTTCACGCACAAACACTTGGACTTCACGCTCTGTAAACATGAAATGCTCCTTAATATCAATATAAACACTTTCAAGCATCGAAAAATGTGCTTAATTGACATCGACCAGAGTTGTTATTGTAAACACTAAAACTAAAAACAACAACATTGTTGTTACTTGAAATAAAGCTTTAATATCAATAATTAAAAAATATCTAAACCTTGAAACTAAAACTTAAATGAAAATTAGAAATGTTCCTATGGCAACTAACTGAAATAAGTTTAAGTTGATGTAAAATGTTGTAAAACTAAGGGTCTGTTTACAATAAAAAACTTGTTGAAAACTTTTTGAAAATGATACCGTTTTTTTTTATTTTACAAAAATGCGATTTTGTGATAACGGTGATGTCATGCGCATGCATGTTGCGTGTTCAGTCTATAGGCGCAGTGTGTTTCGTTACAAAGTGGCATCGCCATCTACTGGCCTGACAGCAGAATGCAGCGTTTTTAATCGTCTCGCAGATCCGTGTGAACGAGGATCGTTTTGACAACATTATTTTCCATAGTACATGGTGTAAATGTACTGTACCCTCAAACTGAAATAAACACTAAATAACACTTTACATTGAGGTTTCATTTCATTTTAACTTGTTTAAAATTGTTTGTTTAACATGAACTAACAATGAAAAATATTTCTGAAGTATTTATTAATCATTGTTAATGTTAATGTCGACATTTACTACTACATCATTAATATCAAAAGTTGTATCTGTTAATATCATTTAATGAACTAACATGAACAAACAAAGAATGACTGTATTTTTATTAACTAACATTAACAAAGATTAATAAAAACTGTAACAAATGTTTTGCTCATTGTTAGTTATGCTATAACTAATGCAAGCCAATGGAATCTTATTGTAAAGTGTTAGTAAAAATTAATATTAGATAAAAAAATTAAATAAATAAAAATCTATAACCTAAATTTAAGCGAAAATGAGAAATATTTATTGGCAGCTAACTTAGTTTAAGCTTCAGTACAAAAATTACTAAAACTAAAATAAAAATTTAAGTTAAATATAAATATTAGCTAGAAAAAAGTGACAACTAAACAAAAAATATTAGTGACAAATGCATATGAAAATGTAAAAAAAAAAAAAGTAAAAAATAAAAGCTAATTCTAAATATTAATAATATAATCGTGTATAAATCATACTAAAATAATACTTTCATCAACAAGATGTAGTGATAAAGATATTTATATACCCATTTACTTTTGTAATGCAAAATGAAAATAAATAGATATTTGGTGACCAGATAACATATATTAAAAAAATATCCATCTAAAAAGTAAAGCAGTTTCAAGTACATATAAAATAAATTACTAAAACTTAAATAAAAAATAAAGATAAACAGTTTTTTTTTTAAAATAAAAACCAATAAAGTAACGCAATTACTGAAACTATGATTAAAATGCAAACCAAAAGTATTAAAATAAAATCAAATTCAAAATATTATGAATTACTACAAAGCATACAAATAAAATAACACTGCTAAAAGACTGTTTAAATTGCCTTTAAAGTCCATTTATGTTCGAGATTGTGCAGCATTCACTCACAAAAATAAATGTTTTATATATTTACGGTTGGATATTTACAAAATATCTTCATGGAACATGATCTTTACTTAATATCCTAATGATTTTTGGCATAAAAGAAAAATCGATAATTATGTACATACAATGTATTGTTGGCTATTGCCACAAATATACCCGTGCGACTTATGACTGGTCTTGTGGTCCCGAGGTGGTCACATATTTAAATGAAAGCCAAACGTGTGCACAATTAACGTCCACAGATGAATCCTTCACAATACGGTGCGTTAAGTAAGTAAAGAGGCTGAAAGTCAGATTTGATGTTGCCTCTATCAGGCCGAGCTGAAACGAGTCGTGAGTTTGAGGAGCAGAACGAGCGGGCAGCTTCGCTCCTTCGCCTCCGGAGAGAATCTAGAAACAAATTCAATCAGGTGGAATTAAACAGGGTGAAGATTAAGGCCAATTTGCATGAACCGCAGGGGCTTCTGATAGAAGTTGAATAAGCAAAAAAAAAAAAAAATACTTAAGCAACTTATTAAACTCTTTCACCTTGAGGAAGTGTAGGGGTATTAACTTTATCCTCTTTTACAGTCACGTCTGAATCACACGCCGAAAAATCTGCCTATAGTGACGCACAATCAGCTCAATCAAAAGATGATTCAACCAACTGACATTCTTCACTCGCCAAGGAAACCAAGGTGCTAATTTTTGTGTCAAAATAATAACGGCAATCATTCCGTGTGATGTGTGATGTCATAGGTGAGAACGATGATGTCACGGATGTTCCTCAGACGGCTATGAATGTAAATGTTACTGGTTGTGTGTGTGTGTAAGCCGGTCGATTATGTTGTTTAACAATCGCGTGATTATGTGGGCCGCGGTGATTCACTCAGGAGAGACAATGAGGAGCGCAGACGCTTGGCAGAACTTTTCTTTCCCACAAGGTTCCTCATCTGTTCATTAGTTTCAGGAAACGTCATTATTACACTGTCAACAGCTCAATCTCCCCTTAGGACATGCACTACACAAATGAAAAACAACTAGACGTTCGGGGGCTTTTATTTGGCCTTGTACTTTTTTTTTTTTTTTTTTTTTTTTTGTCAATTGAGTTGAGTAATTGAAAGATTGGAAGATCAGTAATATTAATATGAATAGTTTTAACATGTATTTAAGCATTAACTATTGTTTTTTAAATGGCATTGAAAGTGTCGTTAATGTAAATAGATTATAAAACTTGTATTTACTTGTATTTATAAAATGTATTTGATACTTCAAATAAAGCTGAAATAAAAGGCTAAATAGGTTGAAATAAAATAAACCTTAAAACCACAAATAAAAAAAATAAAATGAAAAAATTAAATGATCCTTAGCAACTAGGTACATTTATACAATAAACATTAACTGAAAATATAAAATATAAAAACTAAACTTCTTTTATTTCAGCTTATTATTTTAATTGATCTAAAACTAAGAATTTAATACAAATTCATGAAAACAATATAGACATAAAAAAGGGAGAAAAAACTAGGTAAAATGTCAAGAATACACCACAAAATTACAAAAAAATAAATAAAATTGAAATGAAAATGGAAAATATGAAAATAAAAACTATGATGGTATCTCAACGATATAAAATACCACTGGTTGAAGTACTAAAATTACTAAAACTGAAATAAAATAAACAAATAATAAAAATAAATAAAATAAAACAAAATAAAACAAAATAAAATAAAATAAAATAAAATAAAATAAAATAAAATAAAATAAAATAAAATAAAATAAAATAAAATAAAAAATATAGCTAAATAGGAATGCTGTAAAAAATAGAAGCAACAAAAGCACATTTTCTTTTTTTAAAACAGACTAAAACGATAAAAAATAATTTTGTGGTGAAGTAAATGCTACAGAAAAACACTATGTAATTTACATGAAAAAGTTAGTTTAGGCAAGAATAAAAAAAACGAATTAAATTCTATATTAGTACTCAATTCAAGCGTGTAGAATTGAAAGCGTAAATATCAATGTTAAATATCAATAAAAAATTAAAGCTGCAAGCAGCGATGAAAAGGGCCCTCGCACCCCTGCCACCGCCACCCGGCGCCTTTAGGAAATGCCTTAAGATTACACTCACCAAATTTGAAGAGGATCAGATCAAAACTGTAGGAGGAGTATGTTAAAGTACAACATCAGGAAATTACGGAAAATGTCCAAAATCTAGGAGGAAGTTCAAAATAGCTCACTTCCTGTTGTGTTTAGGGCTATGCTCCAAGAGACTTTTCTGTAGGTATTGGGTCATTACATGCATGTACCAAATTTCATACCTGTACGTGAAACCAGGAGCCGGGGCAAAATGTGGGGGCAATAATTTACCGAATTTGCCCCCCCCCAATTCTGAAAACCATATCACACGTAAATTTTCACCACTTCTGAGGCGTGTGCAAAGTTTCATGATTTTTCGAGCATGTTTAGGCCCTCTAAAAAGCGATTCACTTTGGAGAAGAAGAAGAAGAAGAAGAAGAATAAACGGAGCAAAAACAATAGGGTCCTCTCACCATCGGTGCTCGGGCCCTAATAAGTAAAATTACTCAACTTTTCTGATACTGGTGTTCCCATCATGCACTGGACCTTGAATAATTAATTAGGTTGATTTTTCACTGTATTTACATTGTTTTATCATTGCTTTTGTTGTTAGGATTAGTAACTTGCCATTTTGTGACATTTGGAGTTAATTTTCTACTCAAAATGACACATTCAAACACAAAAACGATCCATCAAATGTTACCGTCATTGTGTATTGTCTACCAAGTATTGAGGTCTCTAGATATGGTGTCTCACACATATCTATTGTGCTAATTACTTAGATGTTTCCAAGCGAAGCATATACTTTAAAAGTGTGGTTTAATTCAATGTTATATTGTTTGAGTGAAATGTATTGCAAAGGAAACTTTAATTAAATAGATATTACTCAACCTTTCAATAGCCAAGTTAAAATTACTTATTTTCTTTGTTACTTTCACTTAACTTAGTTAAGCAGAGTTTACTTAATTCCATATGTGAAATTTACTTTAAAAATATTCGTGCAAAAACTTGCCAAAGAAAAATTAAGTAAATTTGACTTATTGTTTTTTTCAGTGTATACAAATAAAAGCTAATTCTATATAAATATTCTAGTAGTGTATAAATAATATTAAAATAACGCTGTTGTCAGTAGGATGCGGTACAGACACAGTGGCATTTAAAAAGTGTCGGAATTTCACTGCATTTGATACAAAATGCAACCCTGAGCTCAAATGATGCTCAAGCTTAACTTATTCTGTTAACAAGGTGTCGCTCATCAAATCACGATCTGTGTGGTTACCTTTCAGGTGACTCCTGCCGATTGTCACGAAGCCAGAGGAGATGTAGTTGTGCATGTCTTGACCACTGCGGAAGTTTTCTTTCCCATAATGCCCTGCAAAGACAGAAACGCAGCAAGTGTTATAAAATGAAAACATATCGCACAAATAAAGCACAGTAGTTAAAAACAATCATGGCATGTCCCTGAAAAAGCTTGTGTTTTATTAAAACCACGCAGAAGTGATTCGACTTCCATTTGAATGAATCATCCGGCCCGACTGCGACAGACATTATGCTGACGTCTGTTCGACTGAAGAATGCCTTTATTCAGGGTTTAGACAAGACACCATGGTGAAAAGGGCAAAATCAACTAACTAAAAAATGATTTACTAATAGATATCACCATAAATTCTCAAGTTGGTTAATCACAGGACATTAAGACTTTCTATTGCTTTGTATCATGTTCATGTTTTCTAAAATGCTGCTGAAGTGGAGAAAAAAACTTTATGTATTGTGTTTGAAATCTATAGATGCAATATATTAAACACTTAAATGTGTATTTTTGATTAATCTAAAAGAAGACATGTTATACAAGCAAAATAGATCAAAATATCAAAATTGACCAGTGCATGAAAAAATGATTTTCTCCGTATTCTCAAAGAGGGGAAAAAAACACCTCACTTTTATTCAGAGACCCAAACTGAGAAAAAATATGAAATATAGTGCAGATGCTGATATTATATGGCCAAAAATAAGATGAAATTCTGATGCTTTTAATGTAAATCAAAGAGATCTTTAGCAAATACTTACATGAAATGTATATAAATATCAGTCGTCACTCTGTATCTACCAATAGCATATCTTAGTAAGATGATATTTAAGGTTTTATGATCAAAGCTCTGTAGTTTTAAAACGTATAATGCAATGCAATACAATGATTATTGAAAGAAGAAAGCATGATCATATTTAATACATCTGAACATCAAAGTCAAGACAAGGTGCTTCATTAAGCATTAATGGGGTGTGTGTGTGTGTGTGTGTGTGTGTGTGTGTGTGTGTGTGTGTGTGTGTGTGTGTGTGTGTGTGTGTGTGTGTGGCAGGGCAGAGGTTCTGCACAGGGACTCGACACTAATACACACACACTCTCAGCTCGTCTTCAGCCCCGCGGGGTTAGAGGACACTGGCTGAGATGGGAATCTTCACCGTCTTGCACTGGCAGGTGAATCCTCCATCTAATTGCACAGTTATTGACGTCTCTGACCAGGACACTGATCCGAGGTCACGAGATGGGAGAGTTGAGAGCTTTATCTGTGTCATTGCTCAGCTCTACAGAAAGCCAAGGCAAGACAAGTCATCTAATATAGATCATTTTTCAATCTTTTTTACAGCTGAAGTGTTTAGAACATAAAGCCTCCTGTATCATATTTGATACGCACATTTCTTAGGCCTCTATATGATCAACATGATCAAAGCTTTGCTGAAAAACCTGTTGAACACAATCTACACACCTTCCGTCTGATTGATAGTTTTTTTAGCAAGTAAAATACCTTTTAGTATAATTGAAAAAACGTCCTCCTTCTGCTCGTGGTTTACGTTTTTTTTTTTTTTTTTTTTTTTTTGCTGTGTAATCTTTACTGATTTTTAGATAGTAAATGTAAGAGTAACTTTTATATTGTTAATAATATTTCAAGATGAACACTTACTGGACTGAAGTTTACTTAAATATCCAATCAATCATTTTTTGGAAAAATCATGTTCAGATATGAGTATCAAATATGATCTTCAGGTTTTTGAGGAAGGTTGATTTGTTAATCTCGCAATCATATCATTGTATTACATTATATGTTTTGAAACTACAGAGCTTTGATCATAAACTAAACATTTAAATCTTACTAAGACATATTACAGCCAGATATATAGTGACGACTGATATTTATATGCATTTTATGTACAGTAAGTTTTATATTATCTGTTATAAAGATCTCATTGATTTACATTAAAAGCTATCAGAATTTCATCATATAAATATTGCAAAAATATGCAATTTGATGCAGATGTTGATATTCTTCCTCCTCAAGTATGAGCTCCATATTCTCACTATATCACACTAAATGAGCCATAAAAGAATGATAAATATGTATGCAAATATTTTGTCTAAAGGTTCAATAAACTGTTCTATCTAAAAAAAAATTAAAAAAATTCTGACTAAAAATATGTCAGGGATGACAGGGTTAATATTTATCAGACTTCTCAATGCTAGTGAAAAGCACTTTTCAAGTCACTCATTATGTTTTTTTTTTTTTTTTCTCAATTCAAGGGAAAACCTGAAGAGAGATGCACACGTTATTGCTCCATAAATCAATTGGGTGCTGTGTAATTGTGTTGAGATATTTCTCTGTGAAGTTTATAGCGCTGAAAGTTCAGGGTTCTGAGGCGGAACAGAGATTACGGTCAATACTAACAGCAACCGAGAGACGGAAAAAACATTTTCAGGCAGTCTCTCATTTTGAGCCCTATATTTCCATTTTGTGTTATTTCTGGCACACAAAAAACATGCAAAGCTTTGTAAAAAAATAGCCACAATATGCTTCACGAAACATCAGCTCCTTTTTTTTCAGTATTTCAATAATGCCCTTTTTTTTTGTCTCCAAAAAATATCCCTACCAGAAGTAAAAAAACTATACTGTACATTTACAATCAGACAAGCATATTGACAACTCTGTAAAACTTTACTACTAGGTCTCATTTGTTAATATTAGTTTATGTATTGACTTATATGAAGTAACAATGAGCAATTTATCACAGCATTTATTAACCTTTGTTAATGTTACTTATTAAAATGTGTTCATGTTAGTTCAGAGTGCATTAACTAATGGTAACAGATACAACTTTTGATTTCAAAGTGCCCCATTATGCTTTTTCGAATATATTTTGCGTAGACCAATCACAACAGACTGGGCCATCTGACCAATCAGAGCAGAGTAGACCAATCACAACAGACTGAGCCATCTGACCAATCAGAGCAGAGTAGACCAATCACAACAGACTGAGCCATCTGACCAATCAGAGCAGAGTAGACCAATCACAACAGACTGGGTCATCTGACCAATCAGATCAGAGTAGACCAATCACAACAGACTGAGCCATCTGACCAATCAGAGCAGAGTAGACCAATCACAACAGACTGGGCCATCTGACCAATCAGAGCAGAGTAGACCAATCACAACAGACTGGGCCATCTGACCAATTAGAGCAGAGTAGACCAATCACAACTGACTGGACCATCTGACCAATCAGAGAAGAGTAGACCAATCACAACAGACTGGACCATCTGACCAATCAGAGCAGAGTAGACCAATCACAACAGACTGGACCATCTGACCAATCAGAGATGAGTAGACCAATCACAACAGACTGAGCCATCTGACCAATCAGAGCAGAGTAGACCAATCACAACAGACTGGACCATCTGAAAGGAGGGGTTTAGAGAGACTGAATCTTCAAACAAACAAACAGTTTTCAGACTGAAATTAGGTGATGTGCAATGTAGGTTACATTATGAAGAAATTAATGTGACGTTTGATGCATATAAACCTATTGTAGGAGACCTCCAGAACAAAACTGTGAACCTTTAAAATAGCATAATAGGGGCACTTAAAAATGTATTTGTAAATTAAATTATCATTAAGATGAATTGATACTGTAGAAGCATTGTTCATGTTAACTAATGTAGTTAACTAATGTTAGCAAATGAAACCTTATTGTAAAGTTGTGTAAATCTCAGATCTTTTGACTTTTGTTCAAGCATACTAGATTTTTCAATCAGATATAAGGAATCACAGGCCAATGCCTCAAGTAGCCTAACCAGTGCACAATTAAAATACCCAGTGTCCATTTCTACACGAAATCAAAGACACGGGTGTCGAGATGACCCGGGAACAGACAAGAGATCAGATCGCATTAAGGAAACCATAATGAGAATGGCAGATGCGACCATTTGCCATCTTCATTAGGCTCTCTCTCTCTTCATGTTTTCCTCACAGAGGCCGATCTGTCCATCACTGTGATTTTGGTACATTGCTGCATGATGAAAGTTAATATTTAATGTTTGTCTTTTATTAAAACAAGACCTCATTGAACCATTTTTTTCTCATCAAACCGAGTAAAACTGAGGCAACACGCATGCTAATGTGTTTCATCTGATAGATCTGCTTCATTTTGGCACATCAGCATCAAATCCTCATATCCTGGTTACAATAGCCCGAGGCAAGGCAAAATTTTGCTATTTAATTTTCTAATCTGGTGTCCATTTATAATCCCAGCACTAAAAACATCATAATTTAGTATTTCATGACTATTTTCCACCCCTGTGGTTGTTAAAATTAAATAGGCCATTTTTGCTACTGTACCTTTAAGACTTGCAAATGACCTCTATTGTGATTGGCTAACCTCTGCATACTGATTTCTAAATTTTGAGTTGTTCAAAAAGAGAAACACACTATTTTCCATGATAAGAGCCATGAACAAGTCCAAATATCTACAAGTGACTATAATAATCCTGTCAGCTAATTTAACATTGGTTGTAACAACTGCAACCATAAATTAAATTTCATTCAGTGATTCCTGGAATCAAGTCAGTCCCAAAATACCATTTTAAATAAGCATGTAATGCGCTCACAACAGGCATAATTACATGCTATAAATCACTGAATACAAGGTCTCAGACTGTGTCATGCGACGCTCAAAAAAGAGAAAAGACATCTAATATCGCACGTCTTGCCACCAGTTAAAAGCTATTTAAACTCAGCTAGGTTCAGAAAATGCAAAAACTTGGCGTTGCTAATACTATTTTCTCCTAGTTGCACAACATTAACACAATTGCTTTTGGTGTAAATACGTGATTTAATATTGGAACGAATGTCAGTGTAATTCATTCATGAATCCATTAAAGTGTCTGATTAAATTGAATGCATCAATTACAGTTATATACATTATAATGGCAAAACGCTAATGGACAGAGCAGAGTGACGGGAGGAATGGAGGTCACGGAGGTCGAGCGCACGGAGAGATGGACGACCAGAGGATTGAAAGAAAATCTCAGCGTGGGGAATCAATAAGGGAGGCAATGGGATTGAATTTCTTTCAGCCAATTAATCAGGTGAACAAACATTCAAATTTCTTTGGGTTTGAAGGCTTTTTATGAACTTCGTGCCCAATTTAAAGGCATTTAATCAATCAAATCGGACATTTTATAGATCACAAGAGCACTTTGTCACCAGTTCTCAGGGGACGGGAGAAGATCAAACGCAGCAGTGTTCCTCTCATGCAGTCACAAGCTTGTATGTTGTACAGATTGTATACGCCAGAGAAACAAGCGCGTTGCCGTCTTTAGAATCTTGTCTTTGAACTTCTGTTTTTACGATAGCGCTGTATATTTCTATGGCATCGCTGTCGAAGGGTAATTAGCTGGTGAAGTGGATTTACTTATTGTAGAGTTACCGAGAGCTTATCATGAGCACTGTAATGTTTGAAGCGAGTGTCATAACAAATGTCAGCAGACTGGGAAGATTTAGAAACGAGTTTGGTTCATTCATAAATCCATAAGATCTTACCTTTAGAAATGTAGTGTATATCGATCGGGCCAGTGATGCATGAGATAAGATGCATGTGTAAAGGTGTATTGGATCCGTGCAGCTCTTAAAGTGACAGCAGCCTAATATTCCTGCTGTTGTCTGTTCTTATACGTTAATCAAACAAAAGACCAAAAAAATGCTCACTGCTCTTGATTAAACACCTGTAATAAGGTTAATAGTTCTACAGCGAAGACTTTTTTTTTTTTTTTTTTTTACAGTGAAGACATATTTTACATTTGATTACTATTTCTGTATCTGAAAATCTAGTTTAGACCTACATGAAAATCTGAAAAGAACTATTTATTTCATTTGTATGTTTGTTCTGTTGTATTTATTTGTGCTATTGCTCATAAATAGATTTTTTGTTCTTATTTTATTACTTATTACCTGTAATAATATTTAAAATGTATATATATATATATATATAGTCGAACCCATGACCTTGGCGTTGCTAGCGCCAACGCTCTTACTGTTTGAGCTACAGGAAAGTACCAGTGTTTATGTTTTAATACATGTTTCCTTGGGAATACATATAAAATATATACAGATACTGTGCTTGCAGACATTTTACTAATTCAGTATCCATCGTGCATATTCTAACATAACATAAAACATGACTGGGATATGAAAATATGCCTTAACATAGGAACGACCCACATTCAGTCTGATGCAGCACAGCATCTGATATCAAATTCATCAAAGGGTTTGATTATCAGTCATTTATTGCTGCCTTTTTACTGTACTTTATATGAAATGATGGGACAAACTTTATAAATATCATTTTATATGTTTGTATCCCCATGAATGAAGCAGTGAGTGAGTAAACTGTAAACTAGCATCTCACTCAGACAAACAGTAACATTCAGAGCTAAGCCCAACCGCTGACCTCATTCAAACACAGCTGCATTTAGTTTATTCAGTAGCGCTTTGAATATTGATGTACAACAAGGCAAAGCACTGATTAGCTCAAACACAAACGAGACAGTACATCTGCATTAATGCTAAAACTGAACTGGAGTCAGTAAAAGAGCATCAGGAGCGTGTTTCGATGGCTGCTTGACTGCTGCGCTCTGTGTGAATGGGGAATTCATTCAGATTTGATTTCTGATATTAGCTTGGACGGCGTGCCGGCAAACAGCGTGATGCTGAGCTTTTAAATATGAATCAGAAAACACGCTCAAGAAGTGCTGTGGGAGAGAGATGGAGCGAGAAGTTTGGGCCACAGCAGATGTTTCCTCAAACATATCGCCTCAAATAAACTCCTGAGCATATGTACAACACCCACACACAGATGCACACATATAGATTTTATCCAAAGCGATTTACACTGCATTGAAGTTGTACGTTTTATCAGATCATGCATTCCCTGCGAATCGAACCCATGACCATGGTCACAAGTGACAAAGACTCTCAAACATTTTTTGTTAGCCGAAGCCCTTTGACGTAAAATATTTTACACTGAGATTTTGAATTTATATTCAATAATTTAACATTTGCATGTTTATGGTTCTCATATGTCGGTTATTGGTCCACTGACATGCAGAAAAACAAATCAAATATTTAATATTTTTTACTTAGTGTTTTATGTAGTTTTTTATTTTTATTTTTTTATAATTTATTTACAAGACTGCATATTTTAGTGAAATAAAAATGTATTATTTGGTCATAAATTGCTATTTGCAATGCAATATGATCTAATCTCTTAAGAAAACGTCTCATGCTGCTGAAACATCCAGGCCAAAGTTATATTTATATTTTAGAATATTTTTTATAATATATCATTTTATTTTACACAACAAGATACTATTCATTCAATCTGTTCATCATATAAAGCAATCAGACTTGGACTAAACACTCGATCTCTTTATGAACAGACTTTCAATGGAGGGACATAAATCTCTCAGATTTAATTAAAAAGATCTTCATTTGTATTCCAAAGTTGAACGAAAATCTGTTGAGTTTGGAACGACATGATGGCGAAATACCTTTAATATTTAGGGCCCTATCATATACTTAGCGCAATGCAGCGCCAGGCGTGACGCAAGCGCAAGTGTTTTTTGCTAGTTTCAGCCTGACGCAGTTATCATTTTCACGTCCTGCGCCACGATGTTTAAATAGCAAATGCATTTGCGCCTATGGGCAGCTGGTCTGAGAATGAGGTGTGTTCAGGTGCATTGTTGGCATGTTGCTATTTTGAGGCAACTGAAATAGACTGCGCCACTGGCCAACAAAAACCTGGTCTAACATCAATGGCACAATATTTTTGTTATTTAAAGAGTGTGTTAGTAATGTGCGCCTATAGGCGGGTCCACAATGCGCGTACACTTTGTCCTGTAGACGGTCTGTCTGCTAGAAAAGCGTTCAGTTTTTTCACTTGCTAATTCCGCCATGCAAATAGTGAATCCGCCAACTGGCATTTAAAGGGAATGGGAGATGAGACTCTGATTGGTTTATTGCACGTTACACCCAAAACACACCCATTACTCATTAAGAGAATAGGGACAACCCTTTTAGACCATGCGCCGTGCACGCCAACCATTTCTCCCGTCGTTAAACTAGCAAAAGTGGATTCAGACATGCCCTAAGTGCACTTGCGCCCTACGCTTTAGACCATGTGCTTAGATCGTTTAAAATGGGCCCTTAAGCGTTAAAATTTACCACATTACCATTGCAACTTATTTCAAACTTTTGGAATGTTCCAAAAATAATTCCATGTCAAAAAAGAACTCATCCTTTTAAGTACTACATTTATGTGCCATGGCATTTACACGGCAGAAAACACCACTTTAATGGTAACCACCAAAATATTGGTGTTTATAATTTATTGCTGTAGAGCAATACCGTAATACCTACAGCATGTAGGTATAGCAATACCATGCTGTATTAACAATGTAGCAATACCATGCTGTAGGTAATACCATAGTACAGTTTTGTTAGTGAGTAAAAAGAAGACAGAACTGCCAGCACCTACCATGGTTGATTTTGTTGTGTACAGGTGTGTAGTGGTTCTTGGACGTCCGTACAGGCGTGTTCTCTTTGGACGAGGCGTCTATAGCAACGACGTTTTCATGCTCGTATACCGGAACGGACCCCTGCTGTCTCAATATGTCCGCCAGCGCTCTGTGAAAAACACACAAGTCCAAGATCATTTCACTACCCTCCAGAAACAAAACCTGTCCAAATGCGGTTCAGCTTTGAAATAAAAGCTTGTTTAGCATTTCATCCAGTTTAAAGATTCAAACACACACCGGCCCCCATGAGGTTTAGTCAATTGGCCCTGTTTATGCTATTGTTTCTGTTGTTTTTCCTTTCGCGAAGGTTCTTGCCTCTTGGAACTCGCACACACACACACACACACACACACACACACACACAACTTTAATTGCGCTTTGTGTTATAATGAACAGTCGAGGTTTAGTCTCCCAGGTTTTCTAGACCTCAGGCCTGTGAGCTCTACAGCAATAAACACAAGCCATTAATCAATGTTTCTCGGCAATATAGCGTTGGAGCAACACACCCCACCTACACCAGTCTAATGGGATTCAAATTCTATTCATGTTTTTGCTCTTTGGCCCTAAGGACACGGTTTCTGACTCGAGACCCAACCGCCTCATGGATTTTCGACGCAGTTGCAATCCGAGATTCTGGTCGCTGAAGTTAATGGTATTTTCTCACTAATGCAGTTTTCGGAGCGTGTGCAGTTATATGGGCCTTAACTTTTTCACTGCAGACGAACTTTGTAAGTTTGGGATAGTGTTGCCTAGTGGGTAAACATCAAAAATGGTGATTAAAAGGTTGCAGGCTCCTTATTAAATTTTGCACATATTCGGTAGCACTTTATTTCACAGTCCTGTTCCCCGTGTACATAGTATGTCCTTATAGTAATTGTAATAACCCTGAACCTACCCTTAACCCATGTAGTTACCTTATATTACCCAGTACTTTCTTAGGTAAGAACACGTAAGTGCACGTACATGTACTGTAAAATAAAGTGCACCCCATATTCAATCTCGATGTGTGAAGATGCACCAGGTTTGACTTAGATTCTGGTTTTAACTGGTTGCAATGTGCAAAGCGTGAATAAGCACAGGTGTGAATGACAAAAATTATAGCAATTTTTAGGGTAAAATACTGTAAAAATGTGAAAAACTAATAGATCTACTTGGACATTCCATGTAATTTTTCAGTTTTTGGGAGTGAAAAAGAACAGTAATTTTATCATTTACACTGAAACCCCGTGAATTGACACTCCCAGAATTCTATGTGTGACATTCAGGTTTCACAGTTGATGGTTGTTCATTGAAATAACTTTCTTCTTAGTTTTTAATCATCGGTTATACATTATGGTTTTATGCTACATCTTATGTCATTAAATGAATGTAAATAAATAAATGACCAAATACTTAATAAAGAGTTAGATAGTATATTATAATGGTATAGTAACATTATTAAGGTTAATGAAATAAATCTACAGTAAAAATGTACAAGTTTGTAAATAAATATACGTTTGTAAAAAAAAAACAGATTTTAGTAATTCTGTGATTAACATTATTTCCTTAAATGAAATACACATTTTTGGTGTAAATTTAAGTTCATGAATAAAAAAATAAATAAAAGGTTACACTTTATTTTAAGGTGTTTTGTTAAACTGTAACTATACAGTACATTTAAGTACTGAGAAATATTAGGTAACTACATGTTCTTACTATAGGATTAGGGTTTAGTTTAGTTTAGGGTTAGTTGCATGTAATTATGCATAATTTATAGTTATTACTATAGTAACTGCATGTAACATATGTAACAATGACACTGTAAAATTAAGTGTTACCAAAAAGTTTTTGTCATCTTTTGTCTTTTTACTGTAAATTATAGTTCAGTATGTAAAATGTAAGGTTCCTAATGCATTCAGTTCCTGCCATTTTGTAAACGTAAACTTTACTGTTTTTATTTTACAGTGTACGGCAGAGGGTAAATTAATAAAATTTGTGTCTATTCCTCACATACAGCTATCATATGGCTTCAGAAGACTTGGAATATCGTACAAAAGTCATTTCCACTACTTATATGTTTATTAGAACCACAGAGAAAGTGCCAAAAAAAAAAAAAAAGAATATATATATGTATGTATTCTATATACATATCTATATATCTATATATATATATACAGAACCAATAAAAAAGGTTGGATTCGGTCGGACCATCAGTTCTCATGGCCAGCTATCTCAAACGCGGCTATAGATCCAGCAGGCCCGGAGGCCATCTTTCCTCACATGAGAAGCCTGAAATGGCGTCTTAACTGTGTCAATGTCAGCGTATTCGCTCTGCCTCACGGTCCACATCTCTGAGCGCGCGAGAGACAGAGAGAGAGAGAGAGAGAGAGAGAGAGAGAGAGAGAGAGAGAGAGAGAGAGAGAGAGAGAGAGAGAGAGAGAGAGAGAGAGAGAGAGAGAGAGAAAGTGTGACTTTGGAAGGATGTATAATTAGTCTTTCCCTTCCAGGAGAAGGCCTTTTTTAACAGAAGTTGTTCTCACGTGGGGGCGACCTGGTTTCAGTGGCCCAGTTGGCTGTAAGGCTCTGAGCTCAACTCCACCGTTCCACCTTTTTCAGCTCAAACACTGCAGGATTGGTGACACTTTCAGGCCCGCCCGGCCTGGCTACATTAATGCACTTCAGTGGGCTCTTTTACTGTAGTTTTTGCATGTCACTTCCTTTTTAGGTTATTGCTGTACAATCTCTCTAGAACTCCAGAGAGATTGGGTTTTGGAGAGATTGGAGAACTCTAGGGTTCTTGACTCAATTTATGCCAAAAAGGTTCTACTGGAGAAATGTCTTAAATGATTGCATAATACTTTCATGCTTGTTTATTTATTTATTTATTTATTTTTGAGTGATACATTGTTTACGAGCTGCTTAATTCATAAACTGTAATTACAATAAATACAATTTTAATTCATTAAAACTAAATCCATAAAATGATCCCATGATGGAATGGTTCTATATATGATGCGCCTGACAGAACCCATTAAGCTTCGATAGAACCTTTTCTTCTAAGAGCATAAGTTTAAGAGATTTAAAACAGTTTAACATAATCCATGTTTCCATCCACCTTTTATATCGGGTATATTTTTTTCTGATAAGAAGACATGCGCATAAACCATGACTGAAACACGTTTACTGAATAAATCCCTCAATGTGCAGCAGAAAACTAACATGACTTTGCCTCAACAGAGGATGTGATTGGATAACTGGACAAACCAATGGACCAATCACATCGTACAGGATCTCAAATATTGGTTTGGTTGTTCTGAAAATCCTGAACCAAAGAATCATCAGAATGATTTGGTTTAATTCCCTCTCAGAAGTCTCTCACGCGATTGCGTTCCCAAACACCAGACACCCGAACGAGAGAGAACCTTTTATTGTTTTCTGAGACACATTTATGATGTACTGTACAAAAAAAGTATAAAAGTTTTTATAACAGACATGCTGTGGCAATTTCCCAGAAAGTGACTATTTTGTTCTCTTGAACACATGAGATGGAAACACTGCTTTATTCGAAAATGTTGTATGCAATATATTCCAATTTTGCACATAAGATAAATTTGCAACTTTGGATGGAAACATACACCCCTCATCCAAATATCAAAATATAAAAATAAAAAAAGCACTGTGGTTACAGTAACACGCTCACAATGAAAGTGGGCAAAGCAATGAATGCAGAAGTATACAGCTACTAGACTAGTGTGATAGGACCATTCAACAATCTTGTTAAGTGTGTGTTAAGCGTGTTCAGTTTTTCAACTTCATATCATGACCCATGAAAAGCTGGTAAACAGCAGTAAGTTTCACATCTCATGCACAACCTAAAAAAGGGTGATTTTGACGACTTTACAGATAAAAAAATAGATTTTTATCACTAAATAATGAACATTATAAGCTGCACATTTCTGCCTTTAAACCCTTTAAAATTTTATGGCTTTGTTTACATTTTAAGTGCCTTATTGAAACTGTCATTTTTGCCTAAATAAATAAATTACCATATACAAATAAATACTAAATACTAAATCAGTCAATCAAAATTATCTTATGGTAAATCAACATTTTCCAAAAATGTTTTTGCATAAGTATTCTCAATCTTTTAGGGTCAAGTGTGACACACACACACACACAGGATAAATGCATTGCGAGACATGCAGGTGATGCATTGCCACACAAACAACCTTCCATGTTTCGGCAGATCCTCATCAAAAGCCATTCAATTGTCTGGAGTTAATATATGCAAGACGCTGCTAAGGGTAATTTGGGCCCGAGTGCTACCCTGTTTGCTCTAAAGACACATCCAAACACCAGCGTGAGTTAATTACATCCTCACAAAACACCCTGGTGCAGCCTCCGGGGACACACAAGCACCATTTCTGAACAAATCAAGGCCAATTTCCCTCATTCCATCACCTGAATTGGGTTGAATGGTGAAACATATGGGGGCTTTAGAGACTCGATGTTGCTAGAGCGGGAATTAGACACTTTAACTACACACTCACTCAAACGCACTCTCTTACTCATTCAAACTCTGGTAGCATGTTTAAAATGCAAGTATAAGCAGTGATTGAAACTGTGATTCATTAGAGGTCCAAAATGTACTTTGGCCACACTTGCCAATGGAGAGTGAATTGACACAATTACATTTACCTGCATTAATACATTTTGCAGATGCTTTTATTATCTAAAGTTTTAAATGTAAATTCATGTTCCAGTTGCACTTAATGCTAACAAATTTTTCAGGTTAAACAACACTAACCATTACTTATACTATAAAGAAAACAATAACAACAACAACAACAACCAAAATAGTTATATTACAATACAACAATGTAATTAATGTTGTTTAGTCAAACGAAAATGCATCAAGCATCAAGTTAGTATTTTTTGAGCATCTAAAAAAAAAAAAGAACTCAGTAACAGATTCATATAAGATCATATGTCATGTTCATTTTATTTGTTAACTGATGTTCAGCTGTTTTATTAGTCGCCTTATTTTCACAATACGTGTGTCATGATGGTCACAGATATGGAGATGGACTGTATCTTTTATTTCACCAATCTGATTGCTAATTAAAATATCCCTCACAGATCATGTTTTCAAGTCATCTGAAGTTTGAATGTGACTTGGCAAAGCAGTGATATCAAGTTATTTACTTTTTAATTAGTTTTCACAGTAACACCATTATTTATTAATGCATACCGATTTGTTGATGCGGAACGCACCGGAAAACGAGAGGCGGGATTTATCGTGAAATTGTAATAAGCCAATCACAGCACATGTGACTTTTCCCCATTCATTCTTAAAGAGGCCATGTTATATTTGTTTTTGGGCTCTTCTAGAACAGGTTTTCATGCTTCAGTGTTCAAAAAACACATTATTTTCTACATATTCTCCATTGTTGCAGCTCCTCTCTTCCCAGTCTGTCAGTAACGCTCTGTTTAGTTCCTGTTACTATGAAGCTCCTCCTTCTGAAAGAGCAATGTGCTCTGATTGGTCGGCTGGAACAGTGTGCTGTGATTGGTCAACTGCTTTAAATGCTTGTTTTGGAAATGTCCCTCCCCTTACCATAACCTTACTAACTACTAACTAACTCTACTAACTAACTTAACCAGGCCTCGTCCATTTTTTCTGCGTATGCCTTGAGCGGGAATTATTTAAATGAGGAATATTGTGACATGTTTATTCCTGGAAGAAAACTCAAGACAGAAACAGTGACACTGATATAGAGAATAACTCCCGCTGGAGGGACTTTGTAACTTTGCAGAACTTGAGAGAGACTTTGCTTCACTGCAAAAAAATGCTTTTATGATATTTATCAAAAATTGTATTCTTACTTCTTACTTATCTAGTAAATGCTTCTTGATATAATAATTTTTAGATATTTGGTCTGGAAAAAAAGACAAAAATCTTTTTGTTTCATTTTTGTTTCATCTTTTTGTTTAATTCTTTAACCATTGACATCACTGCTGGACAGTGTCACTTTAGAAAAAATAATGAATGATTTATATGCTTTCTAATGGTGTGTTTTGTAACATTTTTGTGCTGTTTATTATTTTTCTCATCCAATTTTTTGAGGAGACAATGCCTCCTCAGAAGAAACAAGCCCTGGCCAAATGGGTCAATCAAAAGACGAGTTTATTTCCACAGCATTCTTTTTAAAGCACTGAAATCAAGAACAACTGTGACAAAGTGGTCTGTCTGGGTAAAAAAGTCCTTCTCTTACGTCAGAGCGAGCTCGGATTGCATCGGAGCGTGTTCCCGAGGAGACTGATCAATAAAAGCACTCGGATCACCCGCGGAGGCTTTCAAAACACGGCCTCTCTGTCTCGCTGAAGGTCACCGGTGAATCTGCATGTGCTGAACACAGCTGCCACCTCTTTTAACCTCTTTTAACCTCTTCCACCTCTCAGCTTCAGCTCACAGAGACCTCGGATGCCATGGGGAGCTGGGAAATTATCCAAAACTCAGCTTTTTTTGCCACTGAGATGCGTGGCTAATCATGTGTTCCACTCAAACTGCTAATGTACGGCTGTCAGGTTATAGAGCATAAAGCTTTATGCCATCAACGTCACTGGTAAACCAGCTCCAGGCAATCTGATTGGCTGGAATAAACACTCCCAGAGTGCTTTTTACCGGATACAATAGGCATGTTTGAGTTTTTCCTATGGTCCGCACTGGCCGAGCCATGACAGTGATGAGGGTTTAAAACACTCTAAGGTCAGAACTGAATCATTATATGCTTACAGAGCTCCGGAAGTCACTTTGCGCTGAGTTCAGAGTGTGAAAACCATCTAAAGTCTTTTCAACAACTGCTAAAGCGGATGGAAAGGATTCACTTCGGCATTAGCTGTCATGTTTCCACAGAGTTCTTTAAAAAAATGATGGTTTGGTCGTCATTTACTCACCTTTCAAAAGCCTTAAAGGATTAGTTCACTTCAGAATTAAAATTTCCTGATAATGAGGAGACACATGGGACCGCCGAGGAAGATGGCAGCATAGTTGTGTCGCTCCGTAGGCCCACCAATATTTTCTATTTATTTGAGAATATTCACATTTTTATCAAAACTAGTGTCCTTGGTAAGACCAAATACTTGGAGAACAAAAAAGTGCTTTAGATCGCAAATGTCGACCTCCACATCTAGTATTTTAAGGAGATAACGACGAGCCGCATGACGACCAGACAGACTTCGCCGGCACACGAGTCGCCATCATCCCGGCCCACAGACCAAGGTACAAAGATGGAAAACGTATTATCCGAAATAAGTAAAATTAACTCTACCTTACCTAAGTGGTAGCGGCGGATGTGTCATCAATAAAAGAGGTTGTTACTGACCTTAAAAATTCAGTGAATGCAATCCAAGAAAGGCTGGACGAAGCGGAGGGCCGCATCTCCAATATGGAAGACGTCACCTCGTAGCTCGTCGGTGACGCCGAGCGATATGATAAACGCCTGGAAGTTATGTGGAACCGAATTGAGGTTGAATACATTTGAATAAATGTGCATCACGGTTTAATATGCCATTCCCCAATAGGGGGCAGTCACTCAACACATTTGATTATGCGCACGATAATGTGCTTATTAATATGTTTTATACATAGGTAGTCAAATCAGGTTTATAACATGGAATATTAACAGATGTGGAAGTCTGATTAAAAGAAAAAAAGGTCCTGTCATATCTCAAACATAAACAAGTGGATGTTGCTTTTGTACAGGAAAGTCATGTAACAGATAATTAAGCGCTCAAATTCAAAAGAGACTGGGTGGGACATGTATTTTATTCATCATTTACAAGCAAACAAAATGGGGTTATGATCCTAATAAATAAGAGGATAGATTTTGTAATGTTAACGGAAACTAAAGACGATGTTGGGAGGTTTATATAGAAACCCTCATTAATGGAGTTAAAGTGATATTATGCAATGTATATGCCCCCAATAAGACAGATCCGGGTTTTATTAATAAAATAAACAAGATTCTTGGTGACAAAGAGGGGCAAATCATTTTGGCTGGGGACTTTAATCAGGTTATGGATGGGGTTCTGGATAAGAGTACAAATCAGGGACCTTCAGTACCAAAGGATAGGGCTGCCCTTCATTTGCTAAGAGATGATTTTGGATTGACTGACACATGGCGTTTGGTAAATCCAACAGAAAGAGAATATACTTTTTTTTCTCATTGCCATAAATCTCACTCTAGGATAGATTTGTTTCTTGCTTTCGAACTCTATCACTGATCAGGTTGTAGATTGTAAAATTGGAGCAATATTATTAGACCATGCGACTGTGGAATTGGGTATAGATCTAAATACAGAAGCTGGTAGAAAGGGAAGATGGCGTTTAAATACTGCATTATTACAAGATGAGGAGTTTAGCACATTATTGGCTGATGATCTGACCTCCTTCTTTGAATTGAATGTAGGAAGCACTGATAAGTTGGCGTATGTATGGGAGACCTCAAAAGCATACTTTAGAGGGAAATTGATTGCACAGGCAGCTAGAAAGAAAAAGGAAGGAAGGAAGAGACTTGGCTAAGAACTTGGAAGCAACAATTTGTACACAGGAGAAGGAGTTGGCTAGACATAACTCTAATGATTTATATCAGGATATTTGTAAATATGAAGTTTTATTTTATGAAGGAGGTGAAAAAGCGGGCAAGCTCCTGTCCAGACAATTAAAACAGCAAAATGCTGCTAACATTTCCCGGCAATTAAGAAAGGAGATACTATGGTATCATTTACAAAAGATATAAACGAGGTTTTTCAGAAGTTCTATAAACATCTATATAAATCTTCAGGTAGTCTGGATGGAGAAAAACTGAAACATTTTTTTCTAACATGGAGTTACCTAAATTAGATGTACTGCAATCCAAGTCTCTAGATCTTCCCATTACACAAGAGGAGGTTAAAGCAGCAATAACCTCTATGAAATCTGGCAAATCACCAGGGGTGGACGGGTTTCCAGCTGAATATTATAGAAAGTATGTTGACATAGTGGCCCCAATTCTAACAGAAGTCTACAGTATAGAGGCATTTGAAGCTGAAGTATTGCCTAGTACTTTCATGGAAGCACTGATAACACTGATAGCTAAAAAATATATAGGGATTTAACAGATCTGGCTAATTTTAAGTCTTATTAATGTGGACTGTAAGGTGTTTTAGCTTCACGATTAGAGCAAAATTTTATCTTCCCAAGTATAATTTATAAGGACTAAGTGGGCTTCATTAAAGGAAGGTCATCAGCCGATAATATGAGAAGGCTAATTCATCTGATGTGGCTAAATTCTTCAGAAAACACCCTAATCGCGGCTATATCCTTAGACGGCGAAAAGGCTTTCGAATTTTGGATTTGGTCATACTTTTTAGGTCCTGGGTTAGTTTATTATATAAAAATCCTAGAGCAGCAGTGATGACAAATGGCATGACTTCCTCATTTTCTTACAGTTTATAGAGGTACTCGTCAAGGATGCCAATTGACCCCGTTATTATTCACAATAGTTTTAGAGACTCTAACCATTATGATCAGGGCAGACTCAACCATTATGATCAGGGCAGACTCAACCATTATGATCAGGGCAGACTCAAACATTATGGGAGTAAGGGGAGTAGAGGAGGGGATAGAGCATAAGTTAATGCTGTATGTGGTTGATATTTTGTTGTTATCTCGTGATCCTCACAAATATTTACCTCCATTAATGAGCATTATCCAATTATATTCAAGTGTGTCAGGATACAAAATAAACTGGGAGAAGTCAGAAGCTATGCCAATATCTAGAACATGTCATTCCCATACAGTGACCCGATTTGGGTTTAAATGTATTCCAAAAGTTTTGAAGTACCTTGGGGTTAAATTAACGCAGAATGTGGAGGATATGTTGTTGAATTATGAGTCACTGCTGTCAAAGATAAAAACAAATAATGTGGACAAATGGGAACAGCTGAAACTCTCTCTGTGGGGTAAAGTTAATATTGTCAAAATGGTTATTGCTCCGCAGTTCAATTATATATCCATGATGATACCTGTGAACATTCCAGACCCTATCTTTAAAAGATATGACAAAATTATCAAGGACATTTTATGGGAAGGAAAAAGACAAAGGATCAAAATGAGTAAGCTGACCTCCCCAAGAGACAAACCTGGGACTACCTGATGTGAGAATGTATAATATCTCTTTTGAAATGGCCAAACTGGCTTAACATTGGGACGAGACTGGCTAATCTGAGTTGGACTGGATCAAGATAGAACAGAAACTGGCCTCACCATTGCATCCCATCAGCATTCTTTCACAATGCTCTGGAGCTAAATGGGACTCAAATCCAGTGACAATACATTCAAGACATGTTTGGAGCAAAATTCATAAAGTGTGCAGGACATCACATTATAAACAGTCATATGCATCATTGTGGAAACAATGGCAGCTTAAAGGGGTCACTGTAATCTGTATTTTATGTCATACTCTGAATTGGTGAAAAAATATAATATTGGAGGCCAATGAAACCTTTGGAAGTATCTGCAGATTAGACATTGTGTCAAGAACAAATTTAATGCAAGTGATAACCCTGTTTATGCAACCCTGTTTATCTTCAGTTGCCATGTGTAGCTCATACTGTTTCTATGTGTTACAAATCAATGCTTGGTGTAACTGCAGATACCTGTAATAACCTGAAAACAATATGGCAGAAGGATTTATTTATTTGGGAATTAATATCCATGATAATGACTGGCGGTAAATTCTATCTAATGTGGGTAAGAACATACAAGAAGCTAGGGGGAAATTCATTCAGTACAAAATAGTACAAAGATATTATTATACACCATCAAGGTTTTACAGGATGTGGATAGCTGGAAATAATCTATGCTGGAAATGTAATGAAGAAGAGGGTACTTATTAACATCAGATTTGGGAATGTTCTATAGTTCACCCAATCTGGTGTAAATTTCTGGCAGTACTTGAAGAGTGGATGGGGTCTAATTTACCTGTGGAACCACGACTATGCCTTCTTGGAGATAAATCAGTGAAACCTAGCATAGCAACACATATATTTACCCTTATTAAGAGTGGTTGTATTACTGCTTCCAGGATGATTTTACAAAATACTTTAGAGGGAACTTTAGAGGAACTGATTTTACAAAATTGGAAATGCCCCAAAACCTCAGACCTGAAAGACTGAGTTGATGGGATGATTGAAATTGCTTCATATGAGAACATGCTGGGGAGTGAAAAAAAAAAACATGGGGTCATTTTTGGCAGCATTAAAAAATGGTGTAAATAAATAGGACTGCTTAACAATTGTTAAATTCTAATGTGCTTTTGTTTTGGTTGTATTCCACTGACGGTGACTGTGGCTGAATGTGTAATTGCAAAGGTGATTACTGAATAAAGTGGTGATGTACTCTGAAGTTTTGACTGTTGAACAATAAAAAAAGTTGAATTCTAAAAAATAAAATAAAAATCTTCATAATGTACTCACCCCCCAAGTCGTCCTAATCTCTCTCACCCCCAAGTCTTTCTTTCTTCAGTCAAAAAGAAATAATTTTTTTGAGGAAAACATTCCAGGATTTTTCTCCATATAGTGGACTTCAATGGTGTCCAACGGGTTGAAGTTCCAAATTGCAGTTTCAATGCAGCTTCAAAGGCTCTACATGATCCCAGCCGAGGAATAAGGGTCTTATCTAGCGAAACAATCAGTCATTTTCTAAAAAAATAAAATAAACATTTATATACATTTTAACCACAAATGCTCGTCTTGCACTGGCTGTGATGCAACACACATTACGTAATCACGTTGAAAGGTCAAGTGTGACGTAGGCGGAAGTACCGACCAAGTGTTTACAAAGCAAACATGCAAAGACTAAGTCAAACGCCCTTTACATAAAAAAAATGTAAAAAAACCATAAATAAATAAAAGGTAAAACAACGATGTCGGACGATTTTGAAGTTGGAGGAGAAAATGAGAGGGAGTTTTTCGCCCTACCCTTCCAATGCGATTACGTAATGTGTGAAGTCGAGGACGTGCAAGAAGAGCATTTGAGGTTAGAAAGTGGTTAAAAAAAATTTAGAAAATGAGCGATGGTTTCGCTAGATAAGACTCTTATTCCTCGGCTGAGATCGTGTAGAGTCTTTGAAGCTGCACTGGAAAAACCTCCTTTTTCCTAAAAAAACTCAATTTAGTTTCGACTGAAGAAGGAAAGACATGAACATCTTGGATGATGTGGGGGTAAGTAAATTGTCAGGAAATTTGAATTCTGAAGTGAACTAATCCTTTAAATTTTACAAACAAAAAAAACTCTTACTGACCGACCGATTTACATGTAAATTGCATGTAAATTCCAATATTATGATCATATATTCATGGCACTGAACTCTCATTCATTACTTTTTAGGCAAGTCATGTTCTTATTTCTTTAATGGTGAATCTCTCAAGGACTTTTCTTTATTCTGCTGTTTTCTCCCAGAGGCTGTTCATTCCCTGGCCATTTCAGCAGGTGTCTAAAGCAGCACAGCGCCATCAATATTTAAACAAAGATAGACAACACGCTGAGACACAGCAGGGGGTTCTGGGTAGCTGAGAGATGGAGAGTCATCACACGGGGATGAAGAGATCGGACAGGACTGCAGCTGCTCACCCAATCACATTCCTTATTATGTCATCAACACGGGACAATTAGATGGCATTATGATCAAAGAAACTTCTCAATATGTCACTTACTGTAATAAGAATATGAGAAGACAGTTGAAAAAGATGCAGGCTCTTTGATGACTCGACAAATATGTCTGTGTTTAAGGCGAGGAGAAAAACTAGCAAGCAAAATGCAAGTTGGTGAATCTTATGAAGAAATTTTCAGGTCATATTTCACTCAAGAGTTATTTTGTGCGTCAACAAATTTAAGTTTGTTTCTGGGGTGTTGTAAGATTTTAAGATGATTATTTTCAAGACATTTAAGCACTATATTCTCAAAGAAATCGAATAAATTAATATATATTTTATAGTGCTCAGCAAACGATTAATTGCAATTAAACTCATCCAAAATAAAAGTTTGTGTTTACATAATATATGTGTGTGTGTACTGTGTATAATTATTTTGTATATATAAATACATATGTATATATTTAATATTTGAATGTATATACTGTATATATATTTATACATAATTTATATTATATATAAATATAAATATCTTATATATAAATAACAAAAAAAAAATGTATGCATGTGAGTGTATTTATATATAGAAAATAATTATACACAGTACACACACATATGTAAACACTTTTATTTTGGATGTGATTAATCGTTTCCCACTAATATTTGATTAAAATTACCATTACATTTACTCTAGTTTAGTTTCTAGCAAAATCTATGACGTAAACAATTTACATTATACATTAGTTTGCAATTAAAATGATCTCACGCTCATTTTCAAATTGAAATATAAAAGAGTTGAGAACTGCATTTGTGATATTCACCCAAGTAAAGCTTGGGAAAAATATAATTATGCAACACAAGTAGTCTGCCTCTTCCTCAGCACAAATTAGTCAAAGTTAGCTCAAATTAAAACCCATTATCCATTTGAGCTAATCCATCTTTTACCCAGAATGAGGTCATTAGAGTCCTTTCGTCATCACTATATCATCAGTCTCCAGTATAACAATAAATTATGAGGTCAAACCACAACATGCCCTTTATAGCTACAAGAACTATATAGTCCTTGTGATCAATTCATTAATGAATCAGCCAGAGATGAGAGAGACAGATCTTTTCCCTTATTGACCGAGTCCTACACAGACGTTCTCCTCAGAGAACCCGCATTTCATGTGCCTATGCTCTTCAAACACACAAAAACACACACATTACATCAAGAGCTTTCCAGCCCTGAGCTGTTTTACTACACATCTGAGCTGCTGGGTAAACACACACTCATCATATATTTAACTGTATTTTCCTGCAAATCACCAGCCTCCACACACACAGTCTAAATGAAGCAGAGCAGTTTCAAATGGTGCTGGTTAAAACAAATGTCCTGGAACATTCTGTAATACTAGAACGAAACGTGTTGTCTCTATGAGACGCTGTGAGCAGCAGGGACGGTTTGTCAAGTAATGACGGAGAACAAGACTGATCTAAGATGGGACACATCTGAGTTTAGCTACAAAACCTTCTGAGAAATGTTTAGGATTGTGTTTAGGACACATTTCATACTCTTTGTATCTTAACAGAAGAGCTTGTTCTGAATATAAAAATGCTCAAGGTGTCTAAATGTTAAATTTCAATTTAATAATCACAATCGAATAAGTGATTGACCGATTGATTTAGTGACCATGTGAATTGTGGTCTATATTTCAAGACTTCTACAGTCATATGAGAGTTTTGGGTGAGAAACAGACTGAAATTTGTATTTAGTTATTCACTAAATACCTAAACTGACGTCTTTTAACCCTCTGATGGTCCGCGGGGTCTTTTTGACCCGCAAATGACTTTTGCTCAAATTAAAAAAAATGTTCCCTTTGTCCAAATGGTATGAAACCTTCTACGGCTCTTAACACTTTCTAGATCTACAAAAAAAAAAATAAAGTGGAATGATATCTGTTTTTATGTTAGCGTGACAAAATTTGTGACACTCGAGGTCCTCGGGGTCTCTGGAGACCCCGCAATCAAAATAGACAAAATTCATCATCAAAATCAGAAACAACGCAGAACACATCGACAGAAATGGCACAAATAAAGTGCCACACTTCCACCAATGCAAAAAACATCCACAATGCTGAATTATTTTGCTCACAACAAGTGCACACACACACACACACACACACACACATAGAGGAATACATTTTTGAGACTATAAAAACTGTTCTCTTATCATTTGTCAAATAAAATCATCCAAAATGCAGTACCACCACAAAAATAAATTGGTGATACTGACACATTGAAAATGTAAACACACACACACACACACACACACACACACACACACACACACACACACACACACACACACACACACACACACACACACACGCATACACACACAGGAACATTTGTAAGGCTATAATGTGTCAAATAAAATCATCCAAAATGCAGTACCACCACAAAAATAAATTGGTGACACTGACACATTGAAAAATGTGCACACACACACACACACACACACACACACACACACACACACACGCATACACACACACACGCATACACACACAGGAACATTTGTAAGGCTATAGTGTGTCAAATAAAATCATCCAAAATGCAGTACCACCACAAAACTAAATTGGTGACACTGACACATTGAAAAATGTGCACAAACACACACACACACACACACACACACACACACACACACACACACACACACACACACACACACACACACAGGAACATATGTAAGGCTATAATTTGTCAAATAAAATCATCCAAAATGCAGTACCACCACAAAAATAAATTGGTGATACTGACACATTGAAAATGTAAACACACACACACACACACACACACACGCATACACACACAGGAACATTTGTAAGGCTATAATGTGTCAAATAAAATCATCCAAAATGCGGAACCACTACAAATATAAAGTGGTGTGGTGACACTGGCTCATCGACAATGTGTACTCACACACTCTCTCTCTCTTTATCTCTCAGACACACACACACACACACACACACACACACACACACACACACACACACACACACACACACACACACACACACACACACACACACACACACACAATTGAGTGTGTCTAGAATCTAGAATTAGATTAAAAATAAATGATTGAAATAAATGATAAAATCTTAAGACTCCAACATTTCTCTTTATAACATTTTGTTCAGGTTTGATTCTAATCATAATGTAACATTATTGAAAAACTGGGGGGTTTTTTGGTACAAAAAAATGCTAAACTTTGACAAAAATATTTTATTTTTGTTATAATTGTGATTTTATAATATTTAGATATGAATCCAACTGAATCCAACTTGTGAAAAGATATCTTTCAGGTAGTCTAATAGCAAATAGCATATACTGGAGCTCTATAGCCATCTAGTGGTTAAAATTATTATTTTTTATTTTAAAACTGCATTTTCCAAAAAATGGGCATAAATGTTACATTAAACCATTTAAAATCATCCATGTTATCCCCATGAATGAAAGTTAGAAATCTGGGTCTTTTATAAAGTGAATTTTACATCAAGTGCTGTTTTTTTGTAAAAAGGCTATTTAAATATTTATTTATTTATTTATTTATAGAAATTTAAAAAATATCATAAATTCTCCAAAAACTGCACAAATGTTGAGTAAAAACATTAACAAACAGAATAAAATTACATTTGTAAAAAAAAAAAACTATTATCTTGTTACAAAATTAAATGTTATTGTCTGGGGTCTCTAGAGACCCCAAAGAACTCAAGTGTAGACATAAAAAAAGACCATCAGAGGGTTAATGTTGTTTATATGTCTGTGTGGTGTTTTTAATATAATTTAAGACAAACCATGTGTAAATTCATAAGTCGACACCATTGCTGAGTATTTTCTCCTTAAAACGGCAGTGAATCAAAGACAGTCTCAAAAACACGGTTTGAAATCGCTGGTGTTTCTGACGTGTCAAACTACCTTGTAACCAATCAGATCAACGTGTGATGGTCAACGAGTGGATCTCTGAGCTGAGTGAGTGGGTGGAGGCGGGGCTCATTTGCATATTCATAGAACCAAGTATACTGAATGAGGCAAGGGTGTAGAGTTACATTCTTTTACAAATTATACATTATTCTTCATACAAATTTTTTCAAGGAAAATATGTCATTTTGGTGATCAAAGATGAGTTTTAAAGTATAAAATGATTGACTACTGGGGGACTTTAAAGAAAAACTAGAGCAAGTAGTATGAAAGTAAAATTAAAGTAAGCTCGTTTAAGTTGCGAATCTCATTAAGAAAATATCAGGTCATATTTCACCCCAGAATTAAATCAAGTTATATTTTGAGTAAAAAAAGAAAGAAAAAAAGTTTGTTTCTAGGAGCTTCACAATTTTAAGATTCTTGATTATTTTAAGGACAATTAAGCACATAACTTGGCAGACTAGATATGTTACGCTACTGCTGTTGTAGAGCAAATATAGGCTTCTACTACTAAAAGACACACAGAGATGCTGTGAGCATGTAAGATCTGCTCCTGCTGCATAAAGACACACACATAAATCCTGTAGCAGATCTAGGCAGGTGGAGCTGGGGGGAGGTGGAGGGGTTCAGAGGAACTAGCTTACAGCAAACACTGATATATATATATATATATATAATAATGTTTTCAAATTATTTACTATTATTTATTTTTAATAATATCAAAATACTTGTATATATTTTGAAAATATCATACGGGTTTGGAAAGACATGAGTAAATAACAACAGACTGCACATTTTAAGTGTGCTGCTCACAAGTGTCAAGCAGCTGTGGAGAATGCCAGTCCGTCTTCACAAATCCAATAAGCCTCATTGTGAGCACCAGCCAAACTCTTATCAGACTGTCTGAGCTTGACTCATATTTGGTACATGTATCAGTTCAATAAGAAGAGAGCAATGTGCCATCTTCAATACTCTCAACAGCTCTGCACAGGAGCGACTTCTTGCAAGTGACTTATTAAAACGGCTATGATGTCAGTGTTACATCATTATTAATATGAGAGTTCATTGTTCTCAGTTAACATTGTCTGACATAAATCTAATAAATTCAGATAAAACCTAGAGCAGAATTTGACCTTGCTCTCTGAAATTTCTCCTTTTTGACAATGACGAACCACAGGACTATAAATCTGTCTTATTGACAAACTGCACCATGAAGACCTAGTTCTCCTAGTACTACGACGGTTTCCAGTTGACCTCCATCTCAGCACAAGACTAATGAAATCCAGAATCAATCCCTCCTAGACACAGATGAGTCCTAGATTTAATACAGTATGCAATTAACTATTAATATTCCATCTTAGCCCAGAACCCAGTGCTTAATTTGAGACCGTAAAGCTTTCACTCACGGTCTAGTTTATGTACTGTATGTTCCAACTGAGATGTGTTACAAGGTTTCATTCAGTTCTCACTTCCTCATTCAGTCTCATGCACTAACAATGACAAATCACTCTTTTTCGATATGTAGTCAGTGCTCTTTGAACTGTTTTGGTGTATAACACTCCTTAAGGAGTTTCTCTAAAACATATTGCGTGAATATGGTTCTATAAAAATGCAAATTAGCCCCGCCTCCACTCCACTCGTTGGCGATCACACATTGATCTGACTGGTTACAAGATAGTTTGTGGCGTCAGAAACACCAGCGATTTCAAACCATGTTTTTGAGACTGTCTTTGGTTCACTGCAGTTTTAAGCAGAAAATACTCAGCAATGGTGTCGACTTATGAATTTGCACATGGTTTGTCTTAAAGCATATTAAAAACACCACACAGACATATAAACAACATTAAAAGATGGATTTTCACCACGGGGGACTTTAAGAATATCTTGTAGTGTGTGATGCACCACGATTTTCAAATCTTGTAGTATGTGCAGGTATGAGATTTCTTTGAAGAGTCTTCCTATGTGCGTGATGCAACCAGATTTCACAATCGAGCCCGGCTTTAGTGCGAAGAACATATAAAAAACCTTAAGAACCTTTTTTTTCACTATAAAGAACCTTTTGTGGAATTGAAAGTTTCCATTGATGTTTAAGATTCATGGAACCTTTATTTTTTTAGAGTGTTAACCAGGCTATGCCACCCCTTAACCTTCAATACTTCTTTCTTGTGATGCTTTAACCCAAGGTTTGCAGAGTAAGTACATTTCCAAAGAGTTTTCTGAGACTTACCTGTGGACGTTCATCTCTTGAGGTGGTCTGGTGGCTTTATCATAGGCCACTTTGGCAGAAATCCCCAGGATAATAATGAGGGTGATGACCCCGCAGGTGATGTAGACGGTGGTGTTGGTCTGGTCCAGCGCGGGGTCATACGTGTCCCCTGTGGGGGCCGGTGAGGGCGGCTGTGTTTTGATCCAGTCGGGCGTGTTGTAGTTGGTACAGACTCTCTGATCCACTCGTTTGGCTTTCACGGGGCAGCAGAAGCGAAGGAAGCAGCTCCCGCAACAGTACCTGTGGTCAGTGTTGTTGCAGGCGAACTCTTTGTCGAGCGCACCGCTTACGTCGTAGTACCCTAGACAGATGTCGTGATCACCGATGATGGGCGCCTGGACTTGTGTGATCCGTCGGGGAGCCACCGTTGGGGCAACAGTGCTGTTGACCTCCTTCAATTTCGGGGGTCTCTTTGAAGGGGGTTTGCTCCTCTTGGTCGTGGATGCGCTCAGCACGCACAACGGGTCTAGATAGACCAACAGAAGCAGGAGATGTCGTATCCCCATGGCTTCAGGTGGTGATGTGTGTTTCGCCTCGTTTTAGGATTTCTTCAAACCGACCCTGACCTGCTTGTCACGCACTTTTGCGGGTCCTCCATTCTCCATCTCCGCATAGCGTCATTTCAACAGTCCTCCTCCAAGACTCTCATTTATTAAGGCATAAGCACTTACAGAGTCAAGACAACAACTGCGCAATGCCCATTTCACCTTGAGTGAACGGAGAGAATAGGTTCTCAAACTTACTCAAACATTATGTTTGTCTGAAAAAGAAATGTGAGACGGAAATCAATTAACAAACACAATTTTGGACAGATTCTCTTCTCAGTTAATGTCTGAAACACTACAGCAGTGGTTTTCAATACTGGCTCTGCACATTTCTCTCTTAACCGACATACTTAGTTCAGTTGGAGATCAGACCAAATGAGTTAATGATCTGAATCAGGTGTGATAAATACGGGGGACATAAAACATGTGCAAAGCAGAGGGTCTCCAGGACCAGGGTTGAAAACCACTGCACTACAGACTACAAACATGATTTCAGCACCATGGACAGCGTACATATCATAGTTCAGTTATGTTCTTGACAGAAAAAAAGTCATGTTTTAACACATGAAGACTGTCAACGATTAAAAAGCTATGAATAGTGAATCTATTGTATAATGCCATCATATGCTGCATAAAAGATATAGCCTTTTTTTTTTTTTTTTAATCAGATTAATATACAAGAATAAATACATTTAAAGATAAATTAATAAATTCTTAAACACATGACGATATTAATATACAATAAAAGAAATAATTTACTGTGTAAAAGGAAACCAACTTAATTTATTTCCCGATCCCATTTACACTGATTTCCGTTAAGTAAACCTGAACATGTGCTACATGTGGTAACATCCAAATTAACAGGTTTTAAAAAAAACATTATTTAACATGACCGAATCAACCTGACTGCACTGGGTGTCTCCAACAAAAGTATTTTTTAAAAGCCAGATCGTTTAGACATTGCTCCTTAATCAAATCTACACATTTTCACTTTTACAGTAAATTAAATTGAATACATATTCACATTTTAAATCACAATCTCCTGACGTTCCACATACAGCCATGAAGAAGCTAAAAAGTGGATTTAACTCAGCAAAAATGAGCAGAACTTACGCGTTTAGTGCGCTCGACTCCGGGATGTCCGTCACTGCGTCTCCGAACCGAACACAGCTGAGAAAGAGAGAGAGAGAGAGAGAGAGAGAGAGAGAGAGAGAGAGAGAGAGAGAGAGAGAGAGAGAGAGAGAGAGAGAGAGAGAGAGAGAGAGAGAGAGAGAGAGAGAGAGATTCCCCTACGCTCTAACCCGCCCTCTCTCCCTCTCTCTCTCTTTCTCTCTCGGTGTAGCTACTTGTAAACGTCAACAGCGAGTCAGGTAATTACAAACCCGTCTCGGGTAAACGCACGCCTGCTCATTCCTGCAGGCGTTATAACAACTACACCTCTCAACAACTGCATTAGTGTCACGGACAGCCTTTAAACACACACAAGACATGTTGGTGGATCAACATTCCTGTGAGGAAAACATACGTTTCTGAGAACTGTACTTTGCTTACATTACTTTGTTCTCCATACAATAGTGCAATGTTTTTAAAAAGCAAGAAATGATTACCAGGTATATTAAGCGGGGTTTTCTCTCTGTCTCTATTTTTCTATTACGAACAAGAGAATGTGTTGGGTCTAATAATTTATTCGTCAAGAAATAAGAAAGAGATCATTAAACTAAGATGGCCGATATGACCGTTAACTTTTGAATTTTGAAAGCGCGCGGATCATATCAGAGGCATGGTCTAAATCAATAACCAAACTAATGCACGGCTTTTGTACATTGATCTAACAGATCTGTGAAATTTAAGAAGTAGCATTCTTCTAATATTACAATGTTTTGACACTATAAATCCCAGATGCCCGTAAAATATGTAAACTGAGTAGGAGATAGGCCTATCAAAATACTCCAGTAGGTAAACAATATCTGTGATGTGACATAAGGTCTGCATCTTATTTTGGTCAAGAACCAGCCACTAACTGAAATGTAGCCCACACTTTAAATCATGAAATGTGGCATTCATGGGGAATCTTAAATATGTTTTGCCCTTGACAACCTCTTCAGAGTGACACTGGTCTGGATGTTCAATTTTAGACAAATCTAAGGAAGGAATTCATTTTATTGTGAAAAGTGCACATTGCCAGAATTGGCCACGCTTTCATTATATAAAAATATTTGGGTTTTTTTTTGTTTTTTTTTTGTTTTTTATCCTGTGGTGGAGTATGAATGGGGCATTTTCTGGCAGTTTTCAGGCGATTCACTGAACCAATTAACAACCCATAAAATCAAAATGATAGATTGTTAAAAGTGTTGTGAAACCCCTTACCCTCAGTCTTTTCCAATTCTTAAAATCTGAAAAGTTGAATATAATGTTGTTCCTGTGTGCAGGAACAGTTTGCAATTTGGCACATCATGAAATCTGATTCTCAACTCGTTCAATATGCTGTAGAAGTTCAGCTGAGATTGGATACTATGCGATAACAGAATAATTAAAGACTTAAGAAGTCAGAGTTCAAGAAAAGATTACGAAACCCTAACTCATCCTTATTGGGATGAGTCTTGAAGATGTCTTGGACAGCAAAAGGATATAAATATCAAAGGGAAGAATGTTATGACAAGAACCTTAAGATGAATTTCAGATTTTGCATTTTTGATGTCTAAAGAACAGATTAATAACCATTCTGTTAGGAATAATAATAGTTCATGTACTGTTAGAAGCAGACTGCAAAAGGAAGAATCTAAGGAATATATATATATATATATATATATATATATATATATATATATATATATATATATATATATTATAAGAATCTATGTATATATTAATTGCTCACTAAAACTTAAAAATACTAACATGTGATGGTGTATCATCCATATAGCCAGTAATAGAAAGTCTTCAAAATAAAGTAGAGCTTTCATGTCTCTCAAAAGTAAAGTGAGGAAGTAATTTGCAGACACTGTTAAAACAGGAAGAGTTTGAGGAACCCGTCTGGATTTAAGAGCTCTTTGGTTCGGAGGTTTGCAGACGAGTGCTGTATTCTGTCAATCAGCATGCAAGTATGACAGATGCACTGTGGAAGGACAGATTGTCCATTAGATTTTAACTGCTCCCACCTCAGAACTGCGACCTCAGCAAAGAAAGAAAGAAAAAAAATTTCCCTGACAGGTAACGTCAGCGCTGACATTGGCTTAGGAATTATGAGGCAGAAATTTCAGCCCTCAGAAAAGACGTAATTAATCACAGAGGAATATTCAGCTGTGAAGACGGGGCGTCCACACAAGCTGTTCCAACACGGGACCTCCTATAGATCTGCATACACCACTGGACTGTAAACATTTCAGCATGGATAACTTATTATCGCTTGATAAACTGAGAACTGCTGATTTCAACCTTCTTTGTTTTCTTCGTCTTGTTGGCGACATAACTTCTAATTAAAGCAATGAGTCTATTACATTATAATTTAGTGCACATCATTTAATTCCACTCATAATTGACCAGTGTTAGTTACATTTTGCAACTTAAAATTGAGAAGATAAGATCCCCAAAATGAAAGTCCCCCCTGTAGTCAATAATTTTATACCTTAAAACTCATCTTTGATCACCAAAATTACATATTTAAACATTATTTCCTTGGAAAAAAAATTAAAATAATTCTTCATGCTTTAGCTTAAATGTAACTCTACACCCTTGCCTCATTTAGTATATGTGGTTCTATGAATATGCAACTGAGCCCTGTCTCCACTCACTCACAGCAGCTCAGAGATCCACTCGTTGACGATCACACGTTGATCTGATTGGTTACAAGGTAGTTTGTGATGTCAGAAACACCAGCGATTTCAACCCGTTTTTTTTTTTTTAGACTGTCTTTGATTCACTGCAGTTTTAAGGAGAAAATACTCAGCAATGGTGATGACTTATGAATTTACACATGGTTTGTCTTAAAGCATGTTAAAAACACCACATAGACATATAAACAACATTAAAATCTTGATTTTCACCACAGGGGGACTTTAAGCACTTGCAATTAGATTATATTGTGTTTTAAAATACTTGTAATCATACTACAGTTACACAATGGCAGTAAATAATTCATAACTTATTGATTCTCACTAAATCTTCTTTTTCGTGTTTTAAATGTTACTTTTAAAAAAACATATCACTTATATACATTCAGGAAGTCTTTTAGTTTTGTGAAATTGCCCACACAGACCAGACACTTAGTCAGGTGGCTACAAAAAACTGAGAGGCCACAAAGCATTTGACCACTGGATTTACAGAAATCATTTCACTTTCAAGAGCATTTCTCAACATTGCATACTGAATCAAATCTGACTAACATTATTATTTGAATTTTCACTTAGTGAGCCATTTAATGTGTTACTATATTTAGAAGGCTTTTGTGTTCAAACTCATTTTTATTTTTATTATTTGAATTTTACATTTTTATAATTTAATTATTAGCTTTTTCTAATTCACAAACCCTCTGCATTTTCTTCACAAACCACAGTCTGGGAAATCCAGACGTAATGTAATGTTTAGTGCACTTCATGTTGTAATGTTTAATGCACTTCATGTTGTTGATGTAATATCTTTCTTTCTTTTTCCCCTTGTATTTTTATATTAATAAGAGTTACTTTTAGATTAAAAGTAATCCAAAAGTAATCAGATTATGTTATCTAAAATCTGAAATGTGATAAACAGGTTAAAAGCAATCAAAAAGTAATCAAAAAGTAGTCAGATTATATTACCTAAAATGTGTAATGTGATAAACAGGTCGAAAGTAATTACATTTACATTTAGTCATTTAACAGACGCTTTTGTCCAAAGCGAGTTACAAATTAGGATCAAATTCAGCAAGTCATTGTGAAGATGTAAAAACAATGCCAGAAGTGCTCAAAATACAAAGTGCAGGCATTTCTCAGAGTAGCATAAGCCAGATAAGGGAGGATTAAGGGAAAAGGAAAAAAAAAAAAATATATATATATATATATATTAGAGGTGGGCATAGATTATTTTTTTTAATCTAGATTAATCTAGATTAATTTTGAAATTAATCAAGATTAATCTAGATTAAAATGGCTCATTTGAATTCTGCCGAAGGCATTCAGAATATGTGTGCTACCCAAATAATGACTATAAAAGTAAGTCTTTGTGAACGGGTTTCTCAAGCCAGGTGGCGCATTAGACCAGGGGCTCATCTCCTGTTTCCAAAATGCATCACAAACTGCTTGAGAAAGCTGTTCTGCTCATAGACTGTAAAAGGTTACTACTGTACTGTTACCATCCGTAGGCAACATTAGGTAGGCCTATGTTATTATCAACTACTATAGGCTATCAATTAGGGATGGGCGATATGGCCTAAAATCCATAATGTGATATACATTGCAGCCTCTTGCGATAACGATATTTATTATAATAAAACCATTTCAGAACAGGTTACACAGACCCTGCTAAACAACTGCTAAATGTATTTTTTTTTTTTTTTTTTGAAAGGGTGCACGTAGTTTTGAGAACATATATTGTGCAAAACTGTAAGTATACAACATAATTTTGCAGATAAATAAAATTTAAGTACACTAGCTGCAGAGACTTAAGTAAGGTTAGGTCTAATGTTTATTATGGCTTGGAGCTTATGAAACCCCAAATTTAAAATTAGAATATAACTGATGTCTTTTCAGTTAAAAAGAAACACAACAACGATTCTTAAAATCGGGCGCTTTTAATAAAAAGAGATTATGTGCTACACCACTCACTAAGATATATTGGGAATAATACGCACGCGCTGGTATTCAGTGATATGTTTCGTTTTGAATTTGAGGTGGTAGAACGGATTAGTCGTGTGTTAACTTACCGAACTGTTACACCACACAATCTACGTCGGACGGCTTAAATCCGAACCAAGTCCAAATAATAATGGATGTTGCACCGATCTTTTACACCAGCTTTCACTTTCAGCCGTGTTTACTTAAGATGACGACGAATAGGCCTATGATGCGTTGCAGCCGGGTGTTCCTCGCGGCCGCGGGTAGATTGCGTCATCATAGCTTGTGTAGCTTGAGCCAGCTCCCAACCCAACTTGGAGAATAGATTAACGGCGATATTTTTTTTATCGCGCGATAAGAGTCTCGCGTTAACGCCGATAACGGCCCACCAATATATATATATTATATATATATATATATATATATATATATATATATATATATATATTTTATGAGGTTAAGTGCTCACGGAAGAGATGAGTTTTCAGTTGTCTTTTGAATGTTGCCAGGGATTCTGCATTCCGGATGAGGGTGGGGAGATCATCCCACCAGCATGGAACCGAGAATGAGAATGTTCTGGAGAGTGATTTTGTGGCTCTCTGTGATGGAACCACGAGACGTCGCTCATTGACCGATCGTAGGCTTCTGGTAGGGATGTAGACTCGTAGGAGTGAGTGAAAGTAGGAGGGAGCTGACCCTGTGGTAGATCTGTAAGCAAGCGTCAGTGCCTGGAACTTGATGCGAGCAGCGAGAGGTAGCCAGTGCAGAAAGATGAGCAGAGGAGTGCCCTTTTGGGCTCGTTGAAGACAAGACGAGCTGCAGCATTCTGAATCATTTGTAGAGGTTTAGTTGCACATGATGGAAGTCCAGCCAGAAGAGCATTGCAGTAGTCAAGCCTAGAAATGACCAGGGCCTGGACGAGAAGTTGTGTTGCATGCTCAGTTAGGAAAGGCCTGATCTTCCTGATGTTGTGCAGTGCAAACCTGCATGATTGAGCTGTCTTTGAAATGTGGTCTGTGAAGGCAGCTGGTCATCAAACGTTACTCCAAGATTTCTGACCGACCTTGATGGGGTGATTGATGATGAATCTAGCTGGATAGTGAAGTCATGCTGTAGAGACGGATTGGCAGGGAGGACGAGAAGCTCAGTCTTTGCCAGGTTGAGCTGCAGGTGATGTTCCTTCATCCATGCCGAGATGTCCACCAGACAGCTTGAGATCCGTGGAGCTACTGTTGGATCATCTGGTTTAAATGAGAGGAAGAGCTGTGTGTCATCAGCATAGCAATGGTAAGAGAAACCATGTGCCTGTATGATGTGTCCCAGTGATGTGGAGAAGAGGAGGAGGGGTCCAAGAACTGAACCCTGAGGAACCCCTGTGGTCAGTTGATGTGCTTTGGATACCTTGCCTCTCCATGCAACCTTGAAGGATCTACCTGTGAGAAAGGACTCAAATCAGTGGAGAGAAGTTCCTGTGATGCCCAGTGCTGAGAGGCTGGACAGAAGGATCTGATGATTCACAGTGTCAAAGGCAGCAGACAGATCCAGGAGAATGAGGACTGAAGATTTGGAAGCTGCTTTTGCGGTCCGTAGTGCTTCTGTGACCGACAGTAATGCAGTCTCGGTTGAATGCCCTTTCTTGAAGCCAGATTGGTTGACATCCAGCTGGTTGTTCAGAGACAAGAAGGATGTTACTTGGTTGAAAGCAACTCGTTCAAGTGTTTTCACAATGAATGGTAGGAGAGAGACAGGTCTGTAATTCCGTAATAAGTGTTTTTTTTTAAGCACTGGAGTTACCCGAGCCTGCTTGAATACAGTAGGGAAAATGCCAGTATGGAGGGATGAGTTGATAATGTGTGTGAGTGCTGGAAGAAGTGTGGGAGAGATGGCTTCTTCCTCGGTTAGTGGAGAGGAGGAGGAGAGAGGGATATTGGCTGTGGGAGAGGTTGGTCTGGGTTCCTGTGTGTGTGGAGCTGAGAACTGAATGCTGATAGTTGTTGTTTTGTCGGTGAAGAAGTTAGCAAAATCATTCATCAGCAGTTAAAGAGGAGGTGGGTGATGGTGGAGGTGGACAGAGGAGAGAGTTAAATGTCTTGAAAAGTGTTTGTATGTTAGAGGCGCTGTTGATCTTGTTGTGGAAATAAGAAGATTTTGCAGCATGAACATCAACAGAAAAGGAAGAGAGCAGATCTAGGAAGAAAGTAATCTAAAAGTAATCCAAAAGTAGTCAGATTATATTACATAAAATGTGTAATGTGATAAACAGGTTAAAAGTAAGATTATATTACCTAAAATGTGTAATGTGAAAAACAAGTTAACAGTAATCCAAAAGTAGTTAGATTATATTACCTAAAATGTGTAATGTGATAAACAGGTTAAAAGTAATCTAAAAGTAGTCCAGAAGTAGTCAGATTATATTACTTTAAATCTGTAATGGATTATAATTACTAACTATAGTTACTTACTAACTATAATTTGTCATGTAATTTATAATTTATTTTTGATGAGTTCATATTGAGATCTCTTGATTTTGATGGCAAGCTTCTCTCATATCTCATTTATGTTTCCTTTCCTGAATCATTGTGCAAATTGAGGAAGACCGCAGATGTCCTCAGAGGAACCGGTGCATTAGTCAGTGAAGTTTTAAAATCACTGTGTGAATAAAAAGCATCAGTTACATGACAAGCAACTAATTAAGCATCAAGTCAACCTAAAGACTCTATTAGGAAGTCTTTTCTGAAAGCTGAAAGTAAATAAAGGCTTCGGTTGTACAGTACGTTTTTGGCCTTACAGTTTTATCAAGGACGCACACACTTACATGCAGAGAGATCAAATGTGGACACGAGTTGTTTGGTATCTTGTAACAGCAACGAGCCGAATCCACCGCAGAGTCCTTATGAGATAAGACGAGGGAAAATTAGCATGGTCTTATCATCCGGTTCCCACTCATCAGCGCTCTGAAACACAGCGTGTGGTCTAAAGAAAGATCACAGTGGTGGATTCAAAGAAATTTAATGCAGCTCTACATATCTGGGATCTCTGACCCATCATCCCCAGGGACAATGAGAAAATGGGGAATGGAAAATGACACTAGAATGACATCAAAAATTCCTAATTTTTCTTACATATTGGAACACTAGTGCACTGCTTACTATGCAATATACTGTATTACCTATTTCAAAACATATGGGAAACAGTATGCAGTATGCAACAATAAACATTGCCAGCCCAGTTTTTCAGCAGGCTTGGTGTCAGAAGTATTTTTCCCACAGGTATTTTAAAAAACGTGTTTATTTAAGGAAAGGCAAGGCAAGTTTATTTATATAGCACATTTCATACACAATGGCAATTCAAAGTGCTTTACATTGAAGAAATTAAAATAATAAAAAGAAATAAGAATAATTAAAACGGTTTAGAAAAATAAAATACAGTACAGTACAAACAGTCGGACAAACAGCGGCACAGTGCTCATTCAGTAAATGCATAGCTAAACAGAAGTGTTTTGAGTCTGGATTTGAAAGTGACTACAGTAGGAACACATCTGATCTCTTCTGGAAGCTGGTTCCAGCTGCGGCTGGCATAATAGCTAAAAGCGGACTCGCCATGTTTAGAGTGAACCCTTGGTATTTCTAGCTGTTATGATCCTAATGATCTGAGTGATCTGTTGGGTTTATATTCAGTGAGCATATCTGCAATATATTGAGGTCCTAGGCCATTGAATGATTTATATACCAGTAATAACACTTTAAAATCAATCCTAAATCTAACTGGGAGCCAGTGTAAAGACCTGAGGACTGGTGTGATATGTTCATATTTTCTGGTTCTGCTCAGAATCCTGGCGGCAGCGTTCTGTATGAGCTGCAACTGTCTTATGGTCTTTTTGGGAAGGCCAGTGAGGAGTCCGTTACAATAATCCACCCGGCTGGTGATGAAAGCATGCACAAGTTTCTCTAAGTCTTGTCTGGAAACAAAGCATCTAATTCTTGCAATATTTTTCAGATGATAGTATGCTGATTTAGTTATTGCTTTGACATGACTACTGAAACTAAGGTCTGACTCTAGTGTCACACCAAGATTCCTGACTTGATGTTTAGTTGTTTGACCCCTAGAGTGAAGGTAAGCATTCACCTTGAGAACTTCATCTTTGTTTCCAAACGCAATGACTTCAGTTTTGTCTTTGTTTAACTGAAGAAAGTTTTGACACATCCAACTGTTGACTTCGTCAATGCATTGGCACAGGGAGTCAATGGGGCTGTAATCGTTAGGCGATAGGACTAAGTAGAGCTGTGTGTCATCTGCATAGCTGTGGTAAGCAATTTGGTTCTTTCTCATTATTTGGCCCATTGGGAGCATATACAGGTTGAACAGGAGTGGCGCAAGAATTGAGCCTTGAGGGACTCATGTCATGGATGTCCACTCAGACTTATGGTCTCCTATACTCACATAATTACCTCTCCCTTCTAAGGATGACCTGAACCATTTTAGGACTATCCCAGAAAGCCCCACCCAGTTTTCCAGCCTGTCAAGAAGTATGATATGATTGACAGTGTCAAATCAGCACTGAGGTCGAGTAGTACCAGCACTGATAATTTGCCTGAATCAGTATTTAAGCGAATATCGTTTATTATCTTTATGAGCGCTGTCTCTGTGCTGTGATCCGGTTGGAAAACAGATTGAAAATTGTCAAAGTATCCATTCGAGCATAAGAATTTGTTCAGCTGATTGAAGAAAACTTTTTCAATGATCTTGCCTATGAAAGGAAGATTTGAGATCGGTCTATAGTTGCTTAATATGGTCTTATCCAGATTGTTCTTTTTCAGGAGGGGCTTGACAACTGCAGTTTTCAGGGAGTTTGGAAAACTCCCAGAGAGAAGTGAAGCATTTACCACTTCTAGAAGATCTGCTTCTAAACTGTTTAACACACTTTTGAAAAAAAGATGTGGGAAGTGTGTCAAGAGCGCAGGTTGATGTTTTAAGGTGCTGTACGGTTTCTTCCAAAATTTTTCCATCAATTTCTTTGAAATCAGACATAGTAACTACTTTCTCAGGTGGTTTGATCTGTCTGACCCCAGGACAACTCAAGAATGTGCTGATCACCTTTCTGATATTATTGATTTTCTCAGAGAAGAAAGAAGCAAACTCACTGCACTTGTTGTCTGAGAGCATTTCACTGGGAATCTGGCTTGGGGGGTTTGTCAGTCTCTCTACAGTAGCAAAAAGAGTGCGTGTGTTGTTTAAATTACTGTTTATAATATTTGAGAAGAAAGTCTGTCTAACTTTGCCTAGTTCCATATTGAAAGCATGGATGCTGTCTTTGTAGATGTTATAATGGACTACAAGTTGAGTCTTCCGCCACATGCGCTCTGCTTTTCTGCATTGTCTTTTCATATTTTGCACTGCTGTTGAATTTCTCCTAGGTGCTTTTTGTCTGCCACTCTTCTTCCTGACTTTAACAGGATCAATATCATCAATTACACTTTTAACTTTTGAGTTAAAAGAATCAAGAAGAAAATCAACAGAGTCTGCAGATATGCTTGGTGTTAAGGATATAGCCTTCATAAATAGTACACTGGTGTTCTCATTTATTAAGTCGTTGACTAGAAGTGATTTATTTGTGTGTGAGCGGATGTTTAAAAGTGCTAACTTAACAGTCTTACTTTTGGTCACCACAGCAATCTTAGTTTGACGTGTAAGAGGCACCAGATTAGTTGGGTTTGCTGTACGGCTATTGAAGGCCTTAGACTTTCTATCTTGTAATAGAACAGCAATAGAGAAAGATACAGGCACACTGGGTTCCCGCTTGTTCTGTAAACATTTGAGAAAGTTACTGTTATCATAGCGGGGACCCAACACATATCATTTAAGAGTTATAAGTCATGTCAAGTCAAGTCATCTTCATTTATATAGCGCTTTTAACAATGTAGATTCAAAGCGGCTTGACAGTAACAAACGGATAATTTAAGGTAACAGAGATTGTTTTGGCTTATAGCGGTTCTTGAATAAAGATATTTTCCAGCTAAAATTTCCAGCCATGTTTGACGGAGGGCGTGTCTAAAGCTTGGTGCTGACGTGACCGTCATAGTGACAACAGCCAATCATATCACTTTTCCGGTGTTGCATGAACGCAATTGGCTAACGTCTTTGCTAGGGTATTTGCACAGGTGATCTGATTGGCTGAAGCCTGCTTTGGCGCTTGAAATTTTTTCAACTTCTGCCACGAACAAAGGCGCAATGGAACCCAAAATTCAGTTCGGCAACGCAACCATTTAACGCCGACGCCTCATGTGAATGCACCGTGAGTGCTATGCCATTATAAAAACAGACCAGTGCTAGCTCTAAGATTTTTTACAAATGTAGATTTTAGAGGTACTTGCCTGTGCAAAATGTGGCGCCATGATGCAATGTCATTCAGGTCTCTAGACTCAATGCAGTCTGTGCGATTGTGTCACATGCATTATCGTCCATCAAATAGACAAGTTGCATGCTGAAGTTTAATAGTTGGGGTTAGAAGTTTGTACTAAGAATGAGCAATAGCAATGCTAGCAAACACATCTAATAACCAGAGCGTGTGAAAGCATCTTCAGAAACCCCGCGGCGGACAGTCTTCACAACATGAATCAATTACCATTTCTGTCTAAATGTCACTGATCTGGACACTAGAGGAGGGACAGAGAGAGCAAAACAGAGATCAAGGGAGCAAAGCAGTTCTGATCCCACAAGGAGAGAGATTTGCAGTGTGCAAATGTTGAGCCGACACCGTTCTTGGATCGCATTTCACATTTCACTGCAAAACCAGAAGAAAGAAAAAGCACAAAATCTGATTTTGCATGCATGAAATATGTTGGGTTTTTTTTCAGCATTGGGACAGTATTTAAAGTAAATGACAATTAAGCTCATTAGTCTGTTATAATTATTATAGTTGGCACAATAGAAGTCTAATATGCTTTAATTTATATTGATGAATAAATGTTTCTGCAATCTACAATCCCATGAAGCATTTCAAATGCAAATTAAAAACGGCATGAATATGAAACTTCTGAATTAAGGATGTTAATTATATATATAGAAACAACACATTTCATGTTTACTGCAAAATATGCATAGGCTATGTATACAAATGTTTAAATAGTTTAAGAGTGTATGGACACTGACTATTACTTCGTTGGCAGTGCTTCTGGAGCGATTTGCTTGTTGTGATTCTCTGATTGGTTGATTTCTTAGCAGAGAAATTGGTTGATTTCTCATGGGTAATGTAGTTATGTTAAACATGATTGTTTAAAAAAAACAAATAAGTTGAAATAATGCAGAGTGGCGCCTTCAACAAAAGCATATCCCATCGATTAACACCTTTTAGCTGTCTTTAGGTCTGTCTTTAAAGATTTATAAGTTATTTATAAGTTATCATTAAAATGTTTCCTGGGTCGGTTCCCTGTAAGACAAGATCAGATATCAATCTGATCTATATCTCTGTATCGTATATCTCCGGCTTTTTTACCCTCGAGACGTGACTCATGAGTTGCTGTAGGGCAGTGATACACTAAACCTTCATGAAGCCGTCCGTTCTCCACCTTCCATCCCTTTCTCTCTCTCTTTAACAGCTCCTATGCTGCTCATTTGGTATCTTTCTCATCAAAGCAATTTATCAAAAGTGCAAGCGCAGTACTTCCTCTAATCAGCCCAATCAGGCATTAAGACCTCTCTCTCACACACACACACACACACACTCAAGTCACTCACTCTCTCTCTCTCTCTCTCTCTCTCTCTCTCTCACACACACACACACACACACACACACTAAGTTGGTCTCTTCTAGACATTCTGCATTCCTGCATCTCTTTCTCACCTGTTAAATAACACTTTTATAACACGTTTTTAATCTGTTATTTAAAATTAACTTGCGCTGTTGATGTCCAAATCTCATCAGAACATAAAAACCACAGTTGTAGTTGTTAACTAAAATTATTAAAAATAAATGTCATTAATCATACTAAAGCTGAAATAAAATACATTTTAAATATTAGATGACAAACTTAAACTTAAAAAACTTGGACTTTTTTTGTTGTGGTGTTCTAGTCTGAAATACATGCTCCTCTTTTCAATGCATTGTTTTCACTGTTTACTTCCCACTTTAATGCTAACAACCTTGTAAAATCGCCTTTCCGTGAACGTTATCCGCAACACTTTTGGCGTTGAGGTCAAAGGGCTCGTTCACACAGGACACATCATCCAGGGCAGTGGAATGGAAAAACACGCAAGGTCTCAAGATGCATTTTTTTAAAGTTAAACTTTTAACTGGAGTGCTGCGTTTTTAAAATGTTGTGAGAGACCCTGAAAAAGTCCAATGGTCAAAGACGTCCTTCTAGAGCAATGGAAAACTAGCACAGTGGAATTCACATTCTGTGTGAATTATTAAAAAATTTGATACTAAACCATTATGATTCTCCTCATATATGCACCCCAGTTCCCAGGTGAGTTTTATAGAGATGTTTTATAGTTCTGCTCATATTGAGGGAAACGTGTGGAGTGTTGAACCCTGCATGTGACACGCAGCACAATTACCCTTAATTAAAAACACTACATGAACAAACACTCCACTGATTACCAATCACAGCTTGAGTTTCCCACATAAAGCAGAAACATACTCTTAAGTGCATCAATGCAAAGGCTTATACTTGCACAAGCTCTCTTTATTAAAAATAAAAGCTTCTTAATTGACATCGATGGTTCCATGAAGAACCTTTAACATCCATGGAATCTTTCCATTCAACAAAATGTTGTTTAGAATATTAAAATGTTCTTCACACTAAGAAAAGAACTGATCACTGAAAGGTTCTTTGGGGAACCAAAAATGATTCTTCTTTGGAATCGCTGTCAAAATCCCCTTTTCGAGCCTTTATTTTTTAAGAACGTATGTCATGCATCGTGTTACACAGCGAAAAAATATTTTTTTTGTTTTGTTTTCCAGTACAAATATCTACACATTCTTAAATAAAGATACATTTAACTTGTTTATTTTTCTTCTTTTAAGCATAAACTCTTGCTTCCCAAGTAAATGTATCTTGATTTAACCCTCTGGTGCTCTTCGCATGTCGGTCAAAAATGACAGATTTTTTATTTATTTTTTTGTCGATGAAATGAATGTATTATATATTTTAGTTTGATAATGTTTTTTTATTTAATATTTAGTATTTTTAGGGGATTTTTTTATACTAAATTATATTTACGCTGTATTTATAATCCATTTATTCACTTTTTGAGCATAGACCTGAAATTTAAGTTTGATCTCTTTTCAAAGACGACACTTGGCAGTGCTGAAGTGAAAAAAGTTTTAAAAAAGTTAACTTAAAAAAAAGTAACAGAATTTTACGTGTATTATTATGAAAAATGCACAAAAATACTATTTTCAATTTTTATATGAAATATATATTTTCAAAATCACGCTTTACTCTAAACTGCAAGAAAATCGGAGCCATAAATCTAAACAAGTTGTGTTCAAGATGTTGGGTCTGGCAACTCACCACAGACACGGCTCAATCCGAGGGGCGGGATAAACGGCTGTCTTTCAAATTCACTCTGCACGCAATAGGAGCGCTTCAACCAACCAGAGCGTTTTCCCAACAGCGGAGCTTACGTTAGTTGATAGATTCAACTTTTGAATCTGGCTGGCAAAACTACGAACACATCTTCCTTTTTTAAGAATGACTTAAGTGCCATTCTTTGCTCTTTTTTTTTTTCAAAGAAAAACTTAACTCCAAGTCCTCCAGAGTCGCGGCCAAAAGCCGATTCGAAAGACTTTTTCGCCAGCAGCAGCCGCCATTCTTTGTTTTCAAGTAGCAGGGAACCGTCGCAACTCTGTCGTCATTATGTTAAAGGGTACATAACATGCACAGTTTCACCTAATCTCATGTTAATCTTGAGTACCTATAGAGTAGTAGTGCATCCTTAATATCTCAAAAAAGTGTTTAGTTTTATTATATTTAGAAAAGAAAAATACAGCTTTCCGATTCTCTCCGGAAAAAGCCGAGGTCCTGGAGGCGGAGCTATAGAGTCAAGCGGTAGTTCTTGATTTCCAGCAAAAGACAGAAATCTGATCCAGTTGTACTTACATGAATGGGGTCTTTTATCACTGGGACCGCTCCACGTTTTAATAGCAAACAATTTGCAAATCCAGCGTCGACCTGAGCCTTGTTAATAAAACATTCGTCACTGAAACGACCAGAACACACAACCGCACTTCCTACACTCCGTTGCTGCCCCGGAAAAACAAACTGCATCCACTGTTCCTGTAACACTGGGTTCTTTGGAAAACTGAACACGGTAAGCTTTCCCTCACATCCAAATACACACTTTTTTGGAGACATTCTTGAACAAATCCTATGCAGCGCTGCCGATGATTTCCTGTTGAAGCGCGTTGATGTGCGCGGTCTCGCTCTCCTCTAGTCGACGTGCTCGCGGGCGAGCTTTTCCGAGAGAAATGCTCATATAAGGAGTTCCACTCTTATCTACGTCATTAGATCCACGATCTAAAAAAAACCAGCCGAAACTTGTACCAACCCGGAAGTAAGATTTTCAGCATAGAAATTCTCCGTTATTCGTCCAAAATATTTTTTTTAAACTTTGCCCATGTTTAGCATGAGAATCTATCTCTTTAACACTGTAAACAACTCTGAATACATGAAACACCATTGTACCCCCCCTTTAAGCCCGCCCCGCCTACTCTATATACGATGATTGGCCTGACCCAATTTAGGTTTTTACAGCACGAAAGTCAACGGAGAGTTGCTAGACTACCCTGGCTGCAAAATAAATTTTGCTGCCGCTATAGGCTAAAAGAGCACCAGATGGTTGAGAATGTTTAGATAGTTTTGCAGTGTACAAAATGTGTCAGGATAAACATTATGAATTTTTGGTATTTGCTATGTACAGTATATTAGTCATTCTGTTTCATTAGATTAGCAAACTAAAAAACTTGAAAAACTGAAAAAACTGAACAACTTAGATTTCTGTATATTTACAGCAAGCGACTTGAACAATAATGCAACTCATATTTTGACCGTCAGTACTGAGGTTTGTAAATGCAATTATGTTATGCATTAAGTTATACAAAATGCTCGTATTTACAAAAAAAAAGCATTTTTCCTACTGTATATCATCTCTCCCTTCAGAAAACGCCAGTCAACAAGAGTAAAGCAAGAGCAGATGAATGGAAATAGAAGAGGTAGAAAAAGCGTTTGATTCGGCTCTTGAGCTCAGAGTTCGGTTCTCCGGAGGCGTAAATTATGAAACACTCAGGCCGATTTAAACAGAAAAGGAAGAGAGGTGAAGACAGTACCCAGAATGCAATGCTCTGCCCCAATTAACTAAAACAAATGGGCCGCATGTATTAGCCTGACACATCAAAATAGAGGGCACGTCACTCCATGAACCGGGATACCGGATGAGCTGAAGTCAAGCAGGAATGCTGATTATTTGTCTGGAGTGTTTCTAGAGAGCAGAAGAACTGCTATGAGGAGAAACCCTTCAAAGTTTGGGAGAGCATCCTCTTCGTCAGCCTCAGATGAAAGCGTGAAAAGCCATGAAAGGCCTGATGGGAGAAAGAACAGGGGAATTAGAAGCCAACGCAGAAAAGAGGGATGGGAAAATGTCTAATGACTCCGGGGTCTTTGGAAGGTTATCATCAGTGAAATATGAATTGATTAATATTCAGCCAACGAATACGAAAGCTGACTCAGGATGAAGCCAGAGAGAGAAGGATAATGAAGAGAGTCGAAGACAAAATCTCAGCGTCTCTCCGTCTGAAGTCACGTCTAAAGGGAAGCAGAACAGACACGTAGACGGATGAAGCGTTGGAAACCACGCTGCCGGTAATATGATGGAAGGAATAAGAGTAACTCCACTAACGCTGAATTCATGTCATGGTGGAGTTACCGAAATGATGAGTTTCTGAATCTGTGAACAGTGAGAATCACTATAACTATTGCTCGAGTCCCTAAATCCCTACAGCGGTGTTATTTTATACTTTTATTAAGCCTTTTTTCAAGATTTACGAATTTCTGTTGTATAGTAAAAGTTCCATCAAATTTAATTTAATAATCCTTATATTATTCAGATTATGAATTAAGAATTTTAAAATAGTAAAAAAAAGGAGCTTAATAAAATATGTTGTATACTGTAAATCTTAACGGAAAAAGGGAATGGGCCATTTAGTTTATGTGATTCTTTTTCATAAATTTAAACAATCTTTTTATTTATTTTTAAATTTATGAATACGAATTAAATAAACTGAAATACAATTGAATGGCATATAGGCAACTTTACTATACAATTGAAATTCGTAAATCTTAAAAACAGGCTGAAATATAAAGTTTTTATTAATTTTATTTTATTATACATTTTTTTATATTTATTTTATATTTTTATTTTTACTATACTAGTAACATTTTTTATTTTTATGTGTTCCATTTAATTTTTATTTTGGTTACGGTTAAAGTTTTAGAGAATTGGGCGTGTTTATTTAAGTCTATTTAGCTTTTATACATTTTCAGTTTTAGTTTATCGAGCATATTAAATCAAATGTGAAATGAGAAATGTTACTGAAATAAAATGTATTTTTTTATATATATTTTTTTTATTTCAGTTAACAACATTTATTTTATTTGAAGTAGTGAAATTTTTTATGTTTTTATTTTTAATAACCCTGCGCTACAGTAAGTATTAAATGTAGGTGCATCTCATATAGACGTGAATGATAGCAAAAAAAAAAATTTGCTATTATTAAAAATGGGGCAAAAATTACATTCATTTTGGTGATTTATTTTTCCAGTCATGTCAATGACAAAAAGTTTCTCAATCAACCTGAATTCACCCTACATTACGACTCAGAATCAAGAGACAAGAATATATTTTCTTATATTTTGATTATTTTATTTTAAACTCACTTAGTATATACACTAGGTCAAGCTTTACTTTAGTCTTCAAAACTGTCCCATACCTGAGAAGGGATGATAATATAGAGAGAACGAATGAATGAACGAGGCTGAACGTGATATTGTGTGTTTGTTTCAGAAACCCTTTTGCTCTTTTCTCTTTCATCTCTCCCTCTTTTCCTCTCATCATTCTGCGGGTCTGAATTGGGTCACATCTGCATGAGACTAAAGCTGTGTTCTCAAACGCACTGAGCTACAGTACATACTGTACACGCAGGCAGCACTTACACCATCATATCTGTGAAGAACAGGCTGACCAGCTGACACGTGCCCAAAACCCTCTAAAACCAGCAAACCAGACCAGCTAAACACCTTAGGCTTGTTTAAGCGGTGCCTTTTCAACATCTTAGACACACTTCTTTTGGCTAAATGCATCCATTGCAAATGCAATTCAGAAAAAGAAGCCGCACTTAAACTGGCCGAATAAAAACTGGCTGTTTGGATTTAAATAGGAAAATGCTTAAGAGTATATGACTGGATCATTATTGCAGTGATTATTATGTTTCTAGCATGTTATATGTTATGGAACAGTTCTTCTAACGCTAACTGATGGAGTGGCTTTTCATTTCTTAAACAGCAATGTAGGGAGAAACATCATGGCCATATTCCAGGAGAACAATGTCAAGATTCATCAGGCTCAAACTGTGAAAGAATGGTTGAGAGGAGCTTGAAGAATCATTCTCACACATGAATCGGCTCCTCTGAGTCCAGATCTTAAACTCATTGAAAGTCTTTGGGATGTGCTGGAGGAGACTTTACAGAGTGATGAACTCTTGCATTGACAATACAAGATCTTGACCAGAAATATGGATGGAAATAACATCACAACATTTATTTCTAGAAATTTCTGGTCAAGATCTTGTATTGACAATGCAAGAGTCCAGCACACTGTAAAGAAGCGCTATTAGTATAGACGTACTGCATGTTACCTATGAACAGCTCGAGCAGTTTTTAATTTTCACATCCTGCACCACATTGTTTAAATAGCAAATGCATTCGCATCAATTTGTGCGCCCATGGGCTGCTGGTCTGAAAACGAGGTGTGTTCAGGCGCATTTTGTTGAGTTTCTATTTTGAGGAATTGAAATTGAAATTGACCAACTGAAACGTGGTCTAAAGTCATTGGCGCAATATTTTTTTTTTTTTTTTGCAGCACACAGACATGCCAAATATTAAAAATAAAAGGATTACAATGTAAAAGATGAATATTGTGTACATAAAGATATGGTGGAATCCGGCTTGTCCCGTAGATGGTCTCGCTTTAACCACGCGGACGAGCAGATCTGTTTCCTCGCAGCAGAAACGTTCAGTTTTTCCGCTTGCAGATTCCGTCATGTAAATAGCGAATCCGCCATGGTGCGAGCGCAACTGGCTTTTAAAGGGAATGGGAGATGAGACTCTGATTGGTTAATTGCACGTTACGCCCAAAACACACCCATTACTCGTTAAGAGAATAGGGACAACCCTTTTAGACCATGCAGCGCCGACCATTTTTCCCGTCGTTAAACTAGCAAAAGTGGATTCGGACTTAGTGGATTACACTTAGACCATGCGCTTAGATCCTTAAAATAGGGTTGATGATGTTTCCTTTGCTTTAGGATGCTGACTTTGAAGGCTTTGCAAAAAACGCTGTGTTTTGAACATCTCATTTTCTGAATGGGAGACATCATCATTTAACCATCAGCTCCTAACATTTTCCTTCCATGTCTTACATTTTGTATAGCCTAAATTCTCGCTCTATACCTTTATTCTCTTTCTTTGTTCTCTTCTCTTTCATGCAGCTACAAAACCCCCCCAGTTACGCAGTTCTGTTTGACTTGTGGGACTCAAAGCTCAGAGGAACTACAGAAGAACGTCTCCAACCACCCGCGGCGTCCACAAAAGGCAAGCCTTTCTTCTGTTTCAGGAAACCAGGCAGGCAAAATGCAAAGGGAGGATGAAGAGGCAATGGGTCACGTCCCCCCATTGGACCCTCCATTCATCACGAGTGTCAGGATTGGCTGGCGCAAACGTCGAGAGCTGCCCGTTAGTGTTGAGAGACCATCTAAAAGGACAGATTTCTATCTCCTCTCATGCGTTACACTGAGCGAGAGAAAGCGAGAGAGACTAGTCCTAAAGATTGCTGCCACAGACACAGACTAGATGCGATCGATACGGCCATTTAAAGAGAGAATGTCAGTGTCCCTGAAGAAAGACGACACATTCAAACACTGACAAATGATGGCGGCCGGACCGTTTACACACACAAACCCAGAGCTCTCGCTAATCACACGTAATTGGGTTTTAATGGGAGATTGTGATTTGCTTGCTTCACATTTTTAATGCTCTCTGGACTTAAAAGTCCATAAGGGCAACGGCATGATTTTCTGAATCGCACATTAAAACAGCCCAGTCTCACAATGCAAAAATGCCATAATTTTCCTGTGAACCACCAAAATATGATTTTAGCCATTTTAGCCTCAGTTCAGGGTAGGGTAAAAAACCAAAGCTAGTTTAAAATATGAAGAAATACTATAATGGAACATTAATAATACTAAAATAAAACTGTGTGCAGTCAACATTGGCAACTACTTCTTTAAATGAAAAACCTCCACCTCCAGGTCATCCAGAGAGAGACATGGACAAAAAGAGAGAGAAAAATAAGAGTTAGTTTGGTAAAGTGTTCAAGGCCGTATTGTTGCTACACCTTCAAATAACCTTCTACAAATAAAACAAGTTAGTCAACAAGTTTTTTACATCAGCGTTCATCTTCCCAGCAGGGGCATGCAAAATTCTAAATTAAAAAAAGAAATTCTCTTTTGATTAATATGCTGGAATTTGAATTAGCCACAACACAGATGGAGATTAATTGGAATCACAGGAAGTGGAAATTAACAAAATGCAATAAGAGTTAAGCTGCATTTTTTTTTTAAACTTATTTTATTTTTTGGTTATACAAGGAAAATATATACAGTGACCAAGATTGGCATCTACAATTATTTAAGAAAATGAAGATGGTTAAACAAATATGTTGCCAAATATGCATGTCATCGATCCTGAATACAAAATTCCAAATTTTTCCCAATGCCAATTTAATCAAATTCCAAAATGTCATCAAAATTCCAAAATGTTCCAAATTCCGATTCCAATTGGATTTTTCCAATCAAGTCAACAATCGAAACTTGCCTTGACATACTTTCATAAGCTATATTTCCATCCATCTCTCTCTCTTATATATATATATACAATGAAAACACAATGCAGCGCATAAATTCAAAAATATTTTTGCACCAATTTTCCAGGAAGTGACGATTTTTGTTTTCTCAACACATGGGATGGAAACACTGCTTTATTCGTAAATGTTTTATGTGAGATTCCAATTTTTTGGTGTTAAATTCGCAACTTTGAATACTATTTTCTAGTTATATTTTCAATCCATTTTTTACATCCATCATGAACTGGCACATTCTTAAATCAATTCTAAATTGTGCACAATCCCTTTATCCAGACATAAATTCTGCCTGACATATAGGCTATATCAATTATTGCTCTCTACACCATTGGAAATAGAGGCAGAATCTAGAGGATTGGGAATACTGTACACACGTGTGGAAAATAACTGCGATGATAACAAGACTTTCATCGGTTTCCTTGTGCAAAAGATTCGGCAGGTTGCATCACACACCCTGAAACAGCTACTCCAGATCATGACAGTCGATTCAACTGACAGAACCAACTGGTTTTTGATCCTGGTTCACCTCATCTCTCCGGCTCTGTTCTATCTTACTATCTCTCTACACTCTCACCCCTTTGGGAATCACTTTCATTTCAGAAAACCCAAAGCATGATGCTCAGAGTGAATGAGGTGCGTAATACGTGGTTAATAAATGTGGAACTGCATTCATCTCAACAGTTCTTGAACGTTTGTTGTTTTCAATTGCTTTGGGGTTCACAGCCTGGAAGGGGTTTGTCCAAAACTACAAGGGAGGAATATTCAATCGGAAATGAAGTGAGATGTGTTTGTAAATGAATCTCACAGCTATTGAATGCTCCTTGAGGTCAAACATTCAATTTATTTTCTCTCACAATAAGCACACCAGTAAAGAATGTGTGCGTGTTTGAGAAAGAGAGATTATATGTCAGATCTCAGACCACTTACAGGCAAACTAGAGTAGACAGTTGAAGTCGCAATTTTAACCAAGATAAACAGCTTTAAGAGGCTTTCTTAGTGTCGACAGATCAGTATCTGATGTGAAAGTTCAATCTCAGGTAAGCTGCCCCCAGTTTCATCACTTTCGTGGATCGTCTGATGAATATTGCACACAGGAATGGCAAGAGCTTCCTCAAATCGGGATGGCTACAATCTTGTTTACTGGCTTACGCAATGTTTGGGAGTCAAGAGTGCTCGGGTTTACAGGTCACTTGTTACGAGCACTTCTGAGGAAGAACAAGTCACTGCATTTGACAAAGTTTGTAAGGATGAGTCTTTGAAAGATATCTGAATCCCGAATCCACTTTTGCTAGTTTAACGATGAGAAAAAAGGTTGGTGAGTCCGGCGCATGGTCTAAAAGGGTTGTCCGTATTATCTTAATGAGTAATGGGTGTGTTTTGGGCGTAACATGCAATAAACCAATCAGAGTCTCATCTCCCATTCCCTTTAAAAGCCAGTTGCGCTCACACCATGGCGGATTCGCTATTTGCATGGCAGAATTTGGGACATTTAGGATTCAAAAGCATATGAATGTTATTCCTGCAAGAAAAATAAATGTTAGTTATGATTAATTAAAAATTCCATCACTTTACATGTCGACCAGAACCTCTCTTCATGCGTAAAAGACGGTCCTTTGCCAGAATAGGCAACATTATAGAACAAATCTTCCATTACAGAGTTGCTCATGTGCATCTGAAATCAAACTGGCATGTGCCATGGTTCAGTTCATGTGTTTTATTCTGAATGAATCTGAAGAAAGCAGTTGAAAAACATCTTAAACGGTTGGATCTGAGCATCTGGCCCTCTGAGGCATGATTGCCCGAGCGAAGGAAGCTGAAGTGGTAAAGGAAGATCTGTTAGCAATTACTCAAGCAAGGCCTGAGAGCTCCTCTTGACATTGTGAACAAAGCTGCATGTGTTAAAGTCTGGAACAACATCGCTAGTTCTAATTCTAAACATCTAAAATACTGGACACACAACTTCATTGGTGAAATATTACCTGGGTGATTTGCCGTTAACACTACCCTGCTACTTAAAGGGGATTAAATTATTAATTGTTGACTTAGCAAAATCTTTTCCACGATTTTTCAATCCAAATCAAATACCCGGATTAGCGCTCATTATATAGAATTGCTATTGACGATGGTTGTTTTTGGGGAATAATTGACCTCGGAATTCCCCTTAAATTATGTTTGGCAGATATTTGTTCTTATTTTAAGCATCAAGGAACTTAATTTTGTGCAAATTTGACTGGTCTGTTAATATTTTGTGATACTTAATTATGTTTATGTAGTAATAATCCATTTATTCACTTTAGACCTGAAAATGAAATTTCCCAACTTAAACTGTCATAAATCTTGGATGTTTAAAAACATCCAAGCACAGACTTAAGTTTGGTCTCTTTTTAGAGACGACACTTGGCAGATATTGCTAAAGTGACAAGTTTTAAAACGTTTTTTTTTTTTTTTTTATGTTTATTGATATGTAAAATGGACAAAAATACCAAACATGTTTTACTATAAAACTGTGAGAAAATCAAAGCCATAAATCTAAACAAGCTGTGTTGCTTATTTGAGCTTGATATTTAGAAAAAATGTAGCAAAAAGTTTTTTTTTGTTTTTTGTTTTTTTTCTGTGTGGAGTACCAAACGCTTCCACTTGATGAAATTCGCCCATTCATTTCCACTGCGCTCATTTTTGATCGTGAACATTACAAGTGTGACTATTTCAGGACCAGTTAACCTTTTCGAATCATGCCATGATTTTTTTTGTGCGTGTGTGTTCACATAGCAAGTGCCAAAACCTTTACCAAGTTTCGTACCATTCCGAAGAAGAAAAAAAAAAAATGAAACTGAAAGGGGAGGGTTCAGTCATTTTCCTTCTCAAGTAAATGTATCTTGATTTAAGAATGTTTAAATATTTGTACTGAAACACAAGACAAAAATACTTGCAGTGTATCAGTATTAGGCTACTACTGCCAAACGCTTCTCTTCTCTCATAGACATTCCACGGTAATGAAACTTTCTCTGTCCTGCATCATCTGACAGGCCAGACATTCACAGCACATTTCTCAGATTCTCCAAGACTCTTCCTCCAGTTGAGAACTAGACACCCTTAGCACAGCACTACTGCCTTTCTCCGTCTGTCTATTACCTCCAATTTAGAGAAACACGCCTCACGCACAGCCTAGCTGAACTGATTTCATCCCCTCCTGTCTTTTACACTTAGTGCATAATTGCTCAGCTCATGAGCTCCTGACTGGATTCAACCTGCAGTTAGCATAGCTATCTGGCTAACAACACCGCAACCCGCATCTCATTAATATAAAGTCCACGAAGGACCGTAAACCAGGCTAAAACTTCCACTCTCCACATTTTTCAGTGGTCCGCAAGGCAAGGAAAAAACAACTTAATGAGTCTTAACCGAGCACCCAGCAGGACCATTTATAACCGTTACACCAGACGCTGCTTTCTGTTGTTAGTGATCGCGTTCTCGCTAATTTACTGCAGGCGAGGAGAGGTCATTCATCTACCTCTACGTCTCAGCAAATATGAATCAGCCCTCCTCTATTACCCCCGTCTGAGGGTTTGTCTCTTGTGTGGGCTAATGTACGCGGCACGGCATTAAACTCTGCATTGGTTCTTTGAATGAATCAGCCATTCTAGCACAGCTTTTATGTTCTTTGCAAATAAGTGTGGTGGAAACTTGGGGGAAAAAAGTGCTTGTGTGTGGAACGGGAGTGTTTAATGTTACCAGAAAAAGAAAAGAATATTACCCAATAAAACTTTGTGAAACAAACACTTTCCAGTTTAACTTTTTTGAGTGTGAAATCATTGCAAAAGTTGAAACACCTGGTCCTTTATCATATCGGATTGTTTGGCTAACACCTCAAACACATACCTCAGGTCTTTAGGGACCTGGGACATTCTTCACAACCCTCCTTCTCATTAATTTTATAAAGTTAGACATCAACCTTCTTTTTATTCCTCAATCAGTCAATCATTATAAACAATATAACAAGAAATAAATAATACAATTATAAAAGAATGCCTGTTTTCAGATTCTTTTTTTGTAAAAATTCTATAGGGTCGCTTACAACCTGAGTTGTGTAACAGTTTAAGTATATTATTTCCCCGCAACAATTATTGAATCTTTGATGACTGAATAAATGCATTTCCCCTTTATTCCATAAGGTAGCAGTGTCTGATACACAATGATAAAGTGACGTTTCACTCATAGTCACCGCAGGCAGAAAACAAAAGAATAGGAAAAATCATCAGCAAAACTTGAAATGACTCAGCGATTTATGGCTCAAGAACTGAACGCAGTCAAATATTACTGGAAATGTATATTTTTAAGAATATGTTTGAGATGGCGACTATGAACCAGATGCTGAATGTTCTGTGAAATGAGCTCTGAGGAGGACAGTGATGATGGTATAAAACATCTGCTCAAACTGAACCCTTCCAAGCTCCAAAAGGTAACAAAATATGCTTTATTTTATTCTTCTGTAATTGTTACTTTAAGTTTTAAATTATCACAACAGGTAGAGATCCATCCGTGTTAGATATAGATCCGGGCCGCACTTTAGACTGCATTTAGGGGTTAAAGGAATCCATTTAAAAGAGACCTGAATCACTGATTTGGGAGACAAACTTAAAACAGAACTTCCCTGATGGAAAAACTAGGTAAGTCCAAAGGTTTTTGGAACATGGGAGTTGGTTTGTTGCTGGTTTATTTGTGATCTTAAAGGCTGGTTTGCCAGGTTGGAATCAAGTTTGTCTCAGGTTCTTCTCCCAGAAATGACTTTATGAAGAAATAAATCCAGACATAAATAAGTCAACATATCACAAAGTAGAAGTATAGAGTTATTAAAAAAAAAAAAAAAAAAAAAAAAAAAAAAAAATTAAAAAGTGGATCCTTTCCTTTTGGGAGAATTTGATTGAGATCAAATTGAGATCTCAAACACTGTGACGTCTGAATCTTTTTACCAAATTGGACAATTTGTTTAAATTAACCAGTTAAAAAGATGAATCACTGAGTTGAGACATCCCTCAAAAATGCTAGCAAAACAGAACTTGTCCTGATCGAAAAAGCAGGTCACTCTGGTTTTAGCAACATGGGAGATGGTTTGTAGCTGGTCTTTACAGGCTGGTCTGCCAGATAGAGATAAACTTTGTCTCTCTCAATTCATGTCTAACCAACCAAGACAGACAGACCGAGACAGAGAGGGAGAGATAGAGACAGAGAGAGAGGGGGATATATATATATATATATATATAGAGAGAGAGAGAGAGAGAGAGAGAGAGAGAGAGAGAAGAAGAAGATTTATTGACTGACGAAAGATTCATTTTGTTTCCTTATGTCTTCGGTTCTCTCATTTCTTTCCACCTTTACTTCTTTCTTTCAGCTTCCCTGAGTGTCTCTTCAGCATCATTATCTGGTTCTAGCATCTTTTTTCTCTCTCCCTCTGCCTCTCTCTCTCTCTCCGCATCCATCTTTCGTGGCTAAGAGAGAAGTCACAGTTGTGATGTGTGCCGTCTGGATCGATATGGAATCGGTGCTGTCAGCTCTTTTGTGTGGGAACAGTGACTGCTGGTTGTCCACAGCTGTGACACACAGTCTTATCACAAACACCACCATCACTCCATGCAGACACACCATTCACACACTTATGAATATCTGGCGCAAATGGCACAAAGCCTCAGAAATGCATTGCAATATATTCTGAATGGACAAATTTAGATCTTACCCTGATGGAAAAAAACAGGTCATTTTGGGTTTTTCCAACTTGGTTTGTTGCTGGTTTAATGTGATCTTACAGGCTGGTCTGTCGGGTAGAAATCAACTTTCTCTCTGGTGTTTCTCCAGAAAGAAATAAGAAACAAATTACTCAGCAATTGTCATATAGTATAGAGCTTTAAAATGAATGTGTAGATCATTGGGTTTGGAAGAATGTGATAAGAAGTGTTCATAATGAGATCTCTAACTGTTGATGGTTTTTTATTTTCCTCTAATTTGAAGGGAAATTAAGTTTCCTCCCATCTAATTACTGTCTAGGAGAATGAGATATTAAAGAAATCATACAGTATTTGTGATTTTCCATTCATGTAGGCAGCTTGGAATATAATGAATATTAATTGACAACTGTTAAAGCAGCAGTCGACAAAACTGCAGAATTAAAAGAGCGTTATCGTGACCTTGGTGTGGACGATAATTTAGTAATCACAAGCCTAAGTAAATCACAGTCATTGACAACAATGGTCTCTATGATCAACTTAGCTCACGAAAGCTTTTGAGAAAAACGAAGCCCCGAGCAGCATTAAAAGGTTCCAATAATCAGGGGTGCACATAACTTTTTTGGTCTGGTTCTCAAGGGAGCACATCATTATAGGCAGGGGGAGCACCCCTGCCTATGATGATGTATAGGCATCAACAAGATGTAAAATAAGTATCTGATGTCCCCAGAGTGTGTATGTAAAGTTTTAGCTCAAAATACCCCACAGATATTTTTTATGTTAAAATGGTCACTTTTTGAGGGTGAGCAAAAACGTGCCGTTTTTGTGTGTGTCCCTTTAAATGCAAATGAGCTGCTGCTCCCGGCACAGAGAGCGGAGCTTATAGATCTTGTGTGTTCTATTAGCAGCTCCGATTACCTCACACAGACATACACTGAAAGTTTCAAAAACTTTTAGCCTTTTATGTTCAAACCGGAGTCAGACAATGATGGAGAGACGACTCAAGAAGAAGTGACAACATGTAGAATGCAATAACAACAACAACAACCTTTATTTATAAAGCACTTTTAACACAATACAAATTGATCCAAAGTGCTGTACATAGTGCATAGCAGGACTACACTATAAAAAACAACAATTACAAGTTTCCAAAAGCTAAAGAATAAAAATGTGTTTTCAGAGTAGATTTAAAAATGTCCAGTGAAGGAGCAGACCTCACATGATAAGGGAGAGCATTCCAAAGCTTGGGCCCAGCCACAGAAAAGGCCCAATCACCCTTTAATTTGTAGCGACTTTGTGACACATTTAAAAGTAAGTGATTTGAAGATATAAGTGCCCTAGCAGGACAGTATGGCACAATAAGATCACAAATATATCTTGGTGCACAGCCAGACAATGCCTTATAAACAAACATAAGGATCTTAAAATCAACTCGAAACTTAATAGGAAGCCAGTGAAGGGATGCCAAAACAGGAGAAATATGATCCCTCTTCCTAGACCCAGTCAAAAGTCCTAGTCAAAAGTCTTGCAGCTGCATTTTGAACAATTTGTAAACGAGATAGTGAAGATTGAGGAAGACCACAATAAAGAGAGTTGCAATAGTCTAATCGTGATGTTACAAATGCATGAATTGCAACTTCTAAATCTTTGCTTGAAAGAATGTTCTTCAACTTTGCAATAGATCTTAAATGGAAAAAGCTTCCTCTAATAACAGCACTAATTTGTTTATCAAAAAATAGTGAAGAGTCAAAGATCACTCCAAGGTTTTTGATTTGTTTGCATACATTTGTTGAGAGAGGACCTAACTGGGCTTTCAGAGCAGGAGAGGAATCTGCCGGACAACCTAAAATTAAAACCTCTGTTTTATCCTCATTTAGCTGCAGAAAATTATTTGTCATCCACCTCTTGATATCATCTACACATTCCAATAACACATCAAATGGAGCAGTGGTGTCAAGCCTTACTGGAAGGTAAAGCTGAGAATCATCTGCATATCAGTGATATGAAATGTTGTACTTGGGGCCAAAAATGAGGGCCAAGGGGAGCATATAAAGGGAAAACAATAAAGGTCCCAAAATAGATCCCTGAGGCACACCAAACAAAACAGGCGCAGATGACGAGGAACAATTTCCTAAATTTACAGAAAAAGTCATCTTTCCGAGGTAGGAAGCAAACCACTTTAATACAGTGCCCTTGACACCTACCATACATTCTAGCCGTTCAAGAAGAATGCTGTGGTCAATGGTATCAAATGCAGCGCTCAGGTCTAACAAAACCAGCACAACACAAGAGCCTGAATCTAGAGCAAGCAAGATATCATTTGTAACCCTCAACAGAGCTGACTCAGTGCTATGTAATGATCTAAAGCCAGATTGGAACATGTCCAAAATATCAAAAGAATTAAAATAAAACTGGAGCTGTGAGAAAACTACTTTCTCTAAAAGCTTAGAGATAAAAGGCAGTTTAGAGATCGGTCGATAGTTACTGCACATTTCTGGATCAAGTTGAGGATTTTTCAACATAGGTTGCACAATTGCATGTTTAAAACTAGCTGGAACGACACCTTTGGCTAAAGAGCTGTTTATGATAGCGGTTACCATATGACTAATGGTAGAAAAAGCATCCTTGAAAAGACGAGCCGGGATAATATCTAACTTAGAACCAGAACACTTCATAGTAGAGACTATATCAGCTAGCTGAGTTGGAGAGACAGGTTTAAAGTTAGACAGACAACTCATAGGACAGGGCAGTTGCAAGTTACATGGTTCAGAGGGAACAATGGAGTTTCTAATATCATCAATTTTTTGAGTGAAATGTTTTAAAAAATCTTCACAAAGCTCAATAGAGGCCTCAGATAAAATATTCGTAGTCGGGTTTAGAATAGAATCAATCGTATCAAACAGGACTTTTGATCGCTTAGCGTTGTCAGAAATTAGTAGGACATTTCTGAATGGTTAGTTGATGAATTTATGTTGCTGATGTGGAGTTAACTATCTTCCAGACAGTGATTCTGTCATGATAATCTATAAACCGTGTTCCCGGGGGCAGGGTTTATGCAAATTTTAGTCCTCATTGTATTCCCTATCAGCCGTTTGTTGTAGTTCTTAAAAAAACGATTTCTGTAAAAGAAAATATCTCCCTTTGCTTTTAACTTTGAGCGTTGTAACTTTGCAGATGTTGTTTATGCTCAAACAGCAACATTACTCACTAACTAAAGTTAGTAAAGTGAAATCATAATCAACCACCCCTTTAAACCACCCCAGTGTTCAGACACTTACATGCCACTTCAGAAGCATAAAACATAGCCTCCAATATATAATATCAAAAAGTTTATAAAAACAGTTAAATCCCCAATATTTTTGTGTACTATATATTTTATACTTATGTAGCCCCACTCCTTTTCAGCTCTGCGCTTCTTGTGTTCTGTTTTCCGGTGTGTATGTCCACAGCTTAAGGGAAGATCTTACGGATTTATGAATGAACCGCTCGTTTTGAAATCTTCCCGGTCAACTGAGATTTATGACATCCTCTTCAAACATTACAATTGTCGTTAACTCTACAATAAGTAAATCCACTTCACCAGCTAATTACCCTTCAACAGCGATGCCATAGAAATACACAGAGCTACCCCAAAAAGGTTATGTAGAAATGTTATGTAGAAGATAAGCAGCTCTACTTCTTATTCCACCATATCTCATATTCGGGTTTAAATCACTTAGAAAGCAGCTGCCTATATAGACAGCAAAACAGCTCATCCAGTTTTCAGAACACAGCATGTAAAACTAGCATGTAAAACTATTCTGAAGCTTGAATTAGCTAACATATATTTTAACAAAAGCTAAATGCTTTAAAAAGCAGAGTGAAACATCTAGAAGGCTCAATGAGAGAGTACAGGGATATAATATAAGCTGGAGAGGGTTGGAAAGAAAGAGAGAAAGAGAGAGAGAGGGAATAAGTGGATCAGGGTATTCCTGTCCGGGGCGGCAGTGCTTTAGCAACAGGGCTAATTTTGGGGAGCTGAAGTTCTCCTCTCGCGTCTGTTGGATAGACCTGATTAATGCTGCTTTTCATCATTAAAGCCACCGACAGATCCAGGACAGACACACTCAGCTCTCTTTCCCTTTCTACTCCACTTACTCCTCTTCTTCTGTGCTGTCTTTAATTAGTAGTGTCTGCTAAAAAAGTGCATGACTATTACTATTACAAAAACCACAAAAACTTGTCATCTCTGACAAACATTGTGATGCTTAATTCTCTTTATCAAAATGGACAGTTTGTTTAAATATTAATAATGAATATTTTTGGGGAGACATGCCTCAAAATGCTCACAAAACAGAACTTATTCTGATGGGAAAACCAGGTCATAAGGTCTAAAGTACTGTGGCTTTAGCTTCAACACTCGTCTACATCATAAGTTTTAAACTTTTGCCCGGCTGTTTACAGGACAAGGAATTTGATCAGAAGCACCATTTTCACCAGCTGGATTATAAAACTGGTGAAAAAATGACAACAGATGCATATCGAAGGAGGGAACCAAGCCATATATATAGTCTAAGGGCCGGTTCACACAGAAACTCACTCACGCGAGTCAGGGGACTGAAAAAAAGTGCAAGGCTGGAAACCTGTTTTTTAAAAGTTGAACTTATTTTAACTTAAGCGCCGCTGCAAAAGATGCGAGAGAAACGGTTAAAGTCGTCCGTCTAGCGCGTTTACGCAGTGGAATGGAAAAACACGTTTTGTGTGATCTAAGATCACAAAGAGGCTTAGGCTAGTCAGCAACCACCTAGCAGCTGCATAGCAACATCCTGGAAATGTGTCTGTGCATGATTCATTATTGTTAACCTATGATATCGCATATTCAGTCTGCCCTTATACGGCATATTAGCCCAAACAAAACCTCCAGTTAAGGTTGTTGAATTAACTTATAGTCCCTAATTAACAGCCCACTCTCTCCTTCTCTCGCTTTATGTGCATAATATCCTCGAACGATTGTTCTGCTCCTGCACTGGGTTCAGTAATCTCTGAATGGAAATTACAGGCTATCAAGAATCTAATGATAATGAATATGGATTTCACAGGTTATTAGCGCAGTTTGCTAAGTCAAGCATCACTATTGCTGTTGCTTACACTTGGGGTTATTGATATGAACAAACCTGGAAGAGTAAAATTCAAACTTACTAACCAGGGTCTGACATTAACACCCACCAACCCACCAAATGACCAGATCAAGGCATCTTACCCAGACAGCAACATAGTGTCGGCCCAGATCCGGCCCACATATGGTGCGCGTTGAAATCATATGTTGCTGTCTGGGTAAACAGATTCAGGACTTGACATTAACACCCACTGACCCGCCAAATGCGCATGTATTTCAGCAGTGGCGTGGAATGCAGTCACTCCTACTAGCCCACTTTGGTGGGTTGAATTTTATATATAATATACAGTTTTCAATTGTAGTCTTTTAAAAAAGGCATCTGAAATAATAAACTAAGTGCAAAAATATAGATTTTTCGATACTGAAATATCTGAAACGCTTCCAATACTCATTTTCGACAAAATAGACACACAATACCAGCTGCTCTTTCTCTCTCTCTCTTCTCTCTGACAGCGAGTTACACACAAACCCGCCTCCACTCACTCACTCGATTAATTTGCTCCCGATGAATATTGTTGGTGTTTCATGACTTGAATTTCGGCGTGGGATTGCATGCGTTGCACATAATGTTACTCATTCCCGCAGATTTTGTGCTCACACTCAAGGAGCGCGCACATAAAGTAATTGTTCTTAAGTAGTCAAATAAGTCACACAAAATAATGTCATAATGCCAGTCTTGGCGAGTACTGACGTAAACACAGTCAGTTATGTTTTAAGTGAACGTAAAGAGTTGAGAAAGAAAACGCATGCGTAACAGTATGTGTAAGGCCTTAAAGTGACAGCAGCCAAATAAACCTGCTGCCAAATTATGAGATTATATTAAAAATATCTATATCTATATTTTCCCCATGGTATCGATGTCAAAATTGTGGCCAGTGAAAATGCTGAGTGGCTCGTAACTTTGGAAAAAAACACAAGCCACAGTGGCTGATGAGCAAAACAGTTAATGTCAAGCCCTGTTACTCATCCTGCTACATTTGTGCTTCACAGATGATGTGGGGTATAGCATGTTAGTGGATGCACAATAAAAACGTGTTTTGGGCCTGCCTGCACCGAACAACGAATCAGAACCCCCTTAGCAATGTGAGCTGCAGTTAATGACTAAAGCTGCTTATGTGAGCAATAATTACAGTCGCACACTCCTAACAATCATTCTGTCTTTCTGGACGCACAACAAACAACAGCGAGACAGTGACAATGACACACAGACGGGAACATCCTGACCATCTGCTGCCTGTGCTATCAACTGCGTGCTTTCTATGGAAACTTTCCACGTGTTTCCACACTGAAGCATCCGAGCCAAACCTTGACCCCTTAGATGAAAAACATTTTCATGCTCACAAAACTTTTATATTAAGTCTGTCTATTTTTGAACAAATAATTATCATCTATCACTGTAATGTTTTTGTCAATTTGCATGGGATACGTATGTGTCTACTACATCTATGCACTGCTATGACACAATCACAAAACATATTTAGCGGTTATAATCAATTACACATGAAAAAAAATGAAACAGGAGCATAAATCTGTGATTGCTGGAAGAAACTGATTCAGATTTAAGCTCAAATATAATTATTGAGGTCTAGAAAGTTGCAAAATCTGATTGTTGTTTACCTTTTGTTGTGTTTTTTAGGGTATTCTGTAGAAGGCATGGTAAAATACTATATATGTAACTGTAATCGTTATCGGCCCGATAAGAAAATTTGGCCAATATATTAAAGCAGATAAATAATAGATTATTTCCTTCAGATGAGACACTTCAGATGCACCATGATGGTTTTAAATGGCTTGAAATATGATTGGAATCACTCAACAAAAAAAAAATACAGTTAAGTGCAACACAAGCTGTCATATAGGCTACATAATTTTTTTTGTAATCAGGCAAATTATATAATATTTGGATTTAGATTTATCGGCCACTATATCGGTTATTGGCTTTCAAATATAAAGAATTGGTTATCGGTATTGGCGCATCCCTAATGCAAATACAAAAAGCATATATTAATATTTAGCTGGTTCTCTATTGTTTTTTTGTGTGTTCATAATTTCTTTGAATGACAGCCTGGCCAAAAATATGTCTTCTCAATTTAGCACGTTTCATAGCGTTATCATCACAAATACAACAATTGACTCCAAGCACAGCTACGCAATATGATAAAATCTTTAACACATTTTTAACAATATTTAAATAACGGGTGAAGATGTCAGTTTTCCTTGGCCGGACATCACTACTGTACTTGAGCCGTCTAGTAAAGTTCAGCAAAGTCGAACCTCTTCTCTGCATGCAATAAATCCAGAAATAAATCAGGCAGTTCACAAACTGTATTCAGCGATAATTAATTCAGCCAATAATGACTGCATGGAATTAATGTCAGAAATGTCCACATATCCGGAAAGAGTGCGACCTTTCCCCTCCGACGGGAAATCTCTGGCCTTTAAACTCACAGCGCAGGTTCTGGACTTCATATCAGGAGGATTCATATAGTTCAAACCCAGAGGAGGAAGTGACCTTTTGGAAATGTAATTATGAGGTTTGATGACCTTGCCTGACCTCTGTTTTGAGATATCTCATCCACAGACTTATTAGAATGGATGGAGGTCAAGGAATAGAAGTTTGAAACCGCAAATTTGGCAAAAGTTGCCTCGAGTGACTAGAGAACTAGAGGTATTAAATCCCACGGACCGTCTGATGCATATTACGCACAAGACTGACAGAAGCTTTCTGATAACTGCTGCTCCAGTCTGATATCCAGCTGGCTTTGTGCAATTTACATGTGTCAGTGTGCACAGGTTTATATCTGGAAATAAAGATGAGTTCTGAGAAAGAACTAGACACTGGGCTCATTGAATTAAATTTGAAGGATATGCAAAAGTTTGTTAGCATTTAAACAAAATAAAGAGGAATATACAGTGCTGCTCACGGTTGTTCTCAGAGCTCGTTTTTGATTTACCGGCACCTAAATATTACATACAAAATATAACCCAATTTTCCCATGTCAGGGATTTTGGGTGTCGGCCATTTTGAATTTAGTCAAAAAATGCTACATTTTAGAAATGCATTTGCATTCATCAGCACCATGCCCAGAATGCAAATACGTTTTGATTATTTTTGCCTATTGTTATGAAATAGATTCCTAATAGATTGCTTGAGTCATGCCAAGAACATTGATACCAAATTTGGCATAGTCGGCCGGACTTCCTGTCCACCATTTTGATTTTCTTTAAAAAACTACTTTTTTGAATTCCCCTAGACCGCTTCTGATTTTCACCAAATTTCGATGTCATCATGAAAAACTGAATCTGAGGCTGTATTCTCTGCAATTTGCTCTATTGACACCAAACTTCGTGTATGTGATTGTTACCCCGCACTGACCAAACCCCATCAGTTTGTGTACACTGCCACCTATTGGTCAAAAGTAATAAGCAATTAAATTGCATTGTGTATTTATTATTTTCCAACAATTTAGAAAATTCCTAAAATCACCAACAAATGTCTTTATGTTATTAAGTTTTTATGCTTGACCCTGATAATTGCTGCTTGCAGCGATATTTAATCTTTGTTACCGTTAATTAGCAAACATCAAATTGTTCATTGTTTGCTCATGTTAGTTCACAGTGTATTAGCACGTTAAAATTACACATCATTAGATTTGAATTTTTTTTAGTAAATGTTAAAATTATCATTGACTACGATTATTAAATGCTGTAGAAATATTGTTCTTTGCTTGTTTCAAGATTCATTGGGGTTTTATATAAAAATAATGGTTTTTAAAGAACACTTTATGCCAAAAAGGTTCTATACAAGAAGAAATGTCTTGAATGGTTGCCTAATGCTTTCATATTTAACAGATTATTTCATTTCTTTCTAGTGATTAAGTATGTTTAAGAGGTGCTTATTTCATCAAAAGTAATACAAATGAATTAAAACTAAATCCATAAAATGATCCCATTATGAGAACACCGCGCCTAACAGAATCTATATAGAACCTATTCTTCGAAAAGTGTAACTAATATAGCAAATGTTAACAAATGTAAACTTGTAAAGTGTAACCTAAACATGTTATTTCTAAAGCTCCTTTGATTCACTACAAGAAAAAAGTAACAAAAGGCATCATGGAAAAATTATTCTCAGGGGTTACAAAGTAGCAAGAAAGTGCAAAAACAAGAGAAACAAAAGCAAACCGAAAAGAGCAAAATAAAAATAAAAAAAGCATACAAAAACAAGGTGAAAGGGCCTGAAGAACAATTGGGTCGTAACATCATGCATCTGCATGCGCTGTAAAATAAATGAATGTTAAATTAGTTCCTACAGAGTAACATCACCGCAGGAGTGAAGGTCTACAGGAGCCAGTTTAACTTGGGTGAGTTTCTGTGTTTCCAGAAGCTCGGTTCGCGGTGAGAATCTCATCAATAAAATTACAGGATGCTGTCAGACGAAAGGCGACGTGATTGATTTGAAAGCATGAAGTTGAAATCCTCTCGCTGTTCACTTCAGATCGTGATTCGTTAGAGCTAGTTAAAACCACAGGCGACATTTACCAAAACATCTCTTGCTCAAATTTGAGCGTTTCTACATTTAAAGTTCTCTAAGCTAATAAATACGAACTCATGTCTGTCAGAGACAAGCATCGAGACAAGCCAGCAGTCTGAAAGTTCATCAATTAAAGGCTGAATGCAAAAGACTTTGAACAACAGATGAATATCAGGTGGTGAAATAATGCTGAGAGTAGAAATAATTTAATGAGTTGCATGTAAAATATTCTCTTTTTCATTTCTGATTGGCATCAAATTAAGGTTGACTCATCTCGCTGTGTCTCTGCTCTCTAGGGCTGCCGAAGAAATTAAAGGGGAGGACGTAATTCTATCAGCGAGCTCATTTTCTCATCTTCTCGGCTGTGTGCAGACGCATATATCGTGTTAAATATGAACCGGTGGAGTCCGCTCTCGTGCATTTCAATGAGCAGCGTTTGAGCTGCATTTATCTGTGGTGACACGGCCATATGCACATACAATCAAACTAACATGCCACCAATCCATTATAAGAGACGAAGCTGTGAAGATGGGGTTTTGTAGACGCTATTCATATGCTAGCAGAGTCGTGGCTCGGACTGACTTTAGTTCATTAGCACAATAATGAGTAAAGCTGGGCCGCATGAATGAGTGTGAAGGTTTATGGGTAGAGACTTGAAGTACGACGAGGAGGGCTTTTTTTCAGCCAGGAGTGCATGGTGACTGACTGGGATTTTTTCTAGCAAATGTTTTCACAACGTTGCAGTTAGTTTATATTGTTGTACAATATCCTAAAACATTCTAGAAACCACTTCTAAAATAAAATAAGTAAGTAGGGTAATAATAGTTGCACATACTATAAGTTTACATTACAAAATAAATTAGCATAAAATACTCTATTAAATAAATAGATGAATTAAATAAATAAGTACATGGATGGATGGATACAAATAAATAGATAAATAGATATTATTATTATTATTATTATTATCAATAATAATACAACATTCAACTAACAACAACAAAAATAACACTAATACTAATAATTGGGGTATGTAGGGTAATTATAGTTTCATTTTTTTTTTCATTTAGTTCCTTAACTTTAGTCTTAACTTTACATCAAAAAAATTAGCAAAAAATATTAAATAGATAAATAAACAAATAAATAAATAATAAATAAGTGTTTATAAAATGATTATAAATAAACAAAAACAAGCAATCAAATAAAAAATAAACAACAATAATAAATAAGCATAAATAATATAAATACAAATAAATAAATAAATAAATACAAACAATTATAAATAAACAAATAAATAAAAAACAATAAAACAAATGAACAAAAAATAGAAATAAAAAAATAAAAAAATAAATACATACATACATACATACATACATACATACAGTTGTGGTCAGAATTATTGGTACCCCTGATAAATATGATCAAAGATGGCTGTACAAATAAATCTGCATTGTTTTCCTTTTGATCTTTCATTAAAAAAAAAAAATAATAATAATTGACGGGTAAAATATCTCTGTATATTCCCATTAATATTTACCTTTTTTAACACACCAGGGTGACTAGGACCATGAAATTGTCTAGCTATGACTTCTTGTTTCACATGAGTATAAATATGAGGAAACACAAAGGACAAATTCCTTTAATCATTCATCACAATAAGTAAAACCAAGGGCAATAATTAAGAAGTTCCAATCAACTAAAGATATTATGATTCTGCCTTGAAGAGAACGTGTGTCTATATAGTCCTAATGCATGGCGAGGAGGAGAGTTTGAGTGGACAAAGACTCTCCAAGGATCACAGATGGAGATTTGCAGAGATTAGTGAGTTTTGGGGTCAGATAGAAACCCCTACATCACCACATGTTGTTTGGGAGGGTTTCAAGAAAAATCCTCCTCGCTCATCCCAAAACAAACTCCAGCATATTCAGTTGTCAGACACGACTGGAACTTCAAAAGGGACCTGGTTCTATAGTCAGATGAAAAAGAAAAAAAAAAAAAGCTTTTTGGCAGCAAACACACCAGATGGCTTTGGTGCAAACAGGGATAAAAAGTACCCCATGCCCACGGTTTAACATCAAAATGAAGCTTCTGCCTTCTTCCCAGTCCCCTGACCTGAACCCTATAGAAAATGACTGGACTCGTCAGGCATTATAGGAAAAGACTCGGAGCTGTTATCTTGGCAAAAGGAGATTGCGAAAAGTATTTAATTAAAGGGTGCCAATAATTGTGGCCAAAGTGTTTTGGAGAAAAGCATTTATTTCATAATATGATTTCCCCCCCACTTTCAATTCTTTTACTTCAATGAAAGGTTATATTTTTGCACATTTTTTCAATGAAAGATCAAAAGGATAAACAATGTAGACTTATTTTTACAGCCATCTTTGATCATATTTACACCAAGGATGCCAATAATTCTGACCACAACTATAGATTTACAATATAAATGCAAATAGATAGATAAATACAAATATAAATACAAATGAGATAAATAAAAATAATTACAAATAAACAAAATCAAATAAAAAAAATTATAAATGCATACATATATACATACAGTACATACATGTCAAGTCAAGTCAAGTTTATTTATATAGCGCTTTTCACAATACAGATTGTATCAAAGCAGCTTCACAGTATTAAATTAAAATAATACATCAATGTTTGTTTCTAGTGGAAAACGTCCACGTTTGGTAATGCTGATCAATAGTATTGTTGATTGATTAATTAAATTAAGTATCCCCAACTGAGCAAGCCAAAGGCAACAGTGGTAAGGAACCGAAAAAACTCCATCAGGTGACCTAATGGAGAAAAAAAAAACCTTGGGAGAACCCGGGCTCAGTCGGGGGCCAGTTCTCCTCTGGCGTCTATGAACTAGAGACCGGATTTAACTGTAAGATTGAAAGTATTATATAAATGCCTGGCTGAAGAGATGCGTCTTTAATCTAGTTTTAACCTGGGAGAGCGAGTCTGAGCAACGAACAGCATCAGGAAGGCTATTCCAGAGTTTTGGAGCTAAATGTGAAAATGCTCTCCCTCCTTTGGTGGATCTGGATATCCTAGGTATGACCAAAAGCCTTGAATTTAGTGATCTTAAAGAGCGCGATGGATTATAGGGCGATAGAAGGTCCGTTAAATAGACTGGAGCTAAGCCATTTAGGGCTTTATATGTCAGTAGCAATACCTTGTAATTAATACGGAACTTTATAGGTAACCAATGTAGTGATGATAAAATTGGTGTTATATGATCATATTTTCTTGATCTAGTAAGAACTCTAGCGGCGGCATTTTGGACTAACTGTAGCTTGTTTATTAAGGATGCAGGACAACCGGCTAATAAAGCATTACAGTAATCTAGTCTCGATGTCATGAATGCATGAACTAACTTTTCTGCATCAGAAACTGATAGCATATTACGTAGCTTAGCAATGTTTCTAAGGTGGAAAAAGGCTGTTCTTGTAACATATGAAATATGATTTTCAAAAGACAGGTTGTAGTCTAGTATACCCAGGTCTTTTACTGTAGAGGATAAAGTAACAGGACATCCTACTATGTTAAAGTTGTAGTGTGAGAGGTTTTGTGGGCGGTTTTTTGAACCGATGATTAGTACCTCTGTCTTGCCTGGATTTAATAAAAGAAAATTGCGCGTCATCCAATCTTTTATATCTTTAACACACTCTGTCAATTTGGATAATTTAGCGTTTTCATCCGGCCGTGATGAAATATAGATTTGAGTGTCATCAGTGTCATCAGCATAACAATGGAAACTAATTCCATGTTTCCTTATAATTTTCCAAGTGGCAGCATATATATTGAGAATAATAGAGGGCCCAACACAGATCCCTGCGGCACTCCATAGTTTACTGGAGTTATGATCGATTTTTCTCCATTTAAATAGACAAAATGGTAGCGGTCAGATAGGTATGATCTGAACCAGCTTAATGCTTGTCCTTGAACACCAGCATAATTTTGTAGTCGATCTAAGAGTATTGTATGATCTATAGTATCGAACGCAGCACTAAGATCAAGTAAAACTAGTATTGAGATACAGCCTTGGTCAGAAGCTAAAAGTAAATCATTTGTGATTTTAATGAGCGCAGTTTCAGTGCTATGATGCGGTCTGAATCCAGACTATTACATGCATACAACATAGATACATACATACATACACACATACACATACATGCAAACATGCATACATAGCCTACACATACATACATACATACATACATACATACTCATAGTTGTGCTAGATGGGCTGAGAGCTTCTTACTAGGAAACTTTAGAAGTGCCAAGCCAGCAGCAATGCAACTTTAAATAAAAGTCCTGAATAAATGCAGCAGTGCGAGTGTGTGAGCTGTAGGGTCTGAGGATCACTGCAATGCACGGCAAAGCAGCATCTTTCCCCGGGCCAAACAGAGCGAGTGCTTTCATTAAAAAACAGAAGAGGAGCCAGAAATGTCGACAAGAAATAAAGTCACTTCACTTACAAGTAAGTAAATAGCTTGGGATTATTTGAGAAATATCACGGCTCAAGGCAGAAATGATTTACGACTTGTTTACACGCAACACCAAGATCATAGCGAGCGACTTCTCACATAGTTCAACCAAATAACCTATTAAACAATTAAAAAAATATATTTAGATTTTAAAATGTGCATTTTGAACATGTGGATTACACAGTTTTAACATAAACTAATAAATACAAGTACTTATAAACTAAATGTTTTTAATATTTATACTTTTATAATCAATAAATCCAATTTGTTTCGATCTCATATTTATGGCCATGTTCACACAGAAGCAGAATACAGATGTCAGTCCTGTATTTGAGTTCTTAATACGGTTACGTTCACACAAAGTTCATTTATTTACGGTAGTGAAAACCACATTCTATAACTGAGCTCACACCCATACATTTACAGGATTCACAAACGCATTCTCGGAAAACCCAGATCTGGACGGAACCGAACTGGAAATGACTACTAGTTCTCCATCACGTCATACAGTGCGAGAGCAACGCACAAACGCGTGTCTATCATGAGTGTTTTCAGTAACTTACAGTGATGGAGATATGAGCTGTGTGTCATCTGAAGGTTTTAAATCCAGTCACTGTTCTCTGCTCCCGTCAGTTTTGTGTTCTAGGCTACACTCCATTTCCTCCCAGATATAAAAGCTGCTGTCGGTTAATGAAGATTTGGTGAATGAACATGCAGCTTGATTGGTCTCTTGTCGCATCAAAAGTGACACTTCAGACTTTCAGTTTTATGGACGTTGTCATCTCTGATATTACTTTGGCCACAGTCGCTACACTCTCAGAATAAAAGTGTGTTAAAATCTTACTTTTAGGGGTACAACAGCTTGACACAGGGGATGCACCCTTAAAAGAACATCTTTGTAGCTTATTTACCCCTAAAAGTTTCATAGTAGTACCTTATGGTATGTAATGCCACTCTAAATTACTAATATGCAGTGCTTTTTTGCTGTTAAAAACACGAGACGCAGGTCAGTGGAACAAAAATAGGGGAAGGTCTAAAGACACGTTTTTTAAATGTTGAACTTCCTTTAACTGTAAAATGCCTGATTATAACCGAGACGCGAGCGCAGCGGTTAAAGACGTCCGTCAAGTGCATGTTTACATTGAAAACCAATGGGAAATTATTTGGAAAAAATGGAGAAACAAAAACCCAGAGGAATGGAAACACGTGTTCTGTCTAAGCCTTCAAATATAACACACAAGTCACATGGATTACCATTATGGGGCTTTTTCCCTGTTCATTTTCCCTCTTGCGTCTCTTTCTAGCCGCCTCACTAACACTGGTGCAGTGGCGGCATTAGTTTGTTTGCACATGAGCTGTCAGTAATTAGTCCATGATGCTGAAAGCTGCCGTAACAGAGAGACATTCAACAGCACATCCAATACAGAGCGAGCCAAGCGGTGAATTCTGAAAACCCATCTAAGGATGAAATACAAACATCAATCTCACTCTCTTTGCTGTAGGAGTTTTCCACGGCATGTTGTCAGACATGTGCTTGTTTTCGCGGCTCGCTCGCTCTTTTAGATCTCGCCTCAATGACAGGCCGATCGGAGTCAAACAGCGACAACTCACATTAACATACATAAACGTTAGCGATTAACAACCATGAAATACTAAAACAACTGGTGGCAAATGTATGGAGCATAATAACAGGATTCAGATCATAGCGTGCCATTGAAACCGTGTGCATTTATGACATGTGGCTGCTTGTCTTTCTTTTCTTTTCTTTTATCAGTCCTGCTCATACAGACTTAAATATGTTCAGTGTTCCAAAAGATAAAACAATTATGGGACCACACATGGATCAGTAGCGATGCTGTTTTTGTTTGAGTTTTTCTTTTATGTTTGGTCATTTTTGTAAATCTTTAGACACCTGAAAACCTTTTTTTTAGACAATTCACTGATTAAATTCATTCACTGATTCAATTAAAGGTAGGGTGAGCAATTTCCGAGAGCGGCTAGCAATAGCAAGCTAGCTTTGAAAGCATGAGATCCCACCCTCCCTTCAGAGCGTTTTCAAAACCACACCTCCATCAAAACAAATGAACTCACACAGCAGATTCTGCAAAGCGTCACGTTAAACTACCTCATGTCTCAAAGCACATAACATTACAATAATAATGAACATAAACAACTTAAAAGGCACTGACCTGTACCACCTGACTGCTGCAGATTCATTTCAGCGTTGATAGTGTTGACATTGAAACGTATAAATTCGAGTCACGAACCGCTCTGAGTATAACGTCACTGGTTTTCATGTTTTCCAAATTACAGTAGTTATGGCATGAATGCAGCATAAGCTCATTATTTTGGTTCAAGAGGAACTGTAAAAGGTGGCTGTTGTTTCGTTTGTGGCGCTCGGTGACTGACGTCTGTCTAACTCTGCCTAGCATGAAACGCGTGGATGACGTGTGATGTCTGCGTGAGCATGGCACGGAGGTATGGAAATACTACCTGTTGGCAGGCAGGTAGGACATCGTATCATTGCATTCAGACATTTTATGGTCCTACACATTCCACAGATGATATACAGTGAGGAAAATAAGTATTTGAACACCCTGCTATTTTGCAAGTTCTCCCACTTAGAAATCATGGAGGGGTCTGAAATTGTCATCGTAGGTGCATGTCCACTGTGAGAGACATAATCTAAAAAAAAAAAAATCCAGAAATCACAATGTATGATTTTTTAACTATTTATTTGTGTGATACAGCTGCAAATAAGTATTTGAACACCTGAGAAAATCAATGTTAATATTTGGTACAGTAGCCTTTGTTTGCAATTACAGAGGTCAAACGTTTCCTGTAGTTTTTCACCAGGTTTGCACACACTGCAGGAGGGATTTTGGCCCACTCCTCCACACAGATCTTCTCTAGATCAGTCAGGTTTCTGGGCTGTCGCTGAGAAACACGGAGTTTGAGCTCCCTCCAAAGATTCTCTATTGGGTTTAGGTCTGGAGACTGGCTAGGCCACGCCAGAACCTTGATATGCTTCTTACAGAGCCACTCCTTGGCAGTGTTGGTCAAGTTACTTGGAAAAAGTAATTAGTTACTGATTACTGATTACTTCTCCAAGAAAGTAATCCAGTTACTTTACTGATTACTTATTTTCAAAAGTAATTAGTTACTTTACTAGTTACTTTACTAGTTACTTTTCAAAAACATGATGCACGAAATGAATAAGCTATAAAGCCATAGACCTTTCTGCTTAATTCTATTCTTTCTGCATATTCCATCATCTAAAATTTAATCAAATGTAGCATTCTTTTTTAAAACTTGTTTTATTAGTTTCAGTATTTTAACTTTATGCACATTGCGTCAATGACTCACTCATTAATATGGTCGCCTGCCGCCTCCTACTGGCGGTTTATAAATATTATTTCTATGCACAAATAATATTTCTTATTTGTATATTCAAAAAATATTTTAAATAATCTCATTACATTATTTAATGCAGTTTATTTGATTGGTAACAGACCTTTAGCATGTTATCATTCTATTGTAATTTATTGATCAAATTTAAGAATTTTAAATGAAAGATGAAGCAAACGATTAGGGAAAAATGCCCTTTATAAAGGTTAAAATATCATAAATATGCCGATTTATATATGTTAAAGCTGACTGAACTGATGAGAATACTGGAATAAATTATATTTACAACACACACACACACACACACACAAAAAAAAAAGTCCTGTTCTAACAAATGTTTTTACTCATGACCGACCGAAGGACAAATGCAAAGGCTTAAATGTTGAGCCCTGGTATATTTTTTTAAATTATTATTCATTTATTTACCCATAAACCTGTCTTTAGGAAGCCTACAGTTACAGTGGCAAGAATAACTTTGTGAAACCTTTGGGGGTGGTGGACAGGGTTTAAATTAAGACAGGAGTTTGCCTTAATCTAGTTGATCATGCATTTATTTTCTTTTATTCCACAGCTGATGTGTGCAGTTTTTTATTGCTTGCATTAAAATAATTTTCTCTTGTTTTGTTTTTTAATTGCAGTCTTTTTCTTCTGCCATTCATGCTTATCAGCTCCATGCAATCTTAAGCTTTTCTTGGTTCAGCTGCACACATGCTGAAAAGGTTTTTTGGCAGTTTGCTAAAATAAAAGACCCATTCTAAGAGCTGTTGTCTTTTCTACCTTGGGAAATAACGTTAAACGAACAACTTAAAAAGGCATGACAAATCATGACATAAGACTGACATCACTCACAACGTACCAATGCATTATCCCTCATGAACAAATATAGCCTAACGTGTTTGCACGTTCATACCAGTTTACCATTACGACATCATTCATGAATAAACATGACGTCTGAACACGGACAAACGGTGCGTGTTGACGCGTCAAAATTCACGCGTTTCGTTTAAAGACTTTTGAACGCGATCGCTTGCCATAGTGTTTACCACTGACTTCGCGGCGCTCATGTCATTTGTCACGCATGAGTCACGGCTCACGTCGCGAGACAGTCTCGCAGTGTAACGCAGTAACGCAGCCTGCTTACAGGAAAGTAACAGTAATCTAATTACTGCTTTTGCAATTGTAATCCCTTACTTTACTCGTTACTTGAAAAAAGTAATCGGATTACAGTAACGCGTTACTTCTAACGCGTTACTGCCCATCAGTGCTCCTTGGTTATCCTGGCTGTGTGCTTCGGGTCATTGTCATGTTGGAAGACCCCGCCTCGACCCATCTTCAATGCTCTAACTGAGGGAAGGAGGTTGTTCCCCAAAATCTCGCAATACATGGCCCCGGTCATCCTCTCCTTAATATAGTGCAGTCGCCCTGTCCCATGTGCAGAAAAACACCCCCAAAGCATGATGCTACCACCCCCATGCTTCACAGTAGGGATGGTGTTCTTGGGATGGTACTCATCATTCTTCTTCCTCCAAACACGTTTAGTGGAATTATGACCAAAAAGTTCTATTTTGGTCTCATCTGACCACATGACTTTCTCCCATGACTCCTCTGGATCATCCAAATGGTCATTGGCAAACTTAAGACGGGCCTTGACATGTGCTGGTTTAAGCAGGGGAACCTTCCGTGCCATGCATGATTTCAAACCATGACGTCTTAGTGTATTAACAACAGTAACCTTGGAAACGGTGGTCCCAGCTCTTTTCAGGTCATTGACCAGCTCCTCCCGTGTAGTTCTGGGCTGATTTCTCACCTTTCTTAGGATCATTGAGACCCCACGAGGTGAGATCTTGCATGGAGCCCCAGTCCGAGGGAGATTGACAGTCATGTTTAGCTTCTTCCATTTTCTAATGATTGCTCCAACAGTGGACCTTTTTTCACCAAGCTGCTTGGCAATTTCCCCGTAGCCCTTTCCAGCCTTGTGGAGGTGTACAATTTTGTCTCTAGTGTCTTTGGACAGCTCTTTGGTCTTGGCCATGTTAGTAGTTGGATTCTTACTGATTGTATGGGGTGGACAGGTGTCTTTATGCAGCTAACGACCTCAAACAGGTGCATCTAATTTAGGATAATAAATGGAGTGGAGGTGGACATTTTAAAGGCAGACTAACAGGTCTTTGAGGGTCAGAATTCTAGCTGATAGACAGGTGTTCAAATACTTATTTGCAGCTGTATCATACAAATATATAGTTAAAAAATCATATATTGTGATTTCTGGATTTTTTTTTTAGATTATGTCTCTCACTGTGGACATGCACCTACGATGACAATTTCAGACCCCTCCATGATTTCCAAGTGGGAGAACTTGCAAAATAGCAGGGTGTTCAAATACTTATTTTCCTCACTGTATATACATATAAATACATTAAGACCACTTAACTTAGTGATTGCTATCAGGATCAGATACTTTCAACCAGCATAACAAAAAATTGTTCTGCTACCAAATCGGCTACCCTGCATTTAAGTGATGTTTTCATTCATTTTTTAAACATTCCTTCGAGAGAAAGTTTTCTATAAGTTTCATAACTATTTTTTGTATCACTCCAGTACAAGCTCTTCACAAATGTATGTTTTGATGCAGGACTTTAATTAGTACATTTGTCTTGGGCCATTAGGCAAATACCCAGAACTCCCAAGCAATTGCATAGTGACACCTAGCAACCACCTAAAACACCTTAGCAACTAACCATAGACAATCTAAAAAAAAAACAACAACACTAAATCATGGCTTTTTGCAGGAACACCAGTTTATTGATCCAATTTGATTGAAAATTGTTTTAGCCATTTTGTTTTAATTCCATCTTAATTTTTATAATAATAAAATAACTCAAGGAGCATATGCTAATGTTACATGACAATGTCTATGCATTATAAGAAAAAAAGGGTTAGTGATGACATCATAATGGTGGCTAATTTGCGTATTATTCTGACGATAGACAGGGAGATGATATAATGAGGCTTGAGATGCCCCAAATTCTGAGTTCATTAATGCACTAAAAATGTAGAGATTTGAGTGCATTTCTCAGAGTGCGCTTATGCTGCTCCTGCTGACGCACACACTGATACAACAGCTGCGGACTGACAGATCAGAATATTTCAAACTCAACTCTCACACGCTTTAAAAATAAAATTACAGGCCGCAATGACAACAGTGCTAAAAGCATCTTTTCTCAAAACTGGAGCAGTCTACATCGAGCTTTCAGTCGATGCAACAGTTCTGAACCTCATCCTGTCACAGTGTCTGGTTTATGTTCCCTGGGTCACCACTAGATGTCCTCCTTCCCCACGGTGTCTGTCACAATTCTGAACTGCATTCCCCACAATCCTTGTCCAATCACCGATAGCGGAATACCATAGCAAGTGCTTGGAAGCACTTCGACTTCGGCGCAGTAATATCTTAACTAGAGGGAGCGGGAGCCGGTGAGAGGATTTTTCACGAGTGAAGATATTACTGCGCCGAAGTCGAAGTGCTTCCAAGCACTTGCTATGGTATTCCGCCATACAATATAGTTATCCATTTTACACGCTTAGAAAAGCGCAACGTTTTGTTTTGTGTCACCGTCCTAGGTCGAGTTACACTACGCGAGTAACTGTATTTAAATAGGGAAAACGTGGAGGTGTTTGGTAGCTTCTCTGCTTGGCCCATATTGAATGAACTGGGCTAAGCTAAGTGCTAACAAAGTTTCGCCGCAAGACAGAGCGATTTAGTGCACGCACTGAGACGAGAGAGGTATGTATCAACTCGTCTTAGTTAAGGGAATAACATAGTTTAATATGAAAAAACGGTGGAGTATCCCTTTAAGGTAAAAGTCGACGTAATCTTTACTGACATTGTCCGTAATGATTACAGAGATGGCACATTCGGGCGGGACTAAAATCACAGAGAAGCTCTGGTAATTATTACTTTACCCCACCTCTCCATGTTAAACTAGTCCCTTCTGAGACCCAAGTGCACATGATTCAAAACCTCTAACCTTAAATATGAAGCAACCAGTGTTGGGGAAAGTTAGTTTGAAATGTAATGCATTACAATATTGTGTTACTCCCTTAAAAAGTAACTAATTACGTTACTTAGTAACCTTTTTAGAAAAGTAATGCGTTACGTTACTTTTGCGTTACTTTTTCCCCACCTGGGCTGGGCTTGTTTTTTTTAATAACTAAAAAGTTATATTTTGGGCAAATGTAAAGACCCTTTCACACCAAAAGTGAAATAATAAGCCTTATGCTGAAGGAAATGCAAATTTCCTTCAGTCTAGACTGTTCTAAGTGGTTGCTAGGCAGTTACTATGGGGTTTTAAGTGTTTCTAAGATCTTCCAATGGGTTACTGGGGTTGCTGTGAGTTCTAAGTGTTTCTAAGGTGTTCTAAGTGGTTTCTAGGCAGTTACAATGGAGTTCTAAGTGTTTCTAATGAGTTATAAGGCGTTACTATGCAGTTACTGTGTAGTTCTAGGTGTTCTACATGGTTTCTAGGCAGTTACTATGGAGTTCTAAGTGTTTCTAAGGTGTTCACCATTAAAAAAATACTTGTTAAAACTAATATTTCAAAGATCTCATTCTGTTGATTGTTGGAGTGATGGATCTTGGAAGACTTCGGTGAGCAGATGTCCACTCTTGGCTTCGTTCATGGAAGAAACAGATGCCCTAGAACTCGAATCACCTTGAGAAAGACCACACTTCCCCTCCTTCACCCTCCAGCCCACACAAGACTCAGAGCTCTAATGGTGTGTGTGTGTGGCTTAGCGGGGCAGCGCTAACAGCTATAGCTAATTGCCTGACCTAATTATAGCTGTGACAAAAGGTGTCCAACAGGAAAAAAAGAATTCTGCCTGTCTAGAGACGATACGAGTCCTGATAGAAAAAAACGACATGTATGGCATCATTATTGTGCCAAATCAAAAAATTTAAATCAAAATAGAAAGTTACATTATGAAAGAGATGCATGTTTATATTAAGTGCATAGCATTACTACAGTCTGCATGAAATTAAGTATTGATAGTGAAATCTGAGTGGTTGTTAGTGTGTTGCTATGCAGTTTGTAGAGTGTTTTGAGAGGTTGGTTGGTAGTGTTGCTATAGAGTTGCTAGGGTGTTTTGAGTGGTTGTTTGTGTACTTCTATACAGTTGCTGGGGTTTTCTAAGTGGGTGTCAGTGTGTTGCTATGAGGTTGCCATGGTGTTCATGAGTGGTTGTTAATGGGTCGCTATGCGATCACTAGGGTGTTTTGAGTGGTTGTTAGTGTGTTACTATGCCGTCTCTAGGGTGTTCTGCTGCGGTGCGGTTGCAGGTATGTTTGGAGTGGTTGTTAGTGTGTTGCTATTCAGTTGGTCGGGTGTTTTTAGTAGTTGTAAATGTTGCTATGCGATCTTTAGGGTGCTCTGCTGCGGTGTGGTTCCTGGGGTGTTCTGAGTTGTTAGTTGTTTGCAATGCAGTTGGTTGGGTGTTTTGAGTAGTTGTAAATAGGGCTGCCCCCTAATAGTTGACTAACCATTAGTTGACTAGAAGAGGCTTAGTCGACCAAGATTTTACTATAGTCGGTTAGTCACAGAAGAAAAAATAAAACTCCACAGGGAGTGTGGAAACACCTTATTAGAATCACCTAGAACTCCATAGTAACTGCCCCTTCCCCAGCAACCCCTTAGAAACTCCATAGTAACTGCCTAGCGACCCCAGCAACCCTTAGAACACCTCAGAAACACCAAGAACTCATTAGTAACTGCCTAGCAACCCCTAGCAACCACATGATCACACGATGCAGAATAAAGAACAACAAATATAGTCAGATATTTCTAATGACTAAAAAAATTGCCGCTAGGAGTCGTTAACCTCTTACAATTATGGGACTTGCTGTCAATGCTGATGGAGCTAATAATGTTCATGGATGAATGAAAACATTCATGTTTTTTAACATTACTGTGGTATGAAGCAGGGCGTGATTGCATTTCATTCTACCAAACTACACTCAAGTGTTGAATTAATACTCACACAGGTCAGTTTATTTGACGAATTAAACTTGTGAGGTAACGCAGCACTGTTTCACTTGGTCTAACGTTACATTATCACACTAAACAGCACTTGAGTGTGTTGAAATTTATAATGTTATTATATGTGTTAGTTGGTTTGCTATATGATTAACATTAGAATAACATTTCATCATGTTGAGCTATATAACATTGATTAGTTTTGTTATTAGATGTATTTTTGTAATTAGATGTACATTTGCTCACCTGTCTAATAAAGCACATGCAAGAGCGGCGTCTCTGTCAAGTCCAAGTTAGTCACTGACGTGGAGCTCTCGGCATCTCGAAAACACCACGCTGATATTGATCCTCGTTTTAGTTCTCCTTTTGTCCCAAAGTCTGCTTGCCATGGTTTCTCTGAAATTACACATTCTTGGAAACATTTAGGATAATGGAAGTCCAAAATTGAAAGAAATATATAACACTGTGCAAGTGGTTTTTGGATATTTTGATACAAAATTCTTTCATATTGTACCTTTAATTCGATTTTGTAGTCCAATTTTACATGCTAGATATAGAATGCAGCATGGAAATTAGCAGTGAGCAAACTAACATATGTGATGGAATATGCATACATAAATAAATTAATGAATACATTATTAATGCATTGATTCCACTATAAAAATGTAAATAATAAGTAAATAATAAAATAAATCAATCAGAAAAACTGCAATTTTTAAATGCAAATTGATTTTTTAATCTAAAAAAAAAAAAAAAAAAAAGATAAAAGGAGGGGGAGGTTTTTTTTTTTTTTTTTAAATTGAAAAACAACAACAACAAAAACTAAAATTAAGAACAAATTAAATATCAAAGTGATTTAATTTAGAAAAATATAGATTTTTCCCAGTTCCTTTCATGGTAAACATGGGAAAAACCAATGCACTCTGAACAACACTTTCTCTAAGACATAGCATGGAAAGTGATAAATTAAAGGTAACAGAAAAACTGACAGTATTGTTAATGGCAATCTGTGTGAGATCTGATCTGATATGCTGTATCTGTAAATCTGTGACTGATCCGTTCCTGCAGGTACAGTGAAATGATCTATATCGTGTCTGTTTTTATGACCTTCACCATGTCCCTAATAAAGATTAAAGATAGATTACTCTAGAGCTGAGGAGAACAGTGTGACCTTGTGCCAAGCAAAAGAGTGTGTGTGTGTGTGTGTGTGTGTGTGTGTGTGTGTGTGTGTGTGTGTGCGTGTGTGTGCTTGTGTTTCTATGTGCACATTTTCACAGATTAAATAGCCATTTACGATAATTAAAATAAAAAAATAAAAATTCACAAGTACAAGAGAAAGTCATGCTAGCATGTAACACATGAATTTACAAGCATATGCATATAAACACACACGTGTGTGAATCTGGGCTAGTGCGGTGAATGTCTGCGCCTCTGAGGAGCAAACCTACATATCAACTCTTAAACTGCCGCATTCTAAACACACACACACACACACACACACACAGCTCCTTATGACACTCCATACATGGTAGATAAATGAAGCAGAGAAAAAAAGAGAGTATGCAACTCAGACAGAAAAGGACAAGAGAGAGAGAGAGAGAGAGAGAGAGAGAGAGAGAGAGAGAGAGAGAGAGAGAGAGAGAAATAGGGTGATTAGGTGTCTTCCTGAACTTCTAGAGAGGAGAATTCAGTCTGCCGTTAAAGTGGGGCACGTTACTAAACCAAGAGAGACACGCAAAAAAACTCACAGTCCTCGATCAACCTCAAACACATACACACACTGTAGTTTAGTGTACAGATCCAGCATATAAAGAGATCCTCACAAAAATGCATAATGACATCATCAGTGTGCATTTTAATGAATAATTGCTTTAGAGTACAATTATTAGTTATAAACTCAACATCAAATACAAAATGACCCTAACTGACCCATTCTTTAACACTCTACATTACATGGCTATGTATTATATTAATAATCATTATAATAATCTCGTTATTATGATCTTGCTTTAATTTAAATTTAAATTTTAAAGTGCAGAGTAGACCAATCACAACTGACTGGACTTTCTGACCAATCAGAGCAGAGTAGACCAATCACAACTGACTGGAGTTTCTGACCAATCAGAGCAGAGTAGACCAATCACAACTGACTGGAGTTTCTGACCAATCAGAGCAGAGTAGACCAATCACAACTGACTGGACTTTCTGACCAATCAGAGCAGAGTAGACCAATCACAACAGACTGGGCCATCTGACCAATCAGAGCAGAGTAGACCAATCACAACAGACTGAACCATCTGACCAATCAGAGCAGAGTAGACCAATCACAACTGACTGGGCCATCTGACCAATCAGAGAAGACTAGACCAATCACAACTGACTGGGCCATCTGACCAATCAGAGAAGAGTAGACCAATCACAACAGACTGAGCCATCTGACCAATCAGAGCAGAGTAGACCAATCACAACAGACTGGGTCATCTGACCAATCAGAGCAGAGTAGACCAATCACAACAGACTGAACCATCTGACCAATCAGAGAAGAGTAGACCAATCACAACAGACTGAACCATCTGACCAATCAGAGCAGAGTAGACCAATCACAACAGACTGAGCCATCTGACCAATCAGAGCAGAGTAGCCAAATCACAACAGACTGAGCCATCTAACCAATCAGAGCAGAAGAGACCAATCACAGCAGACTGAGCAGACTTGTTTTTTTTTATTTTTATTTTTTTATCTTGGATGCATGTAAACCTATTGTAGGAGACATCCAAAACAAAATTAGGGGAAAAACTATATATTAGTGTTTCATATCCTATATGTACAATGTTATCTGCTGAGAAAATGATTCCTGTACAAACAAGTGGTAAAATAACCCTAGCAGAGAAACGTACTTGGTTACTTACGTAACCTCGGTTCCCTTAGAGATAAGGGAACGAGTACTGCGTTGCAAACGCTGTGGGAAAACTCCTTTTCTCGAGAATATTGAAGCCTTTATTTTAAAACGCATTGCATGCAGCACAGGCGAGAGCATCAGGCTCGCGCGAGCGAGCTGATAGGCTGTGCTGTGGGCAACTGCACGAACCAATGGCGGATCAGCAGAGGCGCGCGAACCAATCAGGTCGCTTGGCACACTGCCAGTGTCAAGCGCGCGAAACTGCACGTGATCAAAGCATATAAATATAGATAATAATCCGCCATTTGACAGGTATAATCGACTGAAGCGAAAAACACCTGACATAAGAGAAATAGTACGGCAAGGCAACGCAGTACTCGTTCCCTTATCTCTAAGGGAACCGAGGTTACGTAAGTAACCAAGTACGTTCCCTTACGAGAACGTTCTCTCGTACTGCGTTGCAAACGCTGTGGGAACGCTATTTAAAACGCCGTGCTATTAATCTTTTGGCCGCTCTGACTCACCAGAAGTTCCGGGAAGTTACAGAATAGCCAGGATAAACGAGACCGAACATCGGGCCCAGAGATTATCCAATAATTAAGATCTGGGCCAAGGGCCAGATTAGCTTAATCATAATTCATAATGACAGCTTGTGTGTCCAATTCCAAAACTAGTCTGGGTCCACAGAGCCAGGGTCTAGACAGAAAGAACTCGTGCCTGCAGGGCAGGAACATCTAGGTTATAGAACCTCACAAATGTGGACGGAACGGACCAGCCGGCCGCCGCACAAATGTCCTCAATAGGAACACCACTCGACCAAGCCCACGAAGAGGCGACGCCTCTCGTGGAGTGAGCTCTAACACCTATGGGACAAGAGAGGCCCAGTGAGGTGTAAGCCAGAGCAATGGCGTCAACTATCCATCTGGACAGCGTGAGCTTAGTCACAGGAAGGCCCTTGGTTCGGCCCCCGAAACAAACGAAGAGCTGTTCAGACTGTCTGAAAGAGGCCGAACGCTCCAGATAAATTCTCAAAGCTCTGACGGGGCAAAGCGTGAGAGAATCACTGTCCTCTTCAGAGGAGGGAAGAGCTGACAGAGAAATAACCTGGGCTCTGAACGGAGTTGAGAGCACCTTAGGCACATATCCATGTCTTGGCCTAAGAGTGACCTTGGAGTCATTAGGGCCAAACTCCAGACAGGAAGCGCTAGTAGAAAGCGCCTGCAAGTCCCCTACTCTTTTAACTGACGCCAGTGCTAGAAACAGGGCGGTTTTCAGAGAGAGGGGCTTGAGATCAGCTGACTGAAGTGGTTCAAAGGGAGGTCCCCTAAGAGCCCGCAGGACCAGAGAAAGGTCCCAGGCCGGTACAGACGGTGGCCGAGGCGGGTTAAGCCTTCTGGCGCCCTTAAGGAAACGAACTATAAGGTCGTTTTTACCTAAGGAGGCTCCGGCTTCCAATACGTGAAAAGCAGCAATGGCTGCCACGTACACTTTGAGAGTGGAGGGGGAGCGACCCGCATCCAACATCTCTTGCAGAAAAGAAAGCACTTTTGGCACTTCACAAGTGTGTGGGTCGAGGTTCCGAGCTAAACACCAGCTGGAGAACGCTGACCATTTAAGGTGATAGAGGCGTCTAGTAGACGGAGCTCTAGCCTCCATAATAGTGTTCAGGACACCCTCTGGGAGATCCTGGGGTACCCGTTGAGTGGCCATACATGTAGGGCCCACAAGTCGGGACGGGGATGCCAGATTGTCCTGTTGGCCTGAGCCAGGAGGTCGCACCTCAGTGGAATTGGCCACGGGTCTGTTACAGACAGTTGCATCAACTCTGGGAACCAAATCTGGGTCCGCCAGAGAGGAGCCACCAAGAGAACCGCGCTTTTGGTGTTCCTGATCCGTTCGATGACCTGAGGGAGCATCGAGACCGGAGGAAACGCATAGAGAGGAAGGTTGGGCCAGTCGTGGGCCAACGCATCCCTGTTCTTTGAAAAGAAGATTGGGCAGTGACAGTTGTCTTCTGAGGCGAAAAGATCTACTTCTGCCTTCCCGAAGACCTCCCATAGCAGGAGAACTGTCTGAGGGTGGAGAGACCATTCCTCTGGGGGAACTGTGCCCCGAGAGAGCATGTCTGCTCCTGTGTTCAACGTGCCTGGCACGTGAGCTGCCCTGAGCGAGCGCAGGTTGGTGTGAGCCCAAAGTAGGAGCTGCGTGGCTATGGCAAACAGGTTGCGGGACCTGAGGCCACCCTGGCGATTTATGTAAGAGACCACCGACATATTGTCCGTCCGGACCAGCACGTGGTGTCCAGCCAGGTGAGGGAGGAAGGTTTTTAGGGCTAGAAAAACTGCTCTCATTTCGAGGCAGTTGATGTGTAGGCGTTTCTCCGAGCTCGACCAGAGGCCGGAGGCAGGCCTGCCCTCGTACAGAGCTCCCCAACCCGAGTTGGAAGCGTCTGTTGAAATCACCCTCCTCTCTGAGACCACCCCCATGCTTACGCCCTGCTGGTACCAGCTGGCGTCTTTCCAAGGGGCCAGGGCTTGAACATAGCGCTGGTCCACCTTGATAATCAAGTGGCCTGAGTGCCAGGCGTGGGGTGGCACCAGAGGTGCTAGCCACAGCTGAAGAGGACGCATACGCAGTAGGCCGAGTTGGAGTACTGATGATGCAGAGGCCATGAGGCCAAGGATCCTCTGAAACGTTCTGAGGGGTACATAAGAGCCCTCTGTGAACGATGTCGTGAGCTGCTGAATTGTTAGAGCACGGGCCGGTGTGGGCCATGCTCTCATAATTACGGAGTCGAAAACTGTTCCCAGGAACGTGATACGTTGGCTGGGCAACAGAATACTCTTGGCAAAATTGACCTTGAGCCCTAGACATTCCAGATGTCTGAGGAGCCAGGCTCTGTGAGTATGTGACTCCGCCTCTGACTGAGTCAATATGAGCCAGTCGTCGAGGTAGTTCAGGATGCGCATGCCCCGCTGTCTCAGGGGGGAGAGAGCTGCATCCATGCACTTCGTGAATGTACGAGGTGCCAGTGCCAGTCCAAATGGTAGGACTGTGTACTGGTATGTCTGCCCCTCGAAGGCGAATCTCAAGAATGGCCTGTGGTGGGGGTTCACTTGAATGTGAAAGTAAGCGTCTTTTAGATCTATTGAGAAAAACCAGTCGCCTGGGCGAATCTGCGCCAGGATGTGTCTGGTCGTGAGCATTCTGAACGGCCGTGACATGAGAGCCTTGTTCAGATGTCTGAGATCTAAAATGGGTCTCAGGCCGCCGTCTTTCTTTGGAACAAGAAAGTAACGGCTGTAAAAACCTGACTCGCTCTGAGAAGGGGGGATCTTCTTGATGGCCCCTTTGGCCAGCAGACTTAACACTTCGGTGCGGAGGACATGACTCAGTGTGCTCCTTACCGTGGTCTGTATAACCGCGTGAAAACGCGGTGGTCTGCGGGCGAACTGAAGCGAGTAACCGCGCTTTATGATGTTCATCACCCATTCTGAAACTCCGGGGATAGCTTGCCAAGCTAGAGCCCGCAGAGCCAGAGGCATTATCATATCTGGAACGCCCGGAGTTGGGGGTTCGAACTGACATGTATATGAGGGGGAAATTTTGCTCGATTTGTGCTTTTTGTGGGTCGCTGTTAAAACAGCGTTTGTGTGCAGGGGTGCGTGACAGGTGACGGGCCCATGTACTGCATTTAAAAGTGCTCCAACCGCCTGAACTGAAGAGGGGGCTGAGAGTAGCACTCGAGCGATCTTCGGGGCTGGTCCGGCCGTGGCGGGACAATGACCCCTCTTTATGCCGGTTAGGACGGCTTCTTGGGCTCGTGATCGAGCGTGAGCTTCGGCCGCGGGCCCTGGCGCTTAGGGAACGGGAACCGCTTTGCATGCTTCAGGCGCTGGCTGGTCTCAGCCACTGGGCGGGGCTGGAGGACCTCTGAAGCTACCCTCTCAGGTCGCGGCGTGCTCTTGGGGCGCCGTTGGACCGAACTGGAGCGTTTGGGTAGAAAATGCTTCATAGCGCTGGAAGCTTTTTGAGCCTCAGTGAAGCGTTCTGCGAAGCCGCTGACAGATGGGCCGAAGAGACCAGATGCCGTGACTGGAGAATCGAGGAAGGCGGTCTTGTCTGCGTCCCTGATTTCCGTCAAAGTCAGCCACAGGTGGCGCTCTAAAACAACCAGGCTGGCCATATTGCGGCCCAGGGCTTGAGCGGTGGTTTTTGTGGCCCGTAGCGCCAAATCCGTCGCACTTCTGAGGTCCTTAAAAGTGTCTGGGTCAGGGCCTGACTCGTCCATAGAGCGGAGGAGCTTTGCCTGAAACACTTGGAGGGTCGCCATAGCGTGAAGAGCAGAGGCGGCTTGACCGGCGGCAGCATAAGCGCGGCTGGCAATGGCCGAAGTAGTTCTGCACGGCTTGGATGGGTGCACAGTTTTAGACCTCCAACTTCCTGCAGTGGGAGGGCATAAGTGTGCAGCGACCGCTTCCTCCAGTGGGGGGAGACACACGTAACCTTTTTCTTCAGCGCCGTCAACAGTGGAGAGCGTTGAAGAAGCCGATGAGCGCGTTCGCGCTGAAAAGGGCGCGCGCCAGCTTTTAGTGAGCTCCTCGTGGACCTCGGGCAGAAATGGAGCGGCGCGCTGACGAGGGGCCTGTTGGCACCCCGGCAGGTACCACTCGTCGAGGCGGCTTCTGGCGGGCTCGGCTGGGGAAAGCCAGTCGAGTCCCAGCTCGTCGACAGCGCGAGACATGACACGGAAGAGTTCGGCGTCAATGTTCGCTCGGGTGTCAGAAGGATCTAACTGAGAGGGGGGGGGCGGGGTCCGCGGAGCCCGACCAATCCTCACTCTCAGATGCCGCCACAGAAACTGCGTCATCCATTTCTTCAACCGATCCGCCAAAAGAGACGAGTCCCGCCGCTTCAGACGAGGGGCGTTGGTCGCTCTGAGAGAACAGAACTGGAGAAGAGGGCGTGGGCGAAGCACGTGGAGAAAGGCCCGGCGTGCATTCGCTAAACTCACCGCGTTCAGGACGCCTCTGATCGCGCCGCTTCTTCCTACGGGGCTCGCGAGGCGCCGAAGATGGAAGACGGGCGGGACCACTCACCGACGAAGCGAGCGCGAGTCTCGAGCGGAGAGTAGAAACAGGCATCCCGTCGCAGAGAAGGCAGCCGCCTTTAGTGAGCGCTGACTCGGCGTGCTCAGGGCCGAGGCAGGCCGCACACTGTGTGTGTCTGTCAGACACATGCAGGGGAACCCCGCAGGATTCACAAATAGAGAGCGGCATTTGAAACAACGCCGCGCGCTGTGAAAACAGCGATTTAGCTCTTTTAGAAAGCAAGAGATAGAGAAAAAGGATACTCGTCGATGCCACAGGGAAACGCTCAGCTGGCAGATGCCGGGATGCGAAGCTGTTCCGCTGGACGGCTGTTCGACGACGAGAGGCTTCTATCCGGAGAAGATCAGCGACGAGGTGAGTCGAGAGCTGAAGGAGATTAAATCTGTCAAATGGCGGATTATTATCTATATTTATATGCTTTGATCACGTGCAGTTTTGCGCGCTTGACACTGGCAGTGTGCCAAGCGACCTGATTGGTTCGCGCGCCTCTGCTGATCCGCCATTGGTTCGTGCAGTTGCCCACAGCACAGCCTATCAGCTCGCTCGCGCGAGCCTGATGCTCTCGCCTGTGCTGCATGCAATGCGTTTTAAAATAAAGGCTTCAATATTCTCGAGAAAAGGAGTTTTCCCACAGCGTTTGCAACGCAGTACGAGAGAACGTTCTCGTAAGGGAACAAAGTGCATAGTGCAAACAAATAAGCTAATGCAACAGTTTCTTTATCTAGATTATTCCACATATTGCTGAATTGATTCGAAATTATAACCATGAGATATTTTTGGTCATGAACTTCTCTTGTGTTTTTCAACAAATCTATAAGAGACAAAAAAATTAATTTGGCAACCTTAAAAATCAGTTTGGCAACTTTCTGAATGCATACAAACTATACTGATTGCATTTAGCCCTAAACTTCATGCAAAGAAAGAGGCCTAGCACTAGTTTTATCAGTTGCACGTGCATAACACAATCTTCCACAAATATGACTTGATCATACACATTTAGCCTAGAAGAAAAATCTCTTCTGAGAAAATTACTCTGCCAGCATTAGATGTTGTAGGAATGAACTGATTCAACCTCACTGAACGAGACTCAAGTAGAGCTACTAAACACACCAAAGTTATTATCAGTAACTAAAACTAAAACCATAAAAAAACTAATTTAATTGCTAAAGCAACATTCCTCATTTGTCAAGTTAAAGTACTAAAATTAAATAAAACCAAAACCTAATAAAAACTACAGACATAAAAATGACAGAGACACAATACAATTACTAAAACTTGAACTAAAATTAAAATGAAAACAGAATTAAAATATAATTTCAAATATTAGCGAAACCTGTAATAGTATAAAGATGCTAAAATAACCCCGCTAGAGAGTAATCTTGTGATTAACTGCACTGATTTATTTAATTTCATTACCATCTACTTGATATTACTTCTCTATCTTTTCTTCAAGTGGGGTTCTGACTAGTGGGTGTGTTTCATCATTATAAACTTTCTGTGTGTGTGTGAGAGATATATAATTTGGATGGCTGACATTGTGGCTCTCTCCTTTCATTTCTTTCTAATAAAGTTCAGAGAGTCTGTTTCTGCTCTCTGCTCCACGGCTTTTGTGAACCCTTCACGTAATTAGAGAAGCAACCCATGCCAGTCGGCCCGCCGCCCCCAAGGGTCCCTCTCCAAGAGTCTGTCAGAGAACTAACACTTTGTTCTTATTAATGCAGTTCCTAGCCAACACTTAAACGAAAGAGAGAGAGAGAGAGAGAGAGAGAGAGAGAGAGAGAGAGAAAGAGAAAGAGAGAGAGAGAGAGAGAGAGAGAGAGAGAGAAAGAGAGAGAGAGAGAGAGAGAGAGAGAGAGAGAGAGAGAGAGAGAGAGAGAGATTTGCATGTCATTTTTATATGACATGCAAAGTTCATACAGGTGATGTGCAGAGAATAGACTGAAATCCTTCAGATCTATCACTCATTTACACCTGCGTTTAAAGGAAGATTTCACACAAAATGTAGTAGCGCTAACAATAAACTAACAATGAGCTTATTCAATTATTCATGATTGTTAACGTTACTTAATAAAATACAACAGTTCATTGTTAGTTCATGTCAGATTAGGTCCATTAAATAATATTATAAGATACTTTTGATTTAATAATGTGTTAGTAAATGTTGAAATTAACGTTAGGTTGGATTAATAACTGCTTCAGAAGTTTTAATCATTGTTTGTTTATGTTAACTAATGTGGTTATCTACTGTTAAAAAATGGGACCTTACTGTAAAGTGTTAATGGCTCCACAGAGAGGTACAAGAGAACACAGTACAGTACCGTACGATTCGGGACAGTAAACCCTGACCTAGCTTGCGTTTCCACCGCGAACAGTACCCTTACTTGATATGTGTGGTGTATGCCGGAAAGTAGCGATCGACGTCATTCTCACGCGAAGAAGAAAACGACACAGTAAACAACAATGGAGGACATACAGCAGATCTTGCTTCTCGGCATGTGGCTGTTTCTCACAAGACACACACACACACACACACACAAAAAATCATTGTTTTGCAATGGTATTGTGTTTCAATTGTATATTAAAAAATGGCGCCTCTAGTGTTGTCATTCCCCTTGTAGCGGCGCAAGTGACGATTCTCTGTTAACCAATCAGCATTCTGCAGTGAGTCTAACACCCCAAAGGAAGGGTCACAAAAAATTGGTACGGGGTATTTTGGTACCATTCACAAATTCTAACAATTGAAACAGAAATAATTGTGTACTGCAAAAGGGCAAAGAAGTACCATGAAAAGTATTATAAAAGTCCAAACAACTCATGCATTTTACTGCAAGTCTTCAAAGTATGATATTATACAAAAATATTCTTAACTTTATTTTCAAGTTAGAAAATAAGAATTAAATTGCAGTTAAAAAAATTATTCTTAAAGGGGCCATGTATGCCCTTTTTCAAAGTCTTTATATTGTAGTTGGGCTCTACTAGAACAGGTTTTCATGCTTGAATTTTCAAAACACTCTTATTTTTCACATTATTGTATTTTTCACATTATTTCTCCATTATTGCAGCTCCTTTCTTCCCAGTCTGTCAGTAACGCTCTGAGGTGCGTTTCCTGAAGCCAACTGGTCGCAACCAACACAATTCGACGAAACTTGCAACCACAGTTGGCCTTTGGGAAACGCACTCCTGTTGAGTTCCTGTCTTTAAGAAGCCCCTCCTTTCATGTGCTCTGATTGGTCAGCTGGACCAGTGTGCTGTGATTGGTCAACCGCTTCGAGTGTGTTTGGGAAATGTCACACCCCTTACCATAACTAAGTTAATTACCATAACACACTACCTATCTAAGGGGCTGTTTACGCGACACCGTTTTCAACTTAAAACGTACAACTTTTTATGCGTTTTGACTGTTCGTTTAGACAACAGCGTTTTGGGTGCCTGAAAACGCAAAGTTTTGGAAAACAGTCTCAGTGTAAACAATTGAAAAAGCAAATCTCTGAAGACGACGACTACGTAATTTATGCACATGCGTATAACGTGTTCAGTCTATAGTATTTCATCGCCATTTAATGGCCTGGCAGCAGAATACAGCGTTTTTAGTCATTTTCGCGGATCCATGTGAATGGGGATCGTTTTGACAATAGTGTCGTCTGTACACGGAAAACTTAAAGGAAAAACTTTATGCGTTTTAAGCATATCGTTGTCGTGTAAACGTACCCTAACTCAACCTTTATTTACCATATGCCTTGGGCGGGAATTATTTAAATGAGGAATATTGTGATGTGTTCGCTCCCGGAAGAAAACTCAAGACTACAATGGAGTCAGAAAGTTCAGAAACAGTGTTACTGATATAGAGAATAACTCCCGCTGGAGGGACTTTTACATCTACATTTAGTGCTGACCACTTGTGTTTGGACAACCTTGTTAATGGCAGGTGTAAACAGGCTCCTGAAGACTCTCCTCCAGTATTGTTGGACTGATTCTACATTAGTTCTGCTGCAGTGTTTGGCACAGTCAGAGCCTCAAGCCATGTAGTGTGACCCTGAATCCTAAATAGGACACCCTGCCTGCTCGTGTGCTGCGGATTTCGAGGTGCTTCTTCCTCTCTGGTCTTGCGTCTGGCGAAGAACCTGAGGACATGAGACATGCACTCATGCATCAAACCCTTGTCTAAAGATTGTCCTTTACCCACTTTCACAGAGGTAAGAGCAGATGCAAGGGGGAATTTCACTCGTGCATCGGATGAAGCATCGAATTAACTAACCAAGAGTACAAAAATATACATTTATTATAAATTTAGGACAGGATTTAGAATAAACTATTTTGAGAGCGTATAGATTGCGCAGAATGACCTTATAAGGAGGATTGGGTGTGTGTTTATTGTTGTCACATGACCTCATTATGTTGCATGTTTAATTCAGCTAATGGTTCAAAGTCTTTGTTTAATCATTAATCTAGTCTTTGTTTAACATTACCTTTGAGAAATAAATGTCTGTACTATGTTAATCGGTCTTAATTATTTAACTTCTGAACAAAGAAACAAGATTAAAAGAGGATTTTAGAGCCTGAATGAAACAAAATGATCTCAATGAACATGTTCCCCACCTATTTCTGTCTAAATCTGCATATCATTACATATTCTCGAGGCTCTCGTCACATGACATGGAAAGAGATACTACACAGATTCAGAACACAATGCACTGAATACATTGATGCAGTTTATAATGGGAGAAAGGTAATGCCGTTGATGGGAGGTTGGGAAAGTCACTTCGTTGCCATAAGGACATTACTTCAGTGACACAAATCACACACAAACACAAACAAGTGCTTTATCACAGAGCTTCGGGGGAACAGCACAGGTAATTACTAAACAACAGAAAACACTGATGATCTGATTGGGTATTGATTGTGTGTGTGTGTTATTGCCTTTGTGTGGTTTGGTTCCCATCCACAGGGATCAAGGACAGGGGACCTGAAGAAAAAGGTAGGGAGTGTGTTTGTATTGCTGGCAAAAAAAAAAAAAAAAAAAAATCCCCAGAGGCCTTCATGATTGCTGTTGGTTCACAAAACTGTACTTACTTCATTTTATGTGAGCAATTCACGCATTGATTTTATGATCAAATCTACAAGTTAAAAGAGCTGTGCGCCAGCCAAATGTGATTTCCAACCAGAATAATTATCTTCATTAGCGGTAATGAACCTGCAGCTTCCCATTGGGTTTAAATAGTGTGTGACTGATGTTTCCTGGTACTGGAACAAAGATTTTTGTGGATAAATTGATGATAAATGGTCATGTGTTGAGTCTTACCTTCAGAACGGTTCAGACTCTCTCTCGTCATACGTTTATCTTCTCCTAAATGCACCAATAAGACAAAAAATGTTAAACTCTTGACATCATCTACTCACCTTCATGCTCCAAGCCTTTATAACTCTTTTTCTTCTGTGGAACACAAAATTAGATGTTGTATTAACTGTTGATTTGTTACTGTAATTGATTGATTGATCAATTCTGTGGGGTAAAATGCAACAGCTGCTTTCAAACTTATTGTCAAACTTGCGCGTTTGAGTTCATTAACATAACATTGGTGACGATGGCGGATGCACAAAGATCAATATTACGCTATTCCAAGAAATCACAGAAAGATGAGCGAGGAGAAAAAGATTATACTTCACCTTTCCTCGAGGAGACAGGGAGTGAAGTGGCACCTGAGGCTTCCCATTTCCAGGACACTCATATTTAATCACTGGACTTCCACGACACACATCGGCACAACGACAAATGATTTTGTCTCATTATAACAGGGGAAGCAACTGAAAAAATACTCCGTCATTTACGTCATACAGAAAAGAGTAAGACGAGTAAACTGTAAAGGGTTTTGTTTACACTTACAATAAAAACGAAACATTGTGCTTTTGTAGAATAAAGAAGACAAACAGGATACGCTTTCTACCATCCCGCTTTCCTTTCTATGAAGTTTGTAGAGTGCGTCACAAAAATGAATCTAAACTCAGCGTATAGCTAGGCTACAACTTGTCACACAGTTTTTTCTTTCGTTTTGTTAGTCTGTATTTAAGTGAAATACATTTCACATTTATTTATTCTTTTAATATATATTTTATATTCTGCTTGTCTCCATTCACAGAAGCGCTGCTGGTGCGTGATGTGACGATGTATGAATCCTCATGTTCTGTTGTTTATGCTGCTATATGCACATGTAAAACTGAACAAAACTATTCTCCATTCTAATTTAATATAATTTTTATCAGTTAATGAGCGTCGGTTGTCAGTAAAAAAAAACAAAACAAAAAAACAAAATGAACATCTCTTATATCTAGCCAGTATTGTGCAAAAGTCTTAGGCACATTAGTATTTTTATTTTTCATATATAAATAAATGGTTTTAAGCCAGTTATATCTTTTGCTATAGTGTGTCAGTGGGAAATATCAGTTTACATTTCCAAACATTTCTTTTGCCATTAATTGTAATAATCCAATGATATTTTTGTAAGCACAATGAGTCAGACGACAGCCGATATGAGCTGAACTCACCATCGTCAGGTCCATGTATGATTACAAGAAAGAAACAGAATAAAAATGAGACATACTAAATCCAGAACAACTGTGGCAACGTCTCCAATACGCTTGAAGGGGCTTTATTTATTTATGTAATTATTATTTTTTATTAATTATTCTGGTGGTAAATTGTTGGAAAAAAAGTGAAATCGTGAAAGAAAGAATAAATCAATTGAAATCCTTCCTGTGCCGGAGAAAACAAAACCCTACACTCGCACTCACACACACACACACACACACACACTATCACAGAAGCAGCACTTCAGACGCTGATTGATTATGTTACTCAATTACTGTGATTGAATGTGTGTGTGGGAGCGTTTAAAAGTGTGTGTTGTGGAAGAGATAAACAAAAGGAAGATAATGAGTATTTTTCCGTCATGAAGTGAGAATACTGAAAGGGTAATACACAACCTTGTGAATTATTCATAAGTCATAAAGACCCAAGCACAAACCCCGCCCTCAGGCGGAAGCCAAATTCCAGAGTCAAATCATCGTGATTGGAGAGTAAATCAACTGACATCGTCAATAGTGTGGCACTCATTACCATAATTTATACTAAAACAAAACCAGTTACATTAATAATATTACAATAAAACAACAAATAAATAAAGACCAGGGTCGTAATAAAGCAGGTTAAAAAAAATCCCACATTAACCAGAATATCAGAGTCTTAAAGGTGCATTCTTTTGAACCCAACCGGTTAAAAACCACCTGACAACCACTAAGAACACCCTAGCAACCAACAACAACACCCTAGCAACCACCATCCACATCAAGCACCATGGCAGCAACTTCCTCAGTCAAAAAACACTCAAATTCTTCATAAAACGTAAAAACCTAGTTTCATATAATGTCCTCTGCCCAGGTGACCCAGTGAAATAAAACATTCATGGTGTGCGAAACCATTTTAATTCAAACGCAATTGAATTTCAGCAGGTCTGTATGGCTATACGTCCCATACAAAGACAGCCGAGCGAGGCTTTTATGCTCCTAATTAAAGGTCTGTAACAGTTTTACATTCAGCACAATGGCTAGACACACTAGCGGACCGGACCGCTGCTCATTTACCGCAAAATGAATTACCTTTCCGTGTGAAAGAAAAAGAGGAAGTGGGCGACATGTTCACCGAAGCATGCGATATCTATCTGATGTTCACCCTCCAACCATCACTTACTGAGGAGCCACTGATTGAAAAGAAAAGGCTAGCCGATCATTAAAGAACACATGACGGTCAATACCACTTATTCAGAGTAGAATGGAAATCAACGCTAAATGTGGCACAGTTTCACGCTAATCACGCTACAAGTGTAGGGCTTGAAGAGGAGGCTTATTTATGAAAATGTCAGAAGCAGATGGGAGGAAAACAATTTAGCCTTCGAGAAGGAAATCCGTGAGACGTAATAAGCATTGAAGGCTGTTTTCTGTGCGACTGCAGGGTGAAGAGCTCTTACACGGCTGTTTCTTAAGATGTGACTCACACACACGCCGCGTCTCTGAATGGATCCGGGAGTATTTGTGTGCCGCGTGAATAGCCTGCCAGTGCAGCAGCGGGTCACTGTGAACGTGCATGACATGTCAGGGCTTTCATTCAGAAATCTGGATGGAAAATAGAGGACGAGATGAAATAAATATAGGCTATCAGCGCAAGGTTCTCAACGTCATGGAGGACCTGGAAACATCAGGGAAATGTGTCATGTTAAAAAGTCATGGACTTTTCTAAAGCAAATGTACATTTCTCTGGTTATGCTATATGTGACGGTTCAGGAAGACAGATCCTCCGCTGAGACGCATTCAAAATCTAAGGATGGTTTTGCATGGAAAGATCTATCAGAAGGCCATCACGAATTTCTCATTCACATCTAATTGCGCTTGAATGGTCGAATACACACGCTATTATGGCGAAATGCCCATCGTCTGGAGTATTCATGTGAGCACAGCCGGTGATGTCTCAAGTGAAAGTCAGCAGTTAGGTGTAAACTGGATGTGTAATGGATCAGTGCGTTTGGTCTTAAAGTGACAACAGACTAATAAACTGCTCTGTGTCATTAATGTGAATCAAAAAAAAGAGAAAATAACTTACTGCTCTCGACTGAATAACTTTTTTTTAGCTTTAATCGATCAGCCGACTTCAGATAACCATAACTTTTGTTACAGACAAACGATGAAATACATAAAAACAGATTTGGAAAGGGCTTGAACCCAGCTTTAATATGATATCAAAACTGTAATAGGTAAAATTTCACCAAGTGGTGGGTTTTCCCAGATCGCATCACAAATTTAGATTCAATTCATACAGTGATGACTATGCAACATTTTATTTTTACATTTGATAATTAAATTTCTGTACTAATCCAACTGAAATTCTTAATTTGTTTAATTCATATTTTTGTTATATTTTATTTGTCCTATTGTTTGTTATTTGCTTCGTTTTTTTATTTTTAAAAATAGAAATGAGATGAAATAACACAATAACTATATCGTGATATTGTCACGGCAGACGACGATGAGAATATGTTTCCAACACGAAGGTTTAAAGCTCCAGTATGTGACTTTGGTATTTGACCACAAGAGGGCGCAGTTTCCAACAATAACAAAGGCGAAGCTTGATGACGCTATGAAGGAGGTGACGATGGGAGATGTCGTTTTTTCACCATCTAGCGATATATCTACATGGAATTAATGAATCGTGATCACGGATGAGGTCATTTATTCGTTTTTGTATTACCTGTATGTCTGATCGTATTATTTTATGTCATCATAATTAATGAACTGCAAGGAACGTGAAATGTTATGCTATATTATCCCGTTACAACATACAGCTATTTGTCAAATGATTTGTTTGGTTAATGTTGTGCAGTTTTACGTTTTTATGGTTAATGCCGTGTTGTTTAACGTGTTCAAACCAATATCTAAAAGTAAATTTGAACGAACATTTGCAAGTAATGACTAAATATATTTTTTTAACATCATATCCGATTGTATTTAATTGTACTGCCATAATCTCGGTCACCACACGTGATAAAAAGCCTTACCAAAGTACAAAGAGCAATATAACTTTGTTTATAAGTGCTATTATTGACAGTTGCATGTCTTACCTGTCTATCAATACACTCGCGAGAGTCTCTGTCAAGTCCAAGATTGTCGCGCAGCTCTCTCCATCTCGAAAACGCCTGGCCGATATTTATCCGGGTTTTATTCCTCCGTTTGTCACACAGTCCGTGACTCCGCGTGTATCCGAATATGGACGCTTTCGTTTTGTTGGCACTTCAATACTCGCCAAAGAGTAATCGTGATCCATAACAGCTATAACCATACAGTCTATGGCTATAACGCTTTAACCACCACTTCCGCATTTGACCATGCGATATTCCGGTGTGGTGGGTCATATTTTTTATTTTATTCTTTTTTTTATTCTTTGTCAGACGTCTTTATTGTTTATTGTGATAAGAAAAAAACCTCAATAAAGTTGTTGTAAAAAAAAAAAAAAAAAATCCGTAGTGGAATATCCGATCACATGGTCGTGATAGAGCGGACATTGCGTCACTGAGGCGCGACATTTCTTTTCCGGGACGGCCAGTTATTTAAAATCGGAATTTCTCTGAAATAAAAAATCTTTGGAGACTTTTGAGATATTGTAAGTACACAACTGGAGGAAATATATCACACTGGGCAAGTTATTTTCGGAAATTTTATTACAAAATTCCTACATATTGGAGCTTTAATGGTAAAAATATAAATGAAAGTAGAACAGGCAGCAACACACACCATACACTACATAGATCGAACAAAGACTGACTGAACAGACGGAACTACAATGCAAACACAGATGACGATGATTAACTGAACACGGGTGCACGGGTGATACAGATGAACTGATAATGATTGTGAAGATGACACATGACATGTGATGACAGACAGACAAGTCCAATGAGAACAAACTAAACTAAACACAACTGTGACAGATATATATTAATATAAATAAAATTTCCCAAAGGCCTATAATAAAATGAGAGTTTCTATTATCGCCCACCCCTGTATAATAGTTTAAATCTCTTGATTCCAAGGACTGGTACAAATGTAAATCATCCTCAGGAAGCTCTATTAAATATTTATGCAGTAATCATGAATGACTTCTGAGATCACATCTGGGAAAATGTGGGATTTAAAATCTAATTTTACTTTGTAATCCAAGGCAGTCAGATCTTAAATCAAACCTTGAGTTGGGAACACTAAATACACACTAAAGTTTACTACAATTACTTTGTTCATGAATCAAAAGTTTGCATATAACTACACAGATGAGGTTGGTAAAATATTCTATCACACCAGCTGCATATGTAAAAAAAAAAAGAAAATTGAATGAACTTTTTATTAAAAAATAAAATACATATAATATATATATATATATATATATATTTTTTTTTTTTTTTTTTTTTTTTGCTAATTTAAATTTTTTTAATTTCAAACATTTTTCTTTTCTTACTTAACATCCAAAAAACATGCACTTAAACAAGTAAGTACCAAAAGTAAAAAAAAGTTATTGTAGAATATGGTACAATATTGTTCTTTACATTTTTGTTTTTTACATTTTTTGTTTTCCCCGGGGAAGACCTAGGACATGCTGGAGAGACTATGTCTCCCGGCTGGCCTGGGAACGCCTCGGTGTCCCCCCGGAAGAGCTAGAGGAAGTGTCTAGGGAGAGGGAAGTCTGGGCATCTCTGCTTAGACTGCTACCCCCGCGACCCGGCCCCGGATAAGCGGAAGAAGATGAGATGAGATGAGACATTTTTGTTTTTTTGGATGTGTACCATGATATTCTTAGAGGAACCTTGAAGTAACCACATACCACATAAAGATCAGAAAAAAAAATGGTACATCCCAAAAAGTAGTACCATGGTAAATAATAAACAGCATCAATATAAGCCATTCCACTATAGTGTAAAGAACAAGTTTCTGTGGATGTAAATGTCAGTTGTAAAAATGTGTGTTTCAACACATCCTGATGGCAGACAGACAGAAGAACAACAAGAGAAACGGTTTCTCGTACACGAGAACAAACACCATCATGACTACAGAGGATACACTTTCTCTCACTGATTCTGGAGACTGACAGGATTCGTGTGAGCTGTCAGCGTCAGGGCACCTGTTCGAAAATTACCTCATTTCCTATTGGCATGGGGGGGGGGGGGGGGGGACCTCTGTGAACACTTTCTTCAGCCGCTGTTCCTGTAAAAGTGTGGACGTGAGAGATATGAATTAGTTAACAGTCCCGGCTGAATACCTTTCATTCTGAGCTTTCATGTGTTTCGGTGCTGATTTGTGCTTTTCCTGAAGCCTGATAGAGAGAGAGAGAGAGAGAGAGAGAGAGAGAGAGAGAGAGAGAGAGAGAGAGAGAGAGAGAGAGAGAGAGAGAGAGAGAGAGTCCTTCAGTAGTGGCACTACTGGATGAAGAAACAGGCTTCCCACAGGTCACTGGTGTGTGTGAATGAACGACCTGTTAGAGGAGGCGGAAACAACCCCACACAATCACGCTAAAGGAGAAGAAAAGAGCATGAAACGACAGCCTAGTCTGTGATCATTCATTAGCCATTTTCGGAAGAAAATATGAGTGGTGCTTGACACTGGATAATATGCCAAGGGTGATCTTCCATCGATTTAACATCACTCAGATGATGATGATATAACTAACTTGAATACATAACCAGCCCACAAATACACATGATGCATCTCAGCGGTTGTTTGTGGGTCTTAAAGGCTTTAAAAATACATATAAGAAACTATTTGTAATTCAGCATCTTTATAAAAGTACAATCTGCCTTTAACGGTCACTTATCACAAATGAATAAATGCTCATCATTTTCCCATTCAAGAAACATATACACGAAAAAAAGTACTAAAAATCACTGTTAAAAATAAGTACTTGGTAGAACATATATATATATATATATATATTTTTTGTTTTTGTTTTTTACATGTACCATGATATTTTTATCACTATTCTTAACCATGAGCAATAGTAAATTATAGTTGCCTTAAAAAACTTCAACTTAAGTTCAGACGCTGCCTTAAATTTGAACTATAACTATAATTTTAACTCTTTAACTATATCAATTTGGCTATAGCAGTCATATTTGAATCATATTAAACTGACTCCAGTTGAATCTGAAAAAAATTACTTTGAAATTGACAAAATTATTTTGATGCCAAAGCATTGGGGAAACATGACTTATTGATCATACTTTTTTGTGATGAAACCAACTGTAAAAATGCTAACACTTTTTAGAGTTTTTTTCCTACAATTATTACTTTTTTCCTCAGAATTCTGTTTACATTCCGCAATGTTTTTTTTTTTCCTCCACAGAAAAAAAAAAAAAAAGGACATTTGTGCAACTCACAAATCTGACTTTTCTTTTTTTTTCCCCTACAATTATTACTTTTTTCCTCCGAATTTTTTTTACATTCCGCAATTCTGACTTTTTCCACCCTCAGTAACCGCGACTCACAAATCTTTTCTTTAAAATTCTGAGTTTAGAAAAAAGTCTTGAGAGATATGAATATGGTCAGTATATGGTAATCTCCTCTGACATACAGATTTATCAGCAATATTTTACTGGAGACAGCGGTACTTCACTTTTTTTTACATTTCACAGTAAAGAGCATCTAGCGACTTCATCTTTTACACACTTGATGCTATTTTCTGAGAACTGTAACCCACTTTCACAGAGTTATTTTTATTCTCCTCCGTTTTAAATCTCTCTTCACTCATCCGCATAAAAATGACACGCTTCACAACACGATTGTTGTTGGTTGCATTATGTTTTCAACAAGGACCAAAAACACAGTAATTTATGCATGAAAACAGTTTGATCTAACAGGATAAGACATGGGCGATCCTGTACAGCACAGCTCAGTCTTAAATAAGGGATCTCACACTATAAAGTGAAGACTCGTGTTGTAAATCCACAGCTCAGATTAAGTGCAGTGGCCTGTTTTATGCCTCGCTGATATCCAACTTGTCGGGCTTCCCGGATGGGAATTGAAATGGGCAAAGCTGTGATATCTGTGAGGTAAAGCGCGGGCTCGGGTCACGGCTGTTTCCGCTCGCGGGACTGATGAAGAGCAGAGGAATGAATCCAGGACTGAGTTTGGATTAGCTGTCCTGAATGAGTCTGAGGAACTAGAAGAACCACTACAACACTACACCCTTTCCTAGCATATAAAAGCAATATTTTTTGAATATTTTGTATTTATGTATAAAGACTCATTGGTAACACTTTATTTTACAGTTTATTGCGTGTGTGTGTGTCTGGTGTGTGAGTGGCAGAGGTTAGTTGAGTGAGTGTGTGTGTGTGTGTGTGTGTGTGTGTGTGTGTGTGTGTGTGTGTGTGTGTGTGTGTGTGTGTGTGTGTGTGTGTCTGGTGTGTGAGTGGCAGGGGTTAGTTGAGTGTGTGTGTGTGTGTGTCTGGTGTGTGAGTGGCATAGGTTAATTGAGAGTGTGTGTCTGTGTCTGGGAGAGGTTAGTTCTGTGTGTGTGTGTGTGTTTGGTGTGTGAGTGGGAGAGGTTATTTGAGTGTGTGTGTGTGTGTGTGTGTGTGTGTGTGTGTGTGTGTGTGTGTGTGTGTGCGTGTGCGTGTGCGTGTCTGTGTGAGTGTGTGTGTGTGTGTGTGTGTGTGTGTGTGTGTGTGTGTGTGTGTGTGTGTGTGTGTGTGTGTGTGTGTGTGTAAGAGAGAGAGAGAGAGGTTAGTTTTCACAGCGAGTGAGAAAGGTCGACATGGAGCATCTAAATCTCCAAACTCCGGAGAATCAGCCGTTTTAAACAAACGATGAACAGAGGAGAGTCTGCTGGAGAAAAGAGAACGAGACAGAGATTGCCATAAAAAAATAATCAACATCGGCTTGGCTTTTCAGAGATGGAGACCTGAGGGATCTGAAATGCTGTAAAAGTGAACCACAACCAAAACAATGTTCTTCTGCAAAATACATAGTTTTGTTTTTTTTAACTGCTAGAGGACCAAACGTTACACAGTGTACTTTTAAACAAAAAATTACCTTTTTTTTTCAGAAAACTATTCATAGTTGTTTTTATCATGTTTTTCCCCAAAAAACTTTCTGCAGACCCCCTGACACCCTCACATGTAATCTATTACATCTCACAAACACATTATTAAGCCTGCATATCAATAGGTACTCTAGTTTTGACACCTAATCCAGCGTCACTTTCCCTCCACAACTCATCTGTCCTCGTCTCGCTGACACTCGCAGCAGTTGTTGAGAGCAGATGGTTGTCCTTTTCTAAAGGAGCAATAACAGCAGAAGTTACTCTCTCTCTCTCTCTCTCTCTCTCTCTCTCTCTCTCTCTCACTCTCTATCTCTCTCTCTCTCTCTCTCTCTCTCTCTCTCTCTCTCTCTCTCTCTCTCACTCTCTATCTCTCTCTCACTCTCTATCTCTCTCTCTCTCTCTCTCTCTCTCTCTCTCTCTCTCTCTCACTCTCTATCTCTCTCTCTCTCTCTCTCTCTCTATCTCATACACACACACACTTTCAAAAATACAAACTGTCACCAGTGACTTTGTATGTCTACCTTCTCAGGATGAGAGCAGCAGTTTTCAACTGATTTCATCCTTATTTAAGCAAATCAAACATCGCAGTAGACTCACTCACCGTGTATTAAACACACAGGACTCTTCTCAGATTCAGTTCAAACTCTGCTTATTGTCTAACAGACTGGAGAAAAACAGCTATGGGAGGAATAGATGAATGCAGTTATAATGTGAATAAGCGATGTTAATATCCACATTTGTCCAATTTGGTGAGTACGTTTAAACTGCATGTTACATTCGCAATCATCAACTGTCCAATAACATTAACAAAAATGTGCGTTTTTCATTTGTCAAGCTGGCAAAGTTAAAGAAAACCAATAGAGCCCAACAGTGGACCTCCACTTTTTCATCAACCTTGATTTCTAAAGTATTTTTCAATTAATTCATCTTTAAAAATTCATCAATAAGAGTTTTAAGCCTTGAACCAAACCAGCATGTTGTGAGATGAAACAAGACTACAAAGTTTAATCCGAAGCAAAAAAATCTGACAAATGCAATTTTAATGACAATATTTTATTTATTCATTTTTAATTTATAATTGAATTTTAATTAAATTTAAAATATTTTTATTGTGAATTTATTTTAAAAATAGTTGAATTTGAAATAGTTTTTTTCAAGCACAAATACCTAAACATTCTTATAATCAAGATAGATTTACATGACATGCGAAATTACTTTAGGTATCAAGTCTTGTTGTCTGAAAAATTATGCATAAAATCAGAAAAAAGTCATAATAATAAACTTACTTCAAAGGGAAAACAAGTTTATTTTTCTCACCCCATTGAGAGATACTTGTTCTTATTTCCAGATAACTCATATAATTTAAGTTTTTACATCTTATTTTGATTCTCAAAATATTTTTTTTGAAGTTAACTGAAATTTTAGCAGCATATTACACTGAAAAATGGCTTTGAAAAAAAGATTTTACTTAAAACAGCAAACTACAAATCTAAGGGGTAATCAGGTCAGTGAAGTAAAAAAAAAGGAGGCATGGTCGTCAAAGTAAGGTAAAGCAAGGTAAAAGTTGAACTTTTTAAACTTGAGAGCCCATTTTCCAGAACGCTGCGTCATGCACGTGACTGCAAATGACACGAGCGAAGCGGTCAAACACATCCGTCTCGCGTGTTTACATTGGAAAAACACAGTGTTGCTGTGTAGCACATTGTTGAGAACAAGGCAAAACTAGTGTACTTAGTATTGATATGCAGGCTTAATAATGTGTTTGTGAGATGTAAAAGATTACATTTGAGGGTGTTAGGGGGTCTGCAGAAAGTTTGGGGGGGGGGGGAACATGATAAAAACAAATATACCTAGAATAATAATACCTAGAATATCAAAATCGACTGCTGGTGGTAGATCCTTTTCCTATTTAGCACCAAAACTTTGGAACAGTCTTCCTAACATTGTCCGGGAAGCAGACACACTCTGTCAGTTCAAAGCTAGATTAAAGACACATCTCTTTGACCTAGCTTTCACATAATACATTATAGACTTCTATAATTCATTGTTAGGCTGCATAGATTAGGTCAGCTGGAACCGGGAACACTTCCCATAAATCCTGATGTACTCATTACATCATAAGAAGAATGGCATCTACGCTAATTTTAGTGTCTTTGTTTATCCCGAGGTTTTCCCGCAGCCTGCCGGATCCAGGCTCTATCCAGATCTGATGAAGGACCTGCGCCTGGACCCGATGACAACGCAGTGCTGAAGTGCCAACTAGTCTCTCCCTATGGAGGATCCCTTTGCCACTCTACAGATAAAGCGTCGTCGGGAAATTCGTTTTGCGCATCTACCCCGAAGTGATAAAATAAAATAAAATTATGTATCAAAAATTATAAGTAAAGACCAGTAATTTTAGGCTTGGTTTGTAGGGAATTCCAAACCTGCATATATTCAAACGCACATAACTATAGAACCAATTCTTAATGCGCATGTGAACGCCATCAGCGTTTCTCACAGGATCGCGTATAAAGTTTGTGTAGAGAGAATGGTGTCTTCTTGGCGGCCCCTAATTTAATAACAAATGATCGTTGTGACGGAAGCGAATCAATCAAAACTAACTTTAGCTTGAATTTTTTTTTATTAAAGAACCGCTATAAAGCCAAAACAATGTCTATTACCCTAAATTATACGTTTGTCTCTGTAAAGCTGCTTTGAAACAATCTACATTGTTAAAAGCGCTATATAAATGAAGATGACTTGACTTGACTTGACAGTGGAATGGAGAAACGTTCCCGTACGGTCGGTTTTACACTCTCAAGGTAAAAGAAGAACTATCAAGGAAGAACTAATCGCTGCATTCCTTGTAAGTATAAAAGGTCTGAGACATGTAATCTTTGAAAGATGTGCCTGTGAAATAAATGTAAATACAGCTGTCATACAATATAGCATAATATAGCATTTTGCAGTATAAACCAATGTTTGTGTTGAATGTGTGTGTTGATTTACGGCTGTTGATTATAACTCTGTGCTGCATCAATGTCTCAGACCCGGACACATCAATAACTACTGACAAAATTCATCTTGCCAGATTAAATTGACAGACGGTAGGTGGGGGGTGGGGTGGCGTCCCACACGTACAATCCAGCCTATCCGCAACCTCATCTCATTATTCCCAAAAGCTTATTAAATATAAAACAGACACCATTTATCACGGCGTACAGCCGACAACGGGATGCATACATCACCGGAAATGTCAGCGAGAGGGTTTATTTACACTGTCTGTGCGCTGTGTGGATGTTGCCAGCTCACCTCTGGGCGTCCCGCTGACAGAAGACACGATTCCTGTGGAGTCTACGGGAAAAAAATTGAGCTGAAGTTATAAAATGTGTGTGTAGGCACAACAAATAAAAGGTTTATTTACACTTTTAAACAGTCTAGTTTGTTGTTAAAAGCTGGAAAGTTTAACTATGGATGTGATGAAACCTGAAACACAGACGACATTTAAAGAAGCCATATTATGCCCTTTTATATAGTCTTGATATTGTTCTTGGCATCTCCTAGAGCTGGTTTTCATGCTTGAATGTTCAAAAACCCATTATTTTTCACATAAAAATTTGTTATATAGGGTAATTGCATATAGGATAATTGTTTGTAAAGTGGGAGATTGATTTTGCACTGAATAGGATTGCATAGAATTTCGTTGTACTCTGTAGTATAATGACAAATAAAGATTCTGATATGCATTTGCAATAAGTCTAATTGAAAATTGCTTTTTCACTTTAAGCACTCATTAAGCCTACAGATAAAGATCCTCCATTTACTGCAGCACCTGCTGGGATGAGGAGGAATCTCTGATCCCTCTGTCAGGATTCCATATGGAATGTTTCTGGATTCCGAAGGAAACGTCGTCATCACTTGCTGTTATCATGGGACGTCGTCTAAGCCACTGCAACTGTGTAAGAAGAGCATGTTAAAAAATCATGAAACCGAAAGAGTGGTTATTTGTGTGAAAGATCATCCACTGACCTCTGCTTTCTGTCCCAGAGCCTGAAGGGCTCTCTAAATAACGCAGGACGCTGCGTCCACCATGTCCTTTGAGGGCTTTGTTAAAGTAAAGGCCAGACGCCCCTCAAACCGCCGGTTCATCTCTGAAATATTTATGCACCCAACCACAGAGTCACTAATCATGATACCCAGCATCTATTGCGACTGTATTACAGGAAAAAAAAGTTTAAACTTCTAGCAAGATGCATTTAATTTAGCCAGTGCCAAGCTAATGCTAACGCTGAGAACTGTAGATCCTGTAGGTTTAGCCTTCAGGTTCAGGTTAATCCTCACAGTACAATATATAAAATACACCAATATATCTTCCTTGATATCCTGGTCTACAGTATATTTCCCAAACGTCCATCCTCAAAGGCAGAAATACTGAAAATTGGAGTTAATAATACTGAACATCATAACCTGTACAAGCTTTTATGGCAACACTTTACAATAAGGTTCATTAGTTAACATTAGTTATTAGTTAACATGAACTGCATTATAATGAACTGCACTTCTACAGCATTTATTAATCTTTGTTAATGTTAATTTCAACATTCACTAACACTTTATTAAAATCTTGTTAACATTAGTTAATGCACTGTGAACTAACATGAACAAACAATGAACAGCTGTATTTTTATTAACTCACATTAACAAATGATTAATGATCAAATGATTAACATAATCCTTTACCATGCTATTTAAATGGTACATTGTCCAAAAAACATAGTAATACCATGCTAATTTTCACGTTATTGACGCCTTTGAATGTAAATGGTTTGCAAAGTTGGAATTTAAAACTTTCAAATTCAGAATTTGAGATTAAAGCTGGAACTTGTGTTGCTGCTGTGATGTGAAACTCATCTGACATATGCATTCTTTACTAACTTCATATCTATGTTATGCCATACTATATCAGAATGAAAAAAAAAAACAGCACAGAAAACTGGCAGTGTTGGTTTGTTTGCAAACATTTGGTCAAGGTTACTCGCACTGAACTCTGTTGAGACGAGGCTTCACACACTTAACCTCGTCTTCAAAACGAGAGAGACCTTTTCCACAGTGACGTCTCAGAAATTGATTCTATTTAATGTGAGTCGACCCACGGCCACGGCGAGAGCGTGGATTTGACTGACATGACCATGATGTCGTGGAGAAGGGTTACCCCGGGTTGCCACGGTAACTGGCAGGCAACGGTAGGGGACTTTATGAAAGTCAAAGTAACTCAGTTTAGAACAGAAGTAAATTACCATGCGTGCATGAGTATTATTCATAAATATGAAATGAAGTAGTGCGCAACAAATGTAAACATGCACAAATAGATGTTTGAATGGTGATTAAAAGTTCCCGCCAGAGTGCTAGAGTGTTGTTGGTGGTTTCCAGGGAGTTGCTAGGGTGTTCTGGGTCATTTCTAGGGTGTTGCGTCCTAAATTCTTCCAAAGTTAAAGAGTCAAGATACCATTAATTTGTGTTTGTGGTATGCAGAGAACATACAGAGCATCACCCTCTCTCAATATGAGTACACACACTCTCACACACTAACTAGACAGACACGGGCACACACGGACACACATGCACGCACACACAGGGACACACAGAGAGAGAGACACACACTCACACTAGTGGACATGAAAGGTGTTCGAAGTGTGATCGTTTCCTGGGGGAAATAAGTATCTGTCTCAAGTCCTTATTAGATCCTACAGCCTATGACACACACACACAGAGCTGCAACTCCCAAGACATCTTTCCCTGCCCTTGAGAGAGACCTGATACCACAACACACACACACACACACACACACACACACACACACACACACACACACACACACACACACAGATCTAAACTACACCATCACCGAAGGGCATGCTGGCCTGGTGTCACACTCACTGCCATTGAGACAGATTTATAGCATTCATATTCGGATTCTTCCTTGTTGAAAACAAGCTCTAGACTCTTAACAATAAAGCTTCCAGTGGGAATCAAAAATACACAATACATCCATAAAATGGGTCTTGATAAAAACCCAGAATTTTTTTTTTTAATTTTCACAACATTTCACTAGATTTGGATGTTAGGTTCATTGTGTGTTTAAAAAAAAGTTATGAAAAATTAGACCACAATATGACATGGCTTACATTTTGAAACAAATCAGGCCATACTGCAAGTTTGAGAAAAGGTGTTTTAGTTACCGTTAATATAATAATTACTCAACCAAAAATAATGGTTTGTATGCAAAATAAATATTGTGAAAACATCTTTGTATGTTTTCATTGTTTTTGCTTTTTTATTACATGGATGTGCAATCAGTTTCTCATCCATGTGCAAAAAAAAAAAAAAAAAAAAAAAAAACATTAAACTGACCAGACCAGAACATGGAGTAATGTGAAAATTGAATTAATTCAATAATTTAAAGATTAGATTCAAGAGCGTTTAGGAGTAATGTCAAGATAAAATAAATTTATAAAATTATAATTAATGTAAGTAATGCCATCAAATTTTATTAAAATTATATGAAATATGAGAAAATATGGAGTAATTTAATGTAATGCAATTTTAAAATTAAATTGTTAGTTAGGTAGATTTAGTTTAACTTGACAGTAATTAAAAAAATGAAAATCATGTTCATACCCGCTATTCAGATCTACAGTACAGTGAATCATATATGCCATATTTTGAATTCAAGATGCTGAATTTTAAGAAACAGTATAAAACACAGGAACTTCATACTTTATCTTTTAACATTAAATATTAAACTTAAAGTCCCCATGTGGTGAAAATCAAGTTTTTAATGTTGTTTATGTGTCTATGTGGTGTTTTTAATATGCTTTAAGACAAACGTGTAAATTCATAAGTCAACAGCATTGCTGAGTATTTTCTCCTTAAAACTGCAGTGAATCAAAGACAGTCTAAAAAAAAAAAAACAGGTTGAAATCGCTGGTGTTTCTGATGTCACAAACTACCTTGTAACCAATCAGATCAACGTGTGATCGTCAACGAGTGGATCTCTGAGTTGAGTGAGTGAGTGGAGGCGGGGCTCATTTGCATATTCATAGAACCGCGCATATTAAATGAGGCAAGGGTGTAGAGTTACATTCAAGCTATTTTAAGGCATGAAGACATTTTTTTCAGGGAAAAAAAACATTTAAATATGTCATTTTGATGATCAAAGATGAGTTTTAAGAAACAAAATGATGAAAACGTTAAATATAAAAACGTAAATGTTTCCAAACAGCACCAAATGGTTACGAGGGAAAATACTTAATGGAATCTCTTAATGGAAAAGTCCATTTCTGTCAATATTGTGAACTAACCACCACACAGTAAAAAAAAAATAAAATAAACATCAATCAATACCCTTTGACATTTTAGTTGTGCTAACCGGAAAGAGCGCTGCATTATGTAGATCAGAGGAGAAAGCATCTCTCTCTCTCTCTCTCTCTCTCTCTCTCTCTCTCTCTCTCTCTCTCTCTCTCTGTCTGAATGAATGAATGTGTTTATGTGTGTTTATATGAGACTTTGACTAAATGAATGTGCTGGAGACAGAGGGTTTCCCAACACATTTGTCACGCGGGTGATAACCTGTCAGCGCTGGAAAGCTTTTCTGCCGCTTTGATTCATGGCTTGCATTCACTCAGCTGTCATTAGCAGCCCGCGTCTGTCGGAGAGAAATCACCAGCCAACCCCTGCGTTTTACTGATGAGACAAAATTATAACAACCAGTGTTATTCATGTCCCGACATGACACTAGAGATAAGGATGAACTAAAACCCCAGACGGAAGAGGCAAACTTTAAGACTTACTGTTTAATTAACTGATATACTATATCTTTAAACTTTGGAGGCTTGTTGTGTGTTTGCCAGCCGTGAGCACTGGAAGTAAAAGTCCTATTCATTTTCTCCATAGAGAAATTGATTTTTTGCGATAATGTATAAACCTTTCTGAAAAGACCCGCGGTGAGCTCGGAGGTTGTTAAATGATGGCATTTGCTTCTGTAGAGGCCACGATTGACTGTTTTCCATATTTAAAGGCCTGCTCACACCAAAAGCCATGACTAATATAGTTATCGTTATCTTTATAGTCAAGTCATATCACCTTTATTTATATAGCGCTTTATACAGTTGTGTCATGGACTGCTGTTCTTTTAAATTTAGAATATTTTTACAACTACATATTTATCGTATCACTATTAGTTATCGTTCTTGGTTTGAACCTTGGCTTAACACCCAACTGAACTACTAAGTATAATAACAACGACTATAATCATTGTGACGTTGTTACATGTATTTTAAGAAACCATTGTGAATGGATGATATGTGAACCAGTTTAAAAGGAGAAATGATCAGAGGATAGCTTTAATGTTAAACATAGCCTACTGGGCTTTTTAATGCATAAACCTATGAAATAATTGAAAACTCTAAAAATATGGATCATAAACTGAATATCTCTTACCCTACTTGCTTGGTGGAGAAGACTGAACAGAGCTGGTCACACTCATATGTTCTGTTGAAAAACTAACAGGACAGTATGATTATAGGGAAACAGTTACAATTTAATGTCTTTATATTAAAATGTAAAGGCATTTCAGTAGGAATATCAAGTGTACCCGTTGAGAGTGTGTTGACAGTCCATCCATCCATCCATCCATCCATTTTCTACCGCTTATCCGGGACCGGGTCGCGGGGGCAGCAGTCTAAGCATGGATGCCCAGACTTCCCTCTCCCTCGACACTTCCTCCAGCTCTTCCGGGGGGACACCGAGGCGTTCCCAGGCCAGCCGGGAGACATAGTCTCTCCAGCGTGTCCTAGGTCTTCCCCGGGGTCTCCTCCCGGTGGGACATGCCCGGAACGCCTTCCCAGGAAGGCGTCCAGGAGGCATCCGGAAAAGATGCCCGAGCCACCTCAACTGACCCCTCTCGATGTGGAGGAGCAGCGGCTCTACTCTGAGCTCCTCCCGAGTGACCGAGCTTCTCACCCTATCTCTAAGGGAGCGCCCAGCCACCCTGCGGAGAAAGCTCATTTCGGCCGCTTGTATCCGGGATCTTGTCCTTTCGGTCATGACCCAAAGCTCATGACCATAGGTGAGAGTAGGAACGTAGATTGACCGGTAAATCGAGAGCTTCGCCAGTCCATGTAGTTAAAAAAAACAACAACAAAAAAAGGGCGGGAAAAAAGATCCCTAAACTCCAACTGACTACTGTTTGCCAAATATTTCGATGTAAAGCAGCTAAAACCTGCTAGAAAAGTCGCTAAATGATGCCATGTGCTAGCATATTCATGACATCCTCATCATATTTGCACTCAGCCTATAGTGTCAGCCCTATGTGTTTGCTTCTCTCCAACTCTCTGTACTTACTGTATTTGAATACATCCAATTTCTCAATAAAGGTGTTTTCATTTATGTACACATTTTTCTGTTTTCATCGGAACGAGTATGAAATAGAACACGGCCCATTAAGACTACTTATACTACGGGCTGTTGAATGCTTGAATCTGATTGGTTGATGGACATTATAAGGGGATAGTTCACCCCAAAATGAAAATCATTTACTCACCCACTTAAAAAGCTACAGGACGTTTCTAGCTAGGTGCAGATAAACTTAGTTTCGCTATTAGTAGACACTGTTGAGAGATGCACAGACTGAAGTAATTCACACATACTTAATTTCTCTCTTTCTCTCTCTCTAATAACTGCATTAGTCTCCTATCATTGGCTCAAGCCTCCGTTACGAGCTCTTAAATGACGTTTTGGAATTAGCAACTGAGGCTTGAGATTAGATGCGTAAGAAATTTGTCTGTTTCCGTTAGAGCGTTTCAATGACAAATAAACTGCCAAACATCTTTAAATACATCATCTGAACAATGTTTTGGGGTGTGGTAAATGTACGTAATTCAACGGCCTGTCGTCAATTAATCCTCACATGTTAACTAGCAATCACTTCCAAGCTGCTGCTCTGCATAGCTAAAATCCTGACTTATAACCACAATGTAGTCTGTCAAAATCACCATATAGACAAGTTAAAGATAATAGCTGTGGTGTGATTTAATCTACAGTATATTTAGCTGTAAAATGAGTCACTAGATTTGTGCTAGGTGCACAAGCCACTAAAGAGGGTCTGAAAAGTCGCTAAAACTAGCGAAGAACTTGCAAAAACATTTGAGCATAAAAGAAGATTTGGCTCTAAAAAAAAACTGACTTTTTAGTACGTAATATTGCTCTGATATTGTTAGCTTTAGATATTGTGACAGATCGCTGTAGCGCCTCATTTTAAGTGGCAGTTGAACTGATCATCTCTTCCTCTTTACTACATAGAATGAAATAAACATTAATAAACGTCAGAGAGGATATATTGAAAGATACAGTACAGCTTACTGAAATGTCTCGTCTCATGTAATCGATCAATCAGTTTCAACAGCAGAAAGACGTCAATAAAACAGCTTGTAAACAATGTACACAAAACGTTACATTTACCTCAGGAAAGCCATTTAATGACAAAAGCATGTTAGTTAGCTAGAAAAATTAACCCTAGAGGGGAGAATTTTGCTAAATATATGCACTATAGGCATAATAGATATTCATTATATTTTTACTCTCACATCATTAAAACAAATCAGTTCATTTTAACCTTCTAAGTAAATTGTAATCGTCCAAGTGGATGCTGTGAAGAGAGTCACCCTGATATGATTGTAAAGCGCTTTAGGTTTACAGCAGTATATAGTAAAGCGCTATATAAATGCCTCATTTCATTTTATTTCATTTCAACCTTAAATATTATAGTAATGTAACAGCTGACAGGATTCCCTGTATAGATTCCCTGTATCCTGAGGAGTTTATCTCAGACCCTGATAAAACCCTCACCTGTCTGTATAGCCTTAGTGATCCTGAAGACATTGATAAGCTTGTTCAGGAGTTTGAACTCGACAGGACTCTCTAGTACCAACGTTGCCCATTTTTTTTTTTTTTTTTATCCAAATGAATCGATATTGAATTTGTTCAAAGTTGTCTAGTTTTTAATAATGTTCTCAAAACATTATCACAAAAACATTATTTATACATCATTAATGGGATTTTTTCCCCCTCAAATGTTTTAGTTGTACGTTCAACATACATTTTCTGCCAAATGTTTCTACTGGTTCAGAACGTTCAGAGAATATTCAAAAGTAACATTCTCATAATGTTCCCAAATGGAGTGTCCCCCTGTAGTCAGTCATTGTAATCCCTAACACTCAAAAATTACATATTTTTAAAAAAATTCCTTGGAAAAAAATGTTCATGCCTTAAAATAGTTTGAATGTAACTCTACACCCTTGCCTCATTTATTATACACGGTTCTATGAATATGCAAATGAGCCCCGCCTCCACTCACTAACTCCAGCTGAGAGATCCACTCGTTGATGATCACACGTTGATCTGATTGGTTACAAGGTAGTTTGTGACGTCAGAAACACCAGCGATTTCAAACCGTGTTTTTGAGACTGTCTTTGATTCACTGCAGTTTTAAGCAGAAAATACTTATGAATTTGCACATGGTTTGTATTAAAGCATATAAAAACACCACATAGACATTTAAACAACATTAAAAAATGTATTTTCCCACCGGGGGGGGGGGGGGGGGGGGCTTTAACTTTCGAAAAAAACATTTAAAACAAAAACAACATCTGCAAAGTTACAACGCTCAAAGTTCAAAGCAAAGGGAGATATTTGCTTTTAAAGAAATCGCTTTTTAAGGACTACAACAAACGGCTGGTAGGGACTACAGGACATTCCTCCCTGGTTAGTGACATCACTAACCCCAAAATTTACATAAACCCTGCCCCCAGAACACGATTTATAGATTATCAAGACAGAATATGCTAATCAATGACTAGAGGATAACTCCACATCAGCAACATAAGTTCATCAACTAACCAATCAGAAATTTCCTGTTGCTTCTACATGTTGTCACTTCTTCATGAGTCTCTCTCTATCTTTGACTCCGTTGACATCTGACTTCGGTTTGAACATAAAAGGCTAAAATATTTTGAAATGTTCAATGCATGTGTGTGTGAGGTAAAAGGACATGAGCTCTTGAAGCTCCGCCCTCTGTGCCAGGAGCAGCAGCTCATTTGCATTTAAAGGGACAGACACAAAAACGGTGCGTTTTTGCTCACCCTCAAAAAATGACAATTTTAACATGCTATATAAAAATATCTATGGGGTATTTTGAGCTAAAACTTCACATACACACTCTTGGGACATCAAATACATATTTTACATCTTGTGAAAAGGGCATTATACCACCCCTTTAATATGAACATTAGCTAAATGTTCTTAGAACATATTTTTGTTAGCCGAGTAGATAAAGCTAATTTTCCTCCTTTATATTATAGATTTTTTATTCACCCGTTTTATCATCTACAAGGTCAAAATAGTGCGCCTGATCAAGAGTGCAAACAAGTAACATGTTGGAGTTTAATACTTGCCTTTTCTTTCTCAGATGAAGCCAGGTGTGGTAGTTTCAAAACAACATCTCCTCAGTAAACATCATTAGTCAGGAACACGTTCATCACCCTTACAGAGGAAGTGCTCCACAACATCCACATGAAGCTGCCGATCGACGATTATTTGCACGTCAACATGTTCTGTGTGGAGAAACAGCGTGACGTTCATCGACTGGATGAAATATCCACCGTGAACACATCCTGTCATGCCTGTAGTTCTAGTTAACACAGGTCACATCACACATTAACCAGAACTCACGCCAATTAACACGCAATTATCTCTCACCTTCAGCCACACACAGACACCTCATCGCTGACAGCGTCATCTGTCTTCACAGGTCTTCAACAGATTCAGGTTTGGTTTATGTTCATGTCCTGTCTGTTTTCGTCATGTACAGCAAATATATGCTTGGATTTGAGATATTTTCTATGGTCAGTTAAATGTGCATTGTGAACCCAAACAAGTTGAATATAAATTTATAGCTACATTTACTCACCCTCACGTCATTCCAAACCTGTATGACTTCTTTTCATGAAACATAAAAGATGAAACATAAAAGATGATGTTTATCAGAAACATAAAATGATTGGACAGTTTGTAAGCTATGAGTCATTTTATCACACTCACACACACACACACACACACACACACACACAGACACAAAGACAGACACTTACACAAAGACACAAACTCTCACACACACTCACGCTCTCTCTCTCTCTCTCTCTCTCTCTCTCTCTCTCTCACACACACACACACACACACACACACACACTCTCTCTCTCTCACACACACTCACTGACAAACACACACTGACTGACACACACACACACACACACACACTCTCTCTCTCTCACACACACTGAAACGCACACACACAAAGTCACAAACACACACAAAGTCACACACTAACACACACTCTCTCACACATAGGCACACAGTCGCACACACACACAAAATTGACCTATTATATGCAGCACACAGACAAAAAAAGTTACATAATAAAAAATAAAACAAAAATTACATAAGATTGCTACAGAACATCAAGCACAGAAAAAGTGAATAATGTAAAAAAACAAAACAATAATAATAAATAGATAATGTGCAACAGACAAAAATGTGAATAAAATATAAAATAATTATGAAAATAGACACATCTAATTTGTTATGTGTAACGCAGACAAAAAAGAATAAAAAAACAATTAAATACAATTGACAGAGATCATATGCAGAAATGACAAAAGGTTTAACAAAATAATATAAAAAGAAAATTCAGTGAGACTGAAAATGAGAAGTATTTCTAATTTTTCCACCTTTTTGTGCTTTAGAAATATGACATTGTGTGACAAACCCAAAATCAAAGACCCTCCACTGGACACATTTAATGCCTGGTGAAAAACCTGGCTTAGTGTGTGAATGTAAATGTCAAAGTTCATATGATGATGCGGTAAAGTGATCATAGATTCACAGTCAATTTCCATTTAATCTGCCAGTCTCATCATGAGAAGAAGAGGGCACAGCAAACGCCCCAGAGACCAATAAAACAAACTCATTTCTGCTGGACTCATCTCTTGCCACTCATTACAAATACACAACTCACTTCTGGAGTCCAGCTCCCTGAATCACACACACACACACACACACACACACACACACACACACGCACACACACACACACACACACACACACACGCGTGCGCGCACGGATCGGTGATGTATGCTGGACTCATTCGAGCAGAAACGCTGGACTCTCTGAGGCTTCATCGCCAGTGAAATAATGAGCACAGGAGCCATTACACACCGACTCCATCTCCAACACCTCCGACACCATTACGGCATCATGTCCCATTACAGAGAGGAAAACAAGCACAATCCATCCACGGGAATGTGCAAACACGTCCACCTGGAGAAGAATCACAGGCGGCTCGGGATAGTTCACTATGGGCTTGTGGGGAGATTACTGAGTTTATCTGGACTGTTTTTAAAGCTTCATTATCTTTAACAGTGGAATGAATTTATGAACTTCACTTCACTATTGTTTTCAAAGAGAGGAGCTACGCTCGATACCAACTCAAACTTTACACTAGAACATTTCAAGTAATTTCATTAACTTCGGAAAAGTACAAATCAGTACACATGTCCTTCTATATCATTAATACCAATCTGCCATCATGTTTAAATTGTCTGTGAGTGTATTTATACATATATAGAGTGTGTACATATACTATTTTTGGGAGGAGTGAAATGGGTGGTAAAATGCAGCAAATAACATTCTGATAAATTTCACTCTAAAAAGTTCAATGATCAGTTAATGATGCACTTGCTAAAGTATTACATTTAAATACCCATAGTTAAAAAACTAGAAAAACTATTGAAAAAAAATACATCAATAAATTTAAAACCAATGAAAACTAAACAGAATGAAAAATTGAAAATTAAAGTGTTTTAGTGCCACATTAACAGTAAAAAACTAGGATTTTTGAAAATAAAGTCATAATATTTTGAGAATGATCTCATAAAAGGCCTTTTACATAGAATAAAGCCTTAAAAGTTTTGCAAAATAAATTAATATTGTAAGATTAATTAAGTACAAGAACAATCAATAGTACAAGAACAAAGTCATCGCATTAATTTATGAATGCAAATCATTAAAGTGAAAGAGTCGACTTTGTTCTTTCTCCTAAAAATACATATTTTTAAAAATATTTCCTAAATAACAATTTCACTGTCATATTAATGATAACTGATGTGTTTGTACCATAAGACCAATGATTTGTTGGTAACTCCTATTCTAAAGTGATTTAAAGTCCCCAGGTTTTTAATGTTGTAATGTGTCTATGTGGTGTTTTTAATATGCTATAAGACAAACCATGTGCAAATTCATAAGTCGACACCATTGCTGAGTATTTTCTCCTTAAAACTGCAGTGAATCAAAGACAGTCTCAGAAACACGGTTTGAAATCGCTGGTGTTTCTGACGCCACAAACTACCTTGTAACCAATCAGATCAACGTGTGGATCTCTGAGCTGCTGTGAGTGAGCGGAGATGGGGCTCATTTGCATATTCATAAAACCACGTATACTAAATGAGGCAAGGGTGTAGAGTTACATTCAAGCTATTTTAAGGCATGAAGACATTTTTTTCAAGGAAAACCATTTAAATATGTCATTTCGGTGATAAAAGATGAGTTTTAAGGGATAAAATGATTAACTACAGGGGACTTTAACCAAATCATCCACATCTGCATTGAAGCGCCTGATATTTCGGTCCTATTCCTACTGATGTGGCACTAAAACGGTGTCATAGAACATAAAGCAGCAATACAAACTGTATAACAGTTATGTATTTTGTGTTGCCCCTCTAAATAGCCAATCTCTGTGTGTAAAGAACCAGATTAAACACAGAAGTGAAGTGACTCCTGGATTTACCTGCAGTCAGTGTGAACGCGGCCGATCTCAGTGTTTGTGTCACATCACGTCTTCTGATCAGACCTGCAGGATGACATCACAGGTTACATCATGTGATCTCATGTTACAGAACAGAGTCACCGGTGTCCTGTAATCCTGTCCCGTAACAGGATCGTCTTTAAATCCTCTGAAGCATTCCTGGCAGAGCAGAGTTTCCTCTTTACCCAATCAATAAATGAAGAGTCCTAATTAAAGGCACATTCAGATCCAATCCTTCACTACATCAAACTGAGTCCATTCATTACACTCCAGAGAGGAGCTACGCTCGATACCACCAACTCAAACTTTTTAAGTAAGTTAAACATTTTAAGTCATTTCATTAATTTCGGAAAAGTACGAATCAGTACATATCCCTCTATATCATTAATAACAATCTGCCATCATGTTTAAATTGTCTGTGAGTGTATTTATACATATATAGAGTGTACATACAGAGTATGTGTGAATTTGCTATACGTGTACTATGTGAAATATACGCATGTGTAAGTTATTGTGTATTTTTATGGTAGTATATGTTTTTGTCTGAAGACTGTAACAATATACATTTATCTATTTATCCATCCATCTATCTATCCATTATCTATCTATCCATCCATCCATCCATCCATCCATCCATCCATCCATCCATCCATCCATCTATCTATCTATCTATCTATCTATCTATCTATCTATCTATCTATCTATCTATCTATCTATCTATCATTTATCCATCCATCCATCCAAAAATGTAACTTTTGACATTTACTCATCCTCATTTGTTCTTGTTGGACCATTTTGAATTGTTTGGGAGCAAAACAGAACTTCACCTTTTCAAGGTTCATGCCGAAGGACACTATGCACTCAGATATGCAAAGCTGAGGGAAGCTGTCCAGTTTGTGCCATACGAGAATAAGCTTCCCAACCGCAAAACACTGCTCAAGTCTGCTGTACATCTTCTTTTCTAATATAGATGCTACCAGACATGCCATTTTTATATATTTATAAAAGTTAGAGGGAAAAATAAAACTCAAAATAACAAAGTTACATCTATAAAATATTGCATAGATAATGCTTTCATATATATATATATATATATATATACATATATACACATACATACAAAATCACTTGTTGGTATGCAAATTAGACCAAAATGAATCCTCAGAACAAAATGTACATTTCTGATATGACAGACTTAATAAATGTTTACAAACTAATCACACTATAAAACTAAACTTTCTGTAATATCTTTGTATCTACCGATGTGCAATATTTGGGTCACGTCTATTTTAGGAGAAGTTGAGATTTCTGTTCCAGACTGCTAATGGGTTTACTGCTAATGCATATGCACTCATACATTCAAAATATGAACATTTGTACTAACAATTCAGCAAGAGAGCGAAGAAAAAAAAAAAGTATTTTTGCAGGTATTGTCTTGTCTTGAAATGGTCCCATCATGTATTATTCCCAGGCTTACACCACAGAGAGAAATACCCCTGTTTACATCCCATCTCTGTCTCTATCAATACCATTCTTCATTCTGGGCTTCACTCCCGCGGTCTCATTCGGCACACTTCGCCTCCCTCATTCCCTGTGTATTTGTCTTGTTTACTAAAGCCGTGGTGTTTTACCCCTCAGGGAGTGCGAAGACTTGCTGCTCCAGACCCCATAAAGACACAAAATATCTCAGAAACTTTCTCTCGTTCTGTTCCAAAACCCAGCGACGTCAAACTACGAGCCTAGTTTGGGACACTAAATAGGAAGCAACAGCACACATGATGCAACTAGCTGATGCATGATACTCTAATAAGCACAAATATATACACTAGAGTTCAAAATATTTTTTTTAACTTTAACTATTCTTAAAAAATGCATCACAGTTTCCACAAAAATATGAAGCAGCACAAGTATTTTTAACATTGATAATAATCAGAACTGTTTCTTGAGCATCAAATCATCCTATTTGAATGATTTCTGAAGGATCATGCGTAATGATGCTGAAAATTCAGCTTTGATCACAGGAATAAATTACATTTAACATATATTCACATAGAAATTTATTTTAAATTATAATAATATTTGACAATATTACTGTTACTGTATTTTTGATTGAATAAATGCTGAGAATTCTTTCATAAATCTCACTGAACCCAAACATTTGAACGGTAGAGTATCACACAAATATTGGGTATAATTTTATTTTGTAATTTACGCCACAGAATAAACTACTTTCAGTAAACTATATATATATATATAGTAGTAGTTTATTCTGTGGCGTATATATATATATATATATATATATATACTACATATTTATATGCATATGTAAAATGTGATTATGGCTCGCAATTCATTCTGGGATTGCCTTCTCCAAAAGGTATATTGTCGATATGCAAAAATCCAATGCTGATAATATAGTATCAAATGACTTCCTTTTGGAAAAACCTTCATGTCAGGAACTTGCCAACAATGTTTTTGTTTTATTTGTACGTGTACACTATGTTTTGGAACAGAACTGCCGTCTTCATAAACACAGCATGTGAAATGACAGTCTGACTGGAAGAGAGTCAGTGTGGGTTTTTCTACTGATTTTACCACAGCAGGATTATTACAACACAACTTCAACTAAAGTCCACAGTTCATTGCTGAAGAAGGTGTAAGCGGTTCTTGTACAAAACACCCCGACACAATACTAGTATGCAGTGCTGTTATGGTTAACTCAAACAAACTAAAACTATTAGAAAATAATTTTCTGTGAAAACTTCATTAAATGCCTGTGAGGAAAAGTGATTAAATGCACTTTAAAGGATGTGCCTTTTACTGCTTGTTCAATCTATTAGAAACATCCAACACCTAGAAAAAGCTAATCTGTTAAAAGTAAAAAGACAACAAAAGAGAGACTTGTGTGCAACTGCAAATGGACTGATTAAAAGTTTGGAGAGCGTTTGTTTTAACTCCCTCCGTGCAACATTGCCAGAAATCACACACGGTAGAATCCCCAACAAACTTCCACAAATGCACAAGAATGTCACTCATTATCATTTAAAAGAAAACAATTAATGCGTCCGAGCTCCGTCTATTGTTCCCCACGTCAATCATTAAGGTGAGAATTAACGCTGCATTCCTCGTCAGATATTTTAATGAATGCGCTTCTCTCCTGACAGCTTGACAGTCATTTGTGTTTTCTGTCATTCTCGTTTTCTCTTCACCAGCACGTCCTTCGGAAGGTGAAGATAAAGTTTCTGTCCGTCTCGGATAAGGACACATTCCCATTGGTTTTGTTGAAAAGCAGTCTGCTAACTATGTTCTTCAGTATTTACTCATTTTGTCCTGAATTACAATGCATCATCTGACTCGATTGATTTGGCTCTCATTCCAATCGCACAACTGTTGAATTTAATGGGCAGTTTAAAAAATAAAATGCATACATAGATACCTGCATTTTGGAACAAGTTTAGTGTCTCTGCAATGAAAACAAGAACAGTTGTAAGAACAAGAATACCATTTTGTTTTGTATTAAAGACTCTCAGAAAGATAAATAAGCAAATATTTTACCTTTAGCTTGACACTGGAGCACTACAAGCAATGTTCATCTTTGCACCTTATCTAGCCCTAAAGGGGCATAGCATTATGCATATAAAACTATATATATTATACTGGGGCAAAAATCTCAAAATACACCTTATTTACCCCTGCAGGGTGCATATCATCTTCAGGGTATATTATCCCTCAAAATGATATGCACCCTGTTGGGGTAAATAAGGTGTACTTTGAGTTTTTTTGCCCCAGCATATTTTTCTGTCAATCCACTAACTCCAAAACCTCTGCCTGCATAAACAGCATTGTCATATAGGAAGCCTATGTAGACAGCAAGACATTTCGCTAAATGTGGTTACATTTTGAAAATCTGCATGTACCATGGGTATATGTTCAGAATAATTTATACTACTTTTACTAATTCTGCAGTGAATAGGGCCTGGGCATAATATGCATTTATTTTGTATGCATAAAACACTATTTGCCAAAATGTGCATGAAATTGTCCAAAATGTCTTGGTATGCTGAAGCATTAAAGGGGAACTTGGCAACTATTTCAATTTAATAAATCAGTTTAGAAATCATGAGGACGGTTAAATAACCTGTTCTGGTGAGAATGGTGACATTCCTCGCACCCCCCAACGTTCCCCGGCGGAAAACCAACCTTGCAACATGGGGACTAACGTCCCGGTAAGTTGGAAATAGGAAGTCTCGTGAGAAGTGAGAACGAGCAAGAAATACAAACTGCTTTACGGCAATTCAACAAACACACACGCCATATGATACTGTGTATGATGTATTACCCACCTCGGTAGACATAGCACCACATGATAAAGATGGCCGGCTCGCATAATAACAAATGCACATGAGCAGCGGTAGAGAGGAGGAGGAGGGTGCCGCAAGTGAGATTTTTTTACTACAGTGTTGTGAAATATACGGCCCACAGCTGAAGGGGGAGCTCGTTGAGAAAACACGCAACAAAAGGGAAAATCAGCGAAGAAATGGCTAGAGTTGCCATGTTCCCCTTTAAGAGTTCCTTTCACTGGAACTAAGGGGTCAAGCCCAACCCCCGAAAAACAACCCCACGCCATAATCCCCCCTCCAGGAAATTTCACAAATGGACGTCTTGCACAGATGGCAACCTATCACGGTACCACACTTGAATTCACTGAGCTCCTGAAAGCGACGCATTCTTTCACAAAGGTTTGTAGAAGCATCTGCATGCCTAGGTGCTTGATTATATACAACTGTGGCCATGGTAGTGATTGGAACACCTGAATTCAATGATTTGGAGGGGTGTCCCAATACTTTTGGCAATATAGTGCAATGAAATGCACTCAACTTCACCTTCCATTTGCAATTTGACAAATTAACAGATAATTTAATAAAATGTGGTTTTAATCATTCCTACTTTGACAAATTATGACATTTAACACAGTAGACAATTCTACTTGTGTAGTTGTGATAAGATATTGCAGTATTCAGTAAAAATTATGAAAAAACTATTTTAACTTGGACAACACTTGTGTGCAATGGTGATGAAGTAGGCCTATGTATTGCACAGTATTCAGTAAACAAACAGTAAGGTAGTATTGCAATCCAAACAGCCATTATTTTGTCACAGTGTTATGCGGCCAAGAAGATCTTAAATCGCCTCACGGCCCAAAAATATTCGCGGACGCCCCTAAAACCATCCAAGGACATCCGAGCACGGCGTGATGGAGAGAGAGATAAAATCTCCATTCCTCTCCAGGGATAATAACCTCTATCGTGCACATCGGCTGAAGTAAAAGCTCAGACATCAGCAAACCTCATTACCGCGGGACGCGGCTTTATGGATTCATATCGTTTCGCTAAGTTTGTTTCTCTGTTAGATTATCTGCGGCCGTTTCCATTCACCGCCTGAGACTGTTTGTCCATTTCGGTGACCATCCTGACCTCTTGTCTTGTCATACTAATGCGTACAAATGCAAACACTGACCGCTGAAGCAAACCTTGCTCAATGTGAATGGTTTTCTGAGGATTACAATCTAATCTCTCAAATGGCCACACATTTATTTAGTCTGATTTAATTATGTGGATAGAAAAGAACCTCTTTTTTTGCCTAGTGAAAAGATGACTTTGCAAAAATCTATTTTTTTGCTCATTGACGTCCTCATTGAGAAACACAGCAGCCCGAATGAACTGAAAGATGGACGTTTCTATTCAGTCTGCACAATAGACGAACAAACCGCTAACTGTCACAGACAAAACACTTTCTTTCACCACAAATATTCCCGCAGAACGTGAGGGCCCGGAGGACTGGGGAACACAGGCAAACAAAAGACACTGATTTGTGAGACTTTCCCAAAAGTGAGCCGGCAAACAAAACCGGCGCCTTCTCGAGAACTCCAGCACCGCTATCGCAATCTGTTCATGGAAATTGCAAAACAAAGGCAGAAAATTCAGCTGGGGTTTGTGATTGTTTTGGAGGGCTTTTATTTGTTATTTTGCTGGTGTCTGAGGGTGGAGATTGTGCCGCAGCTGAAGGCCATTATAGTTCACTGCTGGACTCATTCAAACTAAACTAGAGGAAAACAGCAGAAATAATGATCAGTTCTCTGCTGGGATCGGTGGACACCCTGGTGTTTACTGAGATGCAGGGCGGTCTGTGAGGAGAGGTTTGTACTAGTTTTGTGGAAAAACATTCAGGAGTCCTCTGACATGGATGCCAAAACACTTGTTCACCTCCAAGATGCCTTTACTTTTAAATATGAAGGTTCAAAAAGTTTTTGACAAAGAAGAACCATTTTTGGTTGCCCAAAGAATCTTTCAAACAACTGTTCTCCAAAGCTTGTTTGCGCCACAGAATAAAACATTTTAAAAGATAATTGTGACTTTTTATCTCACAATCGCAAGTTTACATCTCGCAATTCTCAGAATTGCGAGATATAAAGTCAGAATTGCGTGATATAAAGTCACAATTGCAAGATATAAACTCAGTATCAATTAGTAATAGCAATTCTGACTCTTTTCCTTATGTTTATATGTCGCAATTCTGACATCTTTTCTCAGAATTGTGAGATATCAACTTGCAATTGCAAGTTATAAAGTCCAATTCTAAGGAAAAAAATACTGACTTTTTTATTGCGAGTTTATATCTCACAATTCTGGCTTTATAATGCAATTCTGACTTTATAACATGCAATTCTGACTTTATATGACGTTGTGAGAAATAAAGTCAGAATTGTGAGATAATAGCAATTACCTTTTTTATTTTTTATTCTGTGGCGGAAACAAGCTTCCATAAAACAACATTTTTTTTTTACAAAAATCTAACTTTTTTAAGTTCTAATAACCCTTTCCCACTATAAAGAACCTTTTGTGGAATGGAAAGATTCTAGGGATGTTAAAGGTTCTTCATGAAACCACTGATGCCAATTAAGTACCCTTATTATTAAAATATGTAAAAAAATTGCAATTATGATGTGATTTTGGTTGAAACAATGGATGCACTGGACTATCTCTTTTTTACACTTTTAGAAGCTTTAGCTCTGATGCCGCTAGCTCTAAAGACACAACCGTTGTGCTATGATTAGTCAAACACAGACTCGATGCATTATTGAAGAGTTTAAAATCAACACGGCTGTTGATTTTGAGTAGCACTGCTGCTGTGAAGGGCAGCGAGAGATTTCAGTGAGCCTACAATAGCGGGATACCATCGATTCTGACAAATCAATGACATTGAAACTAAAGCCAATGGCTGTTTTACTGTTAGCTCTGAGAATATTGCCAGTTTCATTAAAATTAACCTTTGCCACACTCACTTTGTGGTATGGAGCCTCAGAAAGTCATAATTTTCATAATAAAACTGAGCAGTGACCTTTCTCACCCACACATGCTCATCCGAGCGACATTATGATATGCTTTTTATTAACTCTCCACTCGTTTTTCTTCAATTATCCCTATCTTTTCTGCACTTCTTGAAACCATGATATCAAACTTCAGAATTACATTTAAATTTCTCCGGCCATTAAGATGTACAACTTTCCATTATTTTCTCATCACAATAAGTAAAAGCACCTGTTTCCAAATGCATAATAATCTTCGGAGAGAAGCCAGTTTATCACCAGCGTTCCTTCAAAAACTCCCCTTTCCAAAAAGGGAATAAAACGTTAGAGTTGAGAGGAAAAAACCTGAAGAGACACACAGAGAGAGAAAGAAACACAGATAGAGAACAAGTGTTTTGCTGAAAGGCTCATAGGGGTCACCAGTTTTCAAAGTGAGAAGCTAAAGCATTACAGATCACATCATCCAATCCCTACGGGTCATCAGACAACGACAGGTGACAACCATCTTGTGATACACCACATAAACTTATTCGCTCAGGTTTAATAGAGTTATGAGTTAGACTTAGAGTTATGATTTCCATGCAACTACTGATGCAAAATACAGTAGTCAACATTTGAAGTGGATCAAAACCTTTCCTCAACTTTTTTGATTCAGATGTTGACTACTGTATAAACAAAAGTAGGCTAAATGTGATTGACTTAAATGCCACGAATTAAACTAGGATAACTGACTTGTGAAAGTTTGAGTTCATTTGAACGCAAGAAAACAGTGTAATTGTAAATGCTCAATAAAAGCACAGAACAAAGTATGTTTTCCATCATGAGTTTTGAGGGCACTTTAAAGTCTGGATTTCTTGCACTCTCTGTTTTACAAAACGGTGGGCTTGAAAGCAATTATTTCAGAGAGACCGAGAGGAACGTGTCTCAGTGGAGCCCTGAAACGCTGATGAAGCAAACCAGTGAGAAAGAACCAATATGAAACACGGCTCTCTCTATAACGAGTAGAGGATTAGCCAAAGTTTCTGAGCCTGCAAAAGATTGTTTAAATTAACGATCTTCAGCTTAAGACAGTTTAATGGCAGTCCATAACCAACACCGCAGAACACTGACTTCAGAGCTGCTTCCTGTAGTTAAAAACAAATGGCATCTCAATGCACATGGTATCCGATTGCGAGATTCAGATTAGAGTCTCCCAAATCATAGCACATTGAAAATACTATGTTAACATTTGAAACGGATCAAAATCTTTCATGTCTTAGGACAACTTTGATGAACTTTTTTGATCCACTTCAAATGTTGAATACTGTAGTATGTCAAAAGCGCCAAGACGGTGTACTAGTAAATATCTGTGCATGCATTTAGAGCTAATATTACCCACAACCACTTGTGCTACAGAAGAGGAGTTTGGTATTATGCAAATGCCAACCAGAACCAAGACATTGTGATGGCATTATAGTATGTCTCAATACTGCATGCATACAACCAATCTGAAATAAAAACAGCGTCAAACATGTGCTGGAAAAAAAAAACATGGTTCGTCAGTTTTAGTTGGTTTCTAGCTGGTTTCCCTGCTTAATCAACTATCAAGTGGCCAAATCACACTCTATAAACATTAAACTATATCAGCTTGGCATGCTTGGTGTCTAGCTAAGACCAGCAAACCACTTTAGGCTAGTTTATTCTGCTGTTTTAACAGGGTATATACCAAAACGTCTGGGCTTCCCTAGTGAATCGAAGTATGCAAATAGAAATGCAGCCAGAATCCTTAATCTTTAGATTGACAGTCCCAGATTAACTTCAGATTAAACTGGATTGGCTGCTCTCTCTACATTTTGTTAGTCACTTTGGACAAAAGTTTTTTGTTTTTTTTAATGACAAGTCCATTGGTGTTAAACAAAACGTCTTGCTTTGATTTAGACTTCGCAGGGATCCAGGGTTCAGAGCGAGTGCTCTTTAGGGAATCATGGACTGTATTGACTGTTCTCTCCAGGCAGTCTGGGATTTTAAAAATAGTTTCAAGAAAAACATTCGAGCTCGATCTGCTTTTAACATGCAACCCTGTCTGAAGTCTGGGGTTTAAATTAGGGATTGATTTAGCAGTTGTCGTCTGAGTTCAGAAACATATTCAACACCAGTATGCAAATGCAGACATATAAATATGTGGCCAATGCATTGCCAGTGGCCCTGTTGTACGTACATTAATGTGTTCTTGTGTTACTTGTGTCTGTACTCAAGGGTGCAATAGAGTTTATTAAAAAGTCATTAAACCTGAACAACAGTTCAATAGAACAACAGAATGAAATAATGACACAGAATGAGAGAATGATAGACAGAACGACAAAACGAAAATGATAAACAAAATGAGAGAATGATAGACAGAACAACAAAATGAAATGATACAGAATGAGAGAAAAATAGAATGACAATGAAATTATGATAATCGAATCAGAGAATATAGACAACAACAAAATAAAATGATAGATAGAATGAGACCGAACAATAGAATGACATAATGAAAGAATGAGAGAATGAGAAAATGAGACAGAACAATAGAACGAAATAATGATTGAGAGAATGATAGACAACAATAGAACGTATAATCAATATGATAGATAGAATGAGAGAATATAGACAGATCAATAGAACAGAACAAAATAATGATATGAGAGAACGATAGAATGAGAGAATGATAAACAAAACAAAACAATGATAGAAAGCGAGAATGATAGACAGAACAATAGAATGACATGAAAGAAAGACAGAACGAAAGAAAGATAAATAGAACCAATAGAGAGAACAACAGGTGGATGGATGTATAGATTGATGGATGGATGGAATGACAGAACAAAAGAATGATAGAGCGAGAAACGATAGACAGAATGACAGAAAGACAATAGAGAGAACTACAGATAGAGAAAACAATGGATAGATGGATGGATAGAATAGAGAGAACAACCGAACGGAGGAATGATAGGGTGAGAACGATAGACAGAATGACGGCTAGAGAGAACGAAGGAGAGAACAATGGATAGATGGATGGATATGGGTATATAGATAGATGGATATATAAGCCGCTTTCCGACCGGAGGAACCTTTTCACAGTTCCTAGAACTATTGGCTAAAGTACCCGGATGTCGGCGTGTTCGCACCGCAGGAACTAGGAACGATTTTAGTTCTAGGAACTCCATTTGGAGGAACTAATTTAGGTCCTACTTCAGAGTAGGGTCTAAACCAGCACTATAGGAACTATCCGTGACGTTAGAGTACGCTGATGACCGAACGCACGTGGAACACCAGCACCCGACATTTTTAAAACAGCTAGAATGTAAACACACAGATTATAGCCTATATATTTACTCCATAAACTAACAAACATGGAAAACAGTGATAGATGGGTCTCTAAACCTTTATGCTGAAGAGAAAATCCAACGCAACTCTGAGGGGACCAAGCCAAACATGATTATGTATTTCTGCTCAGCTAACAACACTGGACATCAACCACACGGCATAGGCTAATAACCTTTTTTTCATATACTGTCTACTTTCTATAACAGTTCTATCTAATAAGATATTAAACAGTACTGTTAAACAGATTGCTAACTAATAAACACAGAGAATGCGAGCATTGTTTGCTCTGGCGTTCTCAGCGCCGCCAAAATAAAGGTCCGTCGCGCCGTCAAAATAAAAGTCACCGTGCTTGCGTCACTCCCTTACCCCTCCTACCAGTTCCTATGGCCACTTGGCCAGTGCGAACGCAAACAGCAAAACCGAGTTTGGGGGAAGAGTAGTTCTTAGAACTGTTTAGAAGTGGACAGTTCCTAGAACTAAGTTCCTATAACTACTTGGTCGGAAAGCGGCTAGTGATAGATGGGTCTCTAAACCTTTATGGTGAAGAGAAAATCCAATGCAACTTTGAGGGGACCAAGCCAAACATGATTATGTTTATCTGCCCAGCTAGCAACACTGGACATCAACCACACGGCATAGGCTAATAAACTTTTTTTCATATACTGTCTACTTTCTATAACAGTTCTATATAATAACATGTTAAACAGTACTGTTAGACAGATTGCTAACTAATAAACAGAGAATGCGAGCATTGATTGCTCTGGCGTTCTCAGCGCCGCCAAAATAAATGTCCGTCGCGCCGTCAAAATAAAAGTCACCGTGCTTGCGTCACTCCCTTACCCCTCTTACCAGTTCCTATGGCCACTTGGCCAGTGCGAACGCAAAAAGCAAAACCGAGTTTGGGGGAGAGTAGTTCATAGAACTGTTTAGAAGTGGACAGTTCCTAGAACTAAGTTCCTGTAACTACTTGGTCGGAAAGCGGCTATAGACAGATGGATATATAGACAGATGGATATATAGACAGATGGATAGATAGATAGATGGATGGATAAATTGATAGATGGATATATAGATTTGATAGATAGATAGATAGATGGATAGATGGATAGATGGGTAGATGGGTAGATGGATGGATATGTAGATAAATTGATAGATAGATGGATAGATTGGATAGATAGATAGATAGATAGATAGATAGATAGATAGATGCTACACATGAGATGGTAGATAAATGCTTTTGCGTTCACAGTTTAGAGTGTTTTGAGTCAGAAGCTCTGAGTCTCAGTGCAGTGTCTTCAGTACCGAAACATCAAGCACATCCTAAACTCTCTCTCTACTCTCTCTGCTATCTCTCTCTCTGTCTGCAGTTGCAGGTCATTCCTGCACTGAGACGTCGAGCAGATCCGAGCGCTGTGATCCGGAGCAGAACGAGGCTGATTTCACATGCAGCTTCAGCAGGGCGTCTGCTCTCGCCTCGCTCCCCAGAGATGAGGTTTGCTTCTCGACAGGCTGCTAATACAAACCTGCCTGCTGCGGGAACAAGGGAGCAACCCGCACAACCATCCCGAATACTAATGTCCTCCGCCATGCCGCCCGTAACGCAGCGCACGCACCAGACGGACACAAGCGTGCCGCACAAATGCTGAAAAGTGAAGGCAAAGCGTCTCGATCGCGCTCTATACTGGTCCCAGTATAGGTCATAAACCCCACCTCCCCATGAAGTCTAATGGACGCGATGGAAACTAAACAAACAAATTACACTTCAAATAAATGTTTTCTGACATTTAAGGTAGTTTTTATTATGCTGATTTAAGTTTAAGTGCTCGTTTTCTGAAATAAGTTTGGTCTTAGTTCATTACTTCATGCTATTAAAAACGGGAATGTGACGTCATGATTGACAGCTTCTCTAAACGAAGTCACTGAGTCACCAACATACTTTTTTTGGGGGGGATTTTCGGGAAAAGATTGGAGCTTCAGCTTTAATTTCTACATGTCCATGACAGTTTATTTCAAACAGTAAACTTTGCACTAACCGTTTCTGCGGGAGTGTGTGCGGGACCTTGATAACGCGGCTCTACTTCACGTTCACTACTTTTTCACAAAAGTTTTTCAAACAATTTCAACGCTTGCATCTTGTAAACTATTTTAAGGTTTGCGTTCTCACTGTTGGCACTGTTGTTGTGCGAATGAGCGGGCCGGAGCGCATTAAAGGAGAACTCCGGTCAATTTTAACATTGAGCTCATTTTTTTGTACATTTGGAGTGCTGTCAATACAGAGAACAACGACAAAAATCGGTGTTGCCTACACCGAGTTATTCTATTTTTAAAATTTGCACCCTGTTGACTTCAATGGGGCAAGTTTTAAACCTGCTTTTAGCCTCTTAACATCCTTGATGTGTCATTACAAGTGCACAGAAAATGTGAGTGATTCCTTCAGAGTGAACACGAGTGTTTACATCCTGTTTTCGGTTGAAGTCCAAAGTAGTCGATTGCCGAGTTCACGCGCATAGGTTTAGTTACCTATGATCACGCGCATGAACTCGGCAATCGACTACTTTGGACTTCAACCGAAAACAGGATGTAAACACAGGTATTTGCGCTGGCTTAAATAACATCATTTTTTATACATATCTTTCACATCTACTGCAGTCAGATTCACTCGTGTTCACTCTGAAGGAATCACTCACATTTTCTGTGCACTTGTAATGACACATCAAGGATGTTAAGAGGCTAAAAGCAGGTTTAGTACTTGCCCTATTGAAGTCAACAGGGTGCAAATTTTAAAAATAGAATAACTCGGTGTAGGCAACACCGATTTTTGTCGTTGTTCTCTGTATTGACAGCACTCCAAATGTACCAAAAAATTTGCTCAATGTTAAAATTGACCGGAGTTCTCCTTTAAGGGTTTTCTGTTGGAACGGTGTCGTGTAAGCGGCCCCTAAGTTAATAACTAATGATCTTTGCAACTGAAGTGAATCAATCAAAACTAACTTTAGCTGGACATTAACTTTATCCTAGAGCTGCTGTAAAGCCAAAACAATCTCTGTTACTTTAATTTCCTATTATCACTGTAAAGCTGCTTTGAAACAATCTATTTTTTTAAAAACACTATATAAATGAAGGTGTTTTGACTTGACAATTGAGCAGAATCGGGTCCCAAATCTGTGTAAGATGTCAGCGCCATATTAGGACTTTGGCGGCTTCACTTTTCACCAAAGGAAGAGAGTGAAGGGCCATCATCCATCTTTTTTTACAGTCTATGGTCCGACACGTTTAAACCTCCGAGAAGGCCATATTCACGTAGTTGCTAAGCTATCAAAGACCTGCCTGCATTGGTTTCGCTCGCTCTTCTGTGATGAGTCTGTCTTTTCTCAGGAACGAGACATGAGATTCCAGCGAGCAGAAGTGTGACGTGTCTCCAGTTTGACGCTGATCTGTATCTGACGGACAGGTCGGGTAGTTTTAGGAGTCTACCAGCAATTACCGGCCTGTCCAGGTGAGCTGAAGTGCTGTGGAATTAGACGATGATCTCCGGTGTAATCACACTCACACACACACACACACACACACAGACACGAGTGCGTCCACATCAATGCCCGCTCAAATTCCCACTGAGAAAGAAAGAGAGAGACAGACAGAACAGAGGTGAGCAGATAATGTCTGACAGGTTTTGAAGATCTCTATAATCACCAGAAATATGAAACACATTTCACACTACGGAGTCCATTGGGTCGGTCACTGACTCTTTTACCTGCTTGAGTGTGTGTGTGTGCAACTCTGAAAGCAAATGAAACCACACATTAAATTGCTTTAATTAAAACTTGAAACACAATTAAATGGAGTTTAAATTCTGCCATTATTTACTCACCCTCATGTTGTTCCAAAATGGATTTGGACATTTTCCACATCAGTCATGATGCTATATTTCAAGTCTTCTGAAGCCATCCGATGGTGTTGAAACTTCAATTATTATTGACCCTCAAATACATGCAAATCATTATGGAGCTCTCTAATCGAATTTGCGCAGGTTTGATTAATGGTTCATCAGCGTCAAACGTCATTGGTCGAAGATCTTGCGATCGGATGGATGGATTGAACAGAAGAATGATAGATAGAACAAATGATAGACAGAACTACAGATAGAGAGAACAAGCTGCAAACTGAGCAATAACAACTATGATGGACAGAACAAACGATACAAAATAAGAATGCCAGACAGAACGATAGAACGACAGAATGAAATGATAGACAGAATTACAGACAGAACAATAGAACTGAAGAACGATCGAAGGAGAACGATAAACAGAACAAAAGATAGATAACAATAGACAGGACAAACGCAAGGACGATGGATGGATGGAATGAACAGAAGAATGACAGACAGAATGCTAAATAGAATTACAGACAGAGAGAACAATGGATAGAAGGATGGATAGAACAATAGACAGAACAACCGAACGAATGATAGGATGATAAGATAGGCAGAACGACAGCTAGAAAGAACGATGGACAGAACGAGACCGACAGACAGACTCTCAAATCAAATATCTCTATTCAAATTCTCGTTTGTTTCTCAAAGGTTTTAGTGAGGCTTGTTTCTCCTGAAACAAAAAGACCCCAGTAATCTCATGTGTCTCCTAGTTGTCAAAAAATACCAAAGTCAACAATCAAAACGCAAGATCTCAATATGAACTCAAACATTTCTCATCAACAAGAGATCTGAGGAGCTTCACATCAATTTTATTTCTCTATACTGAGTCTTACTGGATGACAACTAGCAACTCATTTGTGTCTGTTTTAATTGAAGAAAGTCTAAGGGTACGTTTACACGACAACAATATGCTTAAAGCTACACTGTGTAATATTTTAAGTTGATTTTTAGCAAAAACACTTTGTTCTTTCAAAATTATACATTCTTATTAATGTGTAATCACTTCAACCAACTAATTAAGTATTCTCGTAAGTGTTTAATCTGCAATTTAGAATCGCTCGAAGGGCGGAAGCCATGTTGCGCATCCATCTTGAAAACACATTAGACAAAGAGGGACATACCTGGAAATTCAAGCTTCGCCTTTCGGGTTTTTACACTCAGTGGCACCGTGACGAATGTGAGGGGGAGATTACTCGCGACTGCCGGCAGATTTGAAATAATACGGCCACCGTAGGAGTTAAAACACCCTAGGAATGGGAGGGGCTAGAAAGTAATTTTCAGTTGGTAATCATATACAATGGCGTATAGATGGCGATGAAACACTATAGACTGAACAAGTAATACGCATGTGCATGACATCGTCGTCTTCAGAGATTCGCGTATTTGTTGTTTACACAGAGACCGTTTTCAAAAGTTTGCGTTTTCAGACACCTAAAACGCTGTTGTCGTGTAAACGAACGGCAAAAACGCATAAAAAGTTTTACGTTTTTAGTTGAAAACGGTGTGTTGTAAACAGACCCTAAAAGAAATAGCTGAGACAAAGTTGATACTTGAAACAAAACATAAGTTTTGAGAGCGATGATAGAGCAACATTTGAGCAGAGAAGAGTAGAGCTGAGCTTCATGAAACTGAATTTAGCAAAGGATCCCTTCAGGGGCCAAACCCACATCCACAAATACCTACTGTAAAGAGAGACGCTCAGAAAACGCACCTGCTTAAGAGAAGAGCCGCATCACAGCGGGAGATACACGCATGCTTTTATATGAACAACACGCAGATCACTCCAGAGACTAGGATGATGGGGTTGTGCCCCCCTGAAGAAGAAAATAAATAAAAAATAAATAAATCACAGCACAACACAACACATCCTGAATGAAGGGAGAAAGACACAACATAAAATCTGGAAGAACAGCAACCGGACAGACTGAGCCTGAATGTCTGCGGCTGGACCAGTAGGTGCAAATACATGAATATTTTTAACTAGATGCATCAGTGTTATGTTGGAACACGACTCCGATACCTCTTATGAGACCAGCAGGTTTAAAGGGAAAGTGTGGAGCCTATTTTAATGACACAGAACCGGCTTTTCTTCAGTTAAAACCGGAGGTTTGTCCAGTGGGATTGTCATTGTAAATCAAACATCTGTTACACTTACTTACCAGGAGCGATGAATTCTCTATTGGACAACAGGGACATCTGTCCTGTTAATGACAAGAGGTTAGTTTACAAAGAAAGATTGTTCTGGTCTCAAACACGACCACAGTTAATAAAACAAAATACGTCTCAGGTCCTACTATCACTCCAGTGGGGTTTTGAGAAGTGGCTTATCTAATTAATAGATAGCCAATGGCCTGACTTATAATCGTCTTCATCGAGTCTTTAGTTCATCAATAATTGGTTCTCCGTTCAGAGGAAGGCAAGGATTGGGAAACATTGAGTGTAATTTATGAGGAAATTGCGGCCTCCGGTGGTGGAAGAAGAAAATGCGTCAAGACAACCAAAGGAATGTGAACAATTTGCAGAACTCGACAGGAAAGCTCACTGAGGTAAATACAACATTGTGCAAGTATCTGAGAAATAAATACGTTTTGAAGAAGAAAAAAGAACTACAAACCTGGGAGGGGATGGAGAGGACAATTAAGGCCTATTCACACCAAGAACAAGCTATTGCCAAATTTTCACTCTAGCTAAAAGAGAATATCGGAGTCATTCAACAACACAACTTCAACGACAGAGAAAATAAATAGCTGGAATCACCTTCATTGCGATTTTTTTTTTTTTTTTTTTTTAGATTGATGAAAAACTTTGACCCCCAATCAAATGATAAATCTAAATTTAAAAGCGCGCCACGATTATACTGACTGAACGCAATCTTGTGTGCGCACGCGTGCCTTTGCAACGGAAGTTCAAGAGGCAAGACTTTACAGTGGGATTAACAAACATTCAGTTTTTAATATGTGTGTATGAATGTGATTAAATCAGCTACATGCTACTTTTTTTAAGACGATGTAATAAATAAATATTAGCTGTGTGCGCAAGGATACCACAAAGAAATGTTACCCCGCCTAATTCTGTACAAAAATAAGTGATTTAACAAAAACAGGAGCTGTGTATCTGCTTATACCTCACCTTTGCCCCATAGATTAACACAAGCACATTACTGTAAACATCATAATTATATTCTGTGGTGATTGAGTCTATATCTTTGGCCCATAGATGACCTGATGTTAACATAACTTTTTGAATCCAGAACATTTCTTTCAGAATTCACACATATTTTAGAAAACAAAAACAGCTTACAGCATTTTATGGATCCTGTATGTTTGTTTTCAAGACTCCTACATGAAGACGTCTAAAAGATATAGAAATTAATGAGCCTCAGAGAACCTACAGCATTAGTCTGTCATTTAAAACTAAAAGTAAAACTATTTTGTTTTTCATTGAAAGAAAAAAAAAGCCTATGAAAAATCTTGTAGATAATTCCCACTGTAATAGAATTCACAGCAAATCAAACTTCATTTGAACCGCTATGATGAATATTAGATCAAAACCACTCTGCTAGCGAACACCGGGGCGAAGCACACGCCGTCGACAAGATCAGACACATTCGGGTTTTGTGTAATAAATTGATACCAGTATCAGACAGATGCAACAGACATCGTTTAATTTTTCATGTCTTTGAGCTATATCTCTTCAGTTTATTTTTCAGAGGCAAATCTGATTAGATGTCAAGATAGTGCTCGACATATGCATAAACGGCAAAGCAAACATGTCTTCCTGTTGGGAAGCACTTAATGACAGAGTAACCATCAAACCCAGAGACGTGACATTATATCACAAGCTTTGTTAGCTGACGGCACAATCTACTTTAGTGACAGCTTCATCAGTTCCCATTGGGAAAAAATGATGATGCAGTCTTTGTCTTGAGTTACGATTAAACAAAAGCTTAGTCCTGCATCTGTCCCAGTGGTTTCTGTTATTATTTAATGTCAACTTAATTACACACTTCTAGTCTTGATATGAATTATTCAGCAATTAATGTTATTCAGAACAAAATAACTTTCTCCACCTCTGAAATTACTTTTCAGCTGAAGTCACCAAGCTCTCTTATTTTAACCACCCGACACTTTTCACCATCCACATCATGAATTGATTTGGATATTGAAATGTCATCCCGGCCAAAAAAAAATTCTCACCCTGAAAAAAATGTTACATCATAAGTAACCATTTCATGTTGACTTTAACACCCCAATATCCCAGTTGTGAAAGAGTAGATATTTGCTGATAGTCATTTTGTCCATTTTTGTATTCTTTTTTTTTTTTTTAAACTAACAGCACATTTTTGCCTCATCCTTCCTCTCTCAGCTTGATTTTAAACTTGAAACATCAGTTTTATCATGTTTAATACATAAACAAATGGTCTGTAGCTGGAAGATGATTCCCAATTATTTCAGCAAACTTCATAGATGTGTCATCAGCAGTCACATGACCAGATAAAACAGTGATTAATAATATATTTATGCCCAACATAAATAATATAGGCATTAATGCTAAACCAACTATACATATTTTAAATGCAGATTTTATAGCTATAATGAAATTGATATTCTATATTAACCCTTAAAAAAATTAATTTCAAGCTATTTAAGTAATAATACTATAATAATAGTATTTTTTTTCTAAAGAAAATGGTGTTAGCACTAGTAAAATTAAAGGGGAGGGATAAATAAAAAATATAAAATAATGACAAATACTTATCCAGGTTTTTGTTTATTTGCGTAAAATAATTAGAAAAGCCTAAGCTGATCAGCCATTTCATGTGCATAAAATAAAATTACATAGAGAAAATGTACAAGTGCCTTTTTCACACCTCACTGCACTCAGTTTACTCGCAAAAAAAAACCCTGTCTGATTCAAACTGAAGTGAAATTACTCAGTTTAAGTGAGTAAAGTGAAATTCTCCATAACTCAATCTCTATATGAAAATAACAAACGTAATGTCTTTCTTCAGTGCTGAAAAGTTTCTGTTTCAGGTTGAAATTAAAATGGCAAACATTCCAAAAAAGAAACCTATGGTAGTGTACTTTCCCACCGGCACCATGGTCAGGCCTGAAGCAGAATCAATAGCAGCGGGACAGATTTCACTTCTGATCCCAGCCAGGAACCGATACACTGTATTTCAGAGTAACTCGGATTAATCTCCAGCTGCTTTAATCTCACCCAGCTGGACTCCTACCCATCATGGATTTTATGATATATATGTTAAGTTCATAGCCGACTGGTTCAGTTTCCCCCCAGCCTGTCTTCTGATAGGTTTGGCTGATGTAACCCTCACCCTGAGTGATTGGCCATCAGTTTGCCTTGAGTCGTTTGACGGCTGCTTCTTGGTTGAGGTCATCTTGCTCTCTCTTGGCACCTCGGCTCGTCTCTTCCAGCTGGCGGCTCGCTCCGGACTCTCCGTTAGACGGAGGCTCATTGCTCTTCTTCATCTCTCTCTTTTCTCTCCTCTCCTCCATCTCTTCAATCTCCTCCGCAAACAATGCCTTCAGAGGCCGAATGAGCCGCGGAAGCATCTGGAAATCTCCAAATCGAATCTGAGAGCACAAGAAAACAACACGTCAAACCTTACGTTTGATTCACGATGGAATATTACTTCAATTTTGTTTGTGTAGCATTTCTCAACTAAAAAAAGTGAGGTACAAAAGGAAGAGGAATAAAGGGAAAGAAGGAAGTAACTAATCAGGCATCCTTGTGTCCATCATACATTCCTTAGTTACTTCCTTTCAGATTTTAAGGAAGTAAATAATGAATTAACAACTAAGGAAATAAAAAAGGAAGATAAATGAAAAATATAAGTCATGTATGAAGTAACTGAGAAAAGGAGGATGCAAGTAAGGAAGGAAATAACTAAGAAAGGAAGGAATAAATGAAGGTGCAGGAAGTAACAGTAGGAAATGAAAGATGTAAGGAAGGATGCAAGTAAATAACTAAGGAAGTAAGAAGGAAAATAACTAAGGAAATAAAGAAGGAATAATGATGTAAATAATGCAGGAAGTAACTAAGAAAGGAAGTAAGGAGGAAAATTAGGAAATAAGGACATAATGATGGTTTAAGTAATGCAGGAAGTAACTAAGAAAGGGAGTAACGAGGAAAATGAATTAGGAAATAAGAAGGGAATGATGTAAGTAATGCAGGAAGTAACTAAGGAAGTAAGGAGGAAAATTAGGAAATAAGGAAGGAATCATGTTGTAAATAATGCAGGAAGTAACAAAGAAAGGAAGTAAGGAGGAAAATGAAATAAGGAGGGGATGATGATGTAAATAATGCAGGAAGTAACAAAGAAAGGAAGTAAAAAGGAAAATAAGGAAGGGATGATGATGTAAGTAATAGAGGAAGTAACTAAGGAAGGAATTATATAAGGAAGTATGAAAGTAATTAAGTAACTAAGGAAGTAAGAACAAAAGGAAGGCCGGATTTTAGTTAAGAATGAGATGTTAGTTATTTGACAGTATGTGTCTCCTCACCCTCATGTGGTCAAACGAGATTCCCACTTTACTGTTGAAGTCGTCGTTGAAGAGAGGGATCTTGGCGTACCGCTGACTGAAGTGATTCAACACGATGAATTCAGCGTTCATCTTCATCCCCATGCCAATAGCCTGAGACGTGGTGCTGGAAACAGATTCAGATTCAAACAAAGATCGCTGACACAATCATGCAACTTCATTGGAAGTGAATCTGAGCCTCAACTTCAATTTACACAATAAACGGCATTAGAAAAGTCTGCACCAATAGAGTGCTGTAATACTGTTTCCCTCACCCAATTCTCATGACTGTTCCCTACAAAGCTCGAAACACAAATCTGTAAATGTGTGCATTTCAGCGGATAAAGCTAAACCGAAGCTTCACGGGCTTGGACGACCCTCTCCAGCCTCTCAGGCAATCAATTCCTCACTGAAACCCAAATGAACTCCCACAAAATCCCCAATCAATTCCACTCAGAAGTTCTCAGAGTTATTCAGCCCGCGCGATTGGAAAAGGCCCCAGGCGTGACACGAGGAGCGGTTCATCCTGAGACACGGCGCTCCGGCGGATGACAAGAAACCCAATCAATGCTCATCTAACAGGAGAATCCCAGAACTTTAAGAGAGAGACGCTTTAAATGAGTCCTCCATCAGGAAACGCATTATCCTCTGGGAAAGCTGACCACTTTCATTTCAGAAGGTTTTCTCCTCCTGTCTGCGACTGAGTGTTTTTTAGCTCTCAAATCAAAAGATGGTTTATCTTCTTGTCTGTTTTGTTGGTTTGCACTTCCCCAATACAACCTCACTTCCCTCAAGGCAAAAGCTGAAGTGTTCGATGAGAGCTGCTGATTAACACTTGCAATATTAATGGAAGAGCATTCATGCCAAGTTGAAATGCATTGGAACAATGTAGATGGAAATTGTGCCACAATGAAAAGGCAATACCTTTTTACGCATTTAAAAGTACTTTTGAAAGTCTCTTATTCTCAGCAAGGCTGAATTTATTTGATCATAAATACAGTAAAAACTATAATATTGTGAAATATTATTAAATTCAAAATAAGTGTTTTCTATGTGAATATATTGTTTAACTGTAATTTATTCCCGTGATCAAAACTGAATTTTCTTCATCATTACTCCAGTCTTCAGTGTCACATGATCCTTCAGAAATCATTCTGATATGATGATTTGATGTTCTAGAAACATTTCTGATTATTAGCAGTGTTGTATGTCAAAATGAGATGCAACTGTAAAGAGAGGCTGTTATTGAAGGATGAGTAGTTGCAACTATTTCTGACCCAACAGCCAAAGTGAAAAGGCATTTACATGGAACTAAAGAGGGTGTTTTTGCTGCTTTACCTGTAAAACTGGTCAGAATCGATCGTGAAAAAGTCAATTAAGACAGATTTGGTGTTAAAGACTTTAACAAACATTATAAAAAACACTTGATATGAGCCTGTAGATCTGAATTTCTCTTATATCTGGATGTGTCATTGAACCTGTGCTCATGTTACCTGTGTCTCTTCTCTAACGCCTCTTCTTCCATCCCATCCTCCAGCGTGGCTTCATGAATCAAAAGTGTGGCATTCTTGCCTGAGAACAAACCAAGAGATGAATCAAACTCTCTCCCCACAGATAAATTACAGCTGACATGCTGTTCCCTCTTTCACCCTATTGTAAAGCACACACAAACATTCACACACCAACACACACTCCATTTTTTCCCTTTAGAAATCAATCACGAGAACTCCAGCGGCCAAACAAGCACCGAAACACCAAAGACCTTTCCTAATGAGCCGAGCGGACCGAACCATCTCAGCGTTCGGGAGGGGGAAGGATGAAAACCCACCGGAGCCATTAAAGAGGTTTCTGTGTGATCGATTACATCGCTGATCAAGACGGGAAGCAGCATTTAAACGCAGGCTTCATTCGTATCGATCCGTGAGTCACTATAGAGATTCAGACGCAATTACAGACTCTCTCTCTCTCTCTACAACCGGACTGATGGGCGTTTAATGACCAGATTCTGAATAACTCAATATTTTGAGGGTTTGTCCAGACTGAGAATTAACCATAAACGTGTAACTATAAACCTAATAGCATGCAAAATGTAACCGTGAATCTTAATGTGTGTGTGTTCACAAAACTCAAGAAACCTCTCAAGAACATTTCCCGCCTCACATTTCAGCTCAAAATCAATAGAATCAATGACATTTGTATAAAAGTTAGTTCACAGTGCATTAACTAATGTTAACAAATACAAACTTTGATTTTAATAACATTAGTAAATGTTGAAATTAACATTAAATGAAACCGTATTGTTAAGTGTTACCGTTTTTTATTGTTAGTTAATGATATCTAATGTAGTTAACTAATGTTAACAAAAGGAACATTATTATGAAGCGTAATTTTATAAACCATAATTTACATAATGAACTATTTATACATCATGCTGGTACTTTATTTAATTTATTAAATTTTGATTAGAATTTCATCGCAATCATCACTGAGGACAATAATTACACACACAAACTAAAATATAAATAAAAATATAAGTGGATTACACGTTCTAAACACTATGACCTTTGAAAGGCCAGTTTTAGTTATTTCACCTCTTATAAGAATATGATATGGCATGATATGTAATATGTATACACTCGTGTGCAAAAGCATCAGCGGTTATAGTGTGTGTGTGAGGATTTTACCGATACTGGCGACGGCGTCGCAGGGCATGGTGTCTCCAGAGAACACAAGCTGCCAGCCGGACTGATGCGTCAAACTGCAGGCAAACGCGTTCTTACAGTGACGAACATAACACGTCTGAAACTACACAGAGAGAGAGAGAGAGAGAGAGAGAGAGAGAGAGAGAGAGAGAGAGAGAGAGAGAGAGAGAGAGAGAGAGCAGTCACTCTTTAGATCAGTCACAACATAGATCACTCTTTATTATTTATTGATATCACAATCTGTCAGTCAGAGTACAGCTGGGAGATATTTTACAGAATTATGTATAATAGTTTGTTGGTCATATAAAATTAACAACCATTTTAAATCTTGTGATTGAGATTTGAATGCGCTTTTTATACAGCCATTAAGCTTCCTTAAAACCAAAAAGTGCATGAAGACACAGAAAAGTAATATTTTTAAATAGCAATAAAGTTTGATTAATCATCACATTGGTGCATATGAATAAATAAAATATAATCAGTTACTTTTTTAACTTTTTTTCTTTTTTGCTTTAAACTTTTTTATTTAATTTTCTGTGAAACTGCTGTTTGCTTGAAATTATGATTCCAAAATAAAATAAAATTAAATCAAATAAAACTAATTTAAGAGCTAATGCATAAACATTAAAATATATCTTGGGCATAGCTAGTGCATATAAATAAATAAAATAAAATGAGTAACTTTTTTCATGTTCTTTTTTGCATTAAACTTTTTTTTTCTTCTTTTTTTCTTTGCAACTGTTGTTTGCTTGAAATTATGATTCCAAAATAAAATAAAACTAATTTTAAGAGCAAATGCATAAACATTAAAATATATATTGGGCATAGCCAAAAGAACAACACTTTTTTTAGCTATATCACAAAAAGGCTCTACAGACCTTGACCAGGTCATTCTTCTTCAGGACAGTCTGAATGAAGGATTTGGTCTTGGCTTTGGGGATCTCGGCACCGTCAAACAAAAACTTTGATGGGATAATACTGGAAAAAAAACAGAAGCGATAAGTGTCAAGAAACAAACATACGTTTTTTACATTGATAATGTATTTACTGTCACTTGTGAGAATGACAGACGCTCTATCAGAAAGACGGACAGAGATGTAATAAAGTTCGGTCTCGTACTTGATCTGGCTGAGGATCTGCTGGCAGTGGTCGTGGTACTGGTTCAGCCACGTCATGATCTGTACCGGAGCGATCAGGAACACGGGACTGAACGCTTTACCAAGACTCGTCTGCAACACACAAGACCACGGTCACAGTGAAATAACCCATACACACAAGCACAAAATCATACTGAACCCGAAAAATAAAACATGTACATACCAGAGCTCTCTCTCGCTCCAATAACAACTGAATCAAACCCTGCATGGACGACAAAACACACTGCAATGTCAGCAGAGCGATAAATGGCGAAACACTCTGATATAATATTCCTACTTTTTATACATTGATCTCTCAGCTCTCTATGATTCTGCTCTGGACTAAATTAACTAAATTAATAACTTTTTTACACCAAAAATGAACTATCACTGAGCTTACTTAAGCTGAACTATGATGCTATTTTCTTCTGGAAACAAACTTTGCTGCATTATTTTCCTGTTATCACTGTAAAGCTGCTTTGATGCTAAACTGTATAATGGATCATTTATTTAATTATTTGGTAAGTATCCATATAATTAGCAGGATAACGTACAGTCAAGTGGTCTTTATGGCCAAACAAACTGGTTTATTATTATTTTTAATGTTAATGTTTTTTGATGTTGTGTTAGTGACGGCCTCACCGTGTGATGATCTGCGTGCAGGTGCGACACAAAGATGGTGGAGAGCTTGGAGAGGATCTCGTCCACGTCATTGCCGTAATGACGACACAACTGACCGAACGTTCCCTCCCCACAATCCAACAGCAGCGACTGAGACGGGCTGAGGAGCAGAGATGATGATCAGACACACCTCGGCTGATATTATGTTATAGCAATAAAACACACTGTGCTACTGTGATTTTACCACAGTTAAGAAGTATTGTTTGGACCAATGTGAACCAGAGGGACTAAAACCAACTTTAACCATATTTCATGGAAATTGTTTTTAGAAAACATCAATAGCAACATCATAAAAGGAATCAATGTTGATTAAATAATTCCAGTTACTTGTAGTAACTCTTGCCAATTTTTATTATATTTTTAATTATTCATAGTGTATATTTAAGCAATAAGCCCCTTGAAGACATGTTTAACAGTGGATTTAGAACAGCTAAGGTTTTTTTTTTAGAACACACAAGGGTACAACACCCCTTAGCTGTTCTTATTGCTTTTATAAAACGGTTACTCCATAAAATTCAGAAAAAAAAAAAAACAGCAACAAAAAATATAATGTTATAACACATGTATTCCTCTGCCAAGCAATTTAGTTCCATAGAGGTTGCTAAGCAACACATGCAGCAACAAAGACTCACAAACGGCAGTTTCGCAGTAAAGGCCCTTGCACACTGAGTCCGAAATTCGAGTCCGAAATTTTCGCATGTTAAAAAATAAATACTACCTCACGTTATGTCAATCACACTTGTACACTGCCTCCGAAACTTTTGTCCGTCAAAAAAAAAAATCGAATCGGGTTCGATTTTCTGCGTTTTTCGCATCCGTAACAAGGGTTTGAATGGTGTTTTGACAGTTTAGAGTCACAGAATGACGGATACGAAAAAACGCATGCGAAAATTTCGGATTCAGTGTGCAAGGACCTTAATACTGATGTAATGCGGTCACAGGTGTGTGTTTGTTGAGTAATTTACAACGGCTTCTAACACGGCTCAACCAATCAGAATCAAGGACCGGAACTATCTGTTTTATGAAGTGGATGGATGGATGGATGGATGGATGGATGGACAGACAAATATATAGATAGATAGATGGATATATAGCGGAGGGCGCAACTAAATGATCATGTTACTTAACAACCACTTGATTAACCAACACAAAATAGTTGTCGTTTTAAAGCTTATAAGCCCGGCTTTACAGTGAATATGGGGAATATGACCATCACTGAACAAGTGCTTTTAAATTTGCTGAAATACTGAAGTGCTCTATTTTCATAGTGTGAAAAAATAACTGCTTTACATGATATTGTGATCTATAAAATCATCATACATTAACAGGTAGATTTGTGTCAAATATCATTGAAAAGGTCTCAACTAGCAGAATACAACAAGCATATTTGTTTCAGTTAGAGACCAAACTATGTCAAGTCTATGTATGAAAAAGCACTGCAGATGTGTGTGTAAACTGTATACGTATGATGCGTTTGCGCCACATTTTTGTTTCTAACTTCATAGAAAACATTAGTAATCGTATATATCTATTTAGAGCAGGCGGTCCAAACACAACAATAAGACGATGCGTATGAGAGACATTGACATTAAAGCTACAGGATCTGATGGAACCAATGGAAACCGGATCTCTGGTATAGTGGGACGGGACGATGTGTAGAGAGCGATCACACACTGTTTTACAGCTGGAGCGCTTTTGGATTGGATTGACAATCCTTAATTTAGCGTTCGCTATAGAAGCGCACAGCTGAAACTGCACTGGAAGATCATCACTCATCAACCAGGATCTTATTACTTGCTTATTCTGTGCTTTTATTGTGGCGTTTACAACAGTGAGTAGTTCTTATGTTCAGTCATTTTAGTTTGTTTTTTTGGACCCTTGGTTAATTATGCTTCGAAATAAACGGCTAGTCCAGCTAATCCACTGCATGGCTTGAAGATATTATTAGACTTGGAATAGGTAACTATGATGTTGTAATGAACGAACTTCATTTTTCCTCGTGTGTCTGCTGCACGTGAGCCGTACGCACCTCAAAACTACACACTCTAATGATGACCGTTGATAAATATTACCTGATGTTCACTAAAGTGCCACTGACGTTTCTGATCTTCATCGGCAGGGACGAGCCAGTGCCCAAAAACACGATCTCGGGAAACTTCTCACCTTCACCAGCACAGGAAACAAACAAACAAATGCGATAAACATCTGAAAACTGAATTAATTCAGCACATACATCCACTATAAGAGTGTAAAAACTTCATATAGATGAGATCCATCTTTATTATGACCATTACAGAAATCCATTTACTCTTGCAGGATCTGAGGCGTCTGGCAGAGATACAGTAGAGAGAGAGTGAGAAGTGAAGAAAGTTTTACTCTGAGGAAATTAAATGTCAGGCTGTGGAAGTGTTCTTGTCTTTCTGCTCTTCTAATTCAATGCTTTCATCCCTCCTTCTCTCGCTCTCTTTTGGAAAGCTCACCAGATGTGGAGACGGACGCAGCCGCCTGGAACTTTCTGCACTCCTCAACTTCCTCAAGAAAGTTTGGCACTTCGGCGGCTTCCTTCGCAAACTCCTCAGAGTCGCAGGACAGGATGGCATCTCTACACACACACACAAAAGTGCCTCAACTTAGATCAAGATTTATAAGAACTTCCTAAGAGCTGTTTTGTTGAAGCTGTAAAAATTGATTAACTCAATGATAAACTCATTATTATCATATATATATTGCCTTGTTTCACACTATTAACTTGCACAATAAGCTTGTGAACAAAATATTTGAGGTATATGAGGACCACAATTAAACTACAGTAGTCAACATTTGAAGTGGATCAAAAAAGTTTGACAAGACAAGAACGGGTATCGTTCAAAATTCATGTATAACTTTGATGAAAGGTTTTGATCCACTACTGTATTTCAGTTGTATCATCTGTGACACACTGTGGATCAACGACCTGAACTGACCGTTGCCACTCCAGTTTGGGCCGAAGCTGAAACTTGAGCAGACACTCGGCCCTGACGTTGGGAACGCTTAGAGACGCCTGAGGCTCCTGCAACAGAGACAAACAACAGACTCGTGAAGTCACATTAGGCAAAAATAGAAAAATACATTAAAATAGTTACTTAAATTAGAAAAAGACAACAACATTGAAGTACATTATGTACATTCAATGACAATAAACACTTGACAAATAATATATAGTTGAAATGTTCCTACTGGCAATAATCAAAATCTAACCATAACAGAGACATAACAGAAACTATTTCATATTAAATTAAATTAACAATTTTTTTTTTATTATTACAAAAAAACAAACATAAAAATAGATCAAATTGTTATGCTACACCAGAATGAATATATTGACAAATTATAATTAAAATTTACCAATGGAAATGCTTGAAATCTAATAAAAAAAATGAACTGTTAGAGTCTATAGCGGCTACTCAATCCAATGATCAAACCGCTGAGAGACTAAGACAGGGACTTTATGCACTTGTGACGCATAAAGTAAAACATCGTTGAAGAATAAACTTTTACTAGCTTTTTTATTGCACAGACCGATGTTTCTTGATGGTACAAAGTTTAGTGGTCAACAAAGAATACATCATCCCTGCTCACCCCCTCCTCCTATCTCAATCAGTGAACAGGTGACTAATATTCACATTCCTACGAAATCCTGTGAGCCCCCACTATGATCACGTGACAATCAAAAACATTACCTCTTTCATGTCTACTACAGAGTCTATTAAATATTTAATTATGTAAATATGGAATGATCCAGTGAATACTTACAGAAATATGTACAGAAACTATTTAATTGAAAATGCCAAAAAGTAAAAAGATATAAAAAAAAGTATTAATTGAAATTGTACTGATCTCATCTCTAACTCTAAAGCACTAGGAGTGTGTGTGTTGCTGTACTGATCTCATCTCTAACTCTAAAGCACTACGAGTGTGTGTGTGTGTTGCTGTACTTTGCTCTTGTAGAGTTTGAGCTGAGGGAAGATCTCGGGATGGATGAGGTTGAGCTGCGTCTGGAGTTTGAGACTGCGGGCGTTGTGAGGCGTGAACGTCTGCTCGTTCATCACCAGATGCTCCGTGCTGCTGGGAAATCTGAGACACAACAGACCCGTCACCACACACACACACACACACACACACACACACACGATGAGATCCCTGTGATCACTGGAGTCCATCTGTACCTCTCCATCCAGCTCTTGTACTGATCCGTGTTCAACACCGACTCCGGCGTCATGTGGACCACGAGAGCTGCCGAGTCCTCAGATCCACCGCTCTGATACCTGCACACACACACACACGTGTGACACCGTTAGATGTATATGGAGATAAAGTGGGCCTCATATGTCTCTATAGGGGCTTTCGCACTGGGTAGTTGTAAGAACAAGCCACCAGGGTGGTTCCCCGAGAACTAATGGTTCCCATAAGAACATTTTCCTGGTTGCACCGCCAGTAGGAACTCTGAAGTGACGCAAGCATGTGTTCATTAGTTTATGATCTGTCTAACATTCCTGTCTAATACGTTATTAGATAGAACTGTTATACACAGAAAGTAGACAGTAATGAATAGTTATTAGCGTATGCCATGTGTTGCTGAGCAGAAATACATGATCATGTTTTGGTCTCCTCAAAGTTGCGTTGGATAATCTCCTCAGCGTAAAGGTCCCAGAGGCCCATCTATCACCGTTTTACATGTTCGTAGAGTTAGTTTCTGGAGTAAATATATAGGCTATAATCTGTGTGTTTACACAGCTTTTTAAAAACTGCTGGTGTTTTGCGTGCGTTCGGCCAATCAGCGAACACTAACGTCACGGATAGTTCCTATAGTGCTGGTTTAGACCGACTCTGAAGTAGGAGCTCAATTAATTCCTCCAAAAGGTGTTCCTAGAACTAAGGAAGGGCCGTGGGAGAACAGCGCGAGGCCGGTGGCGTGATTGATAATGACCTGCGCGACGCACCGGTCTCGTATCTCTCACGGAGGAGCGGAAGCATAAAGGAGGAGCGACGACAGTGGAGATCGAGAGAGGAACAGGCCTGGATTTAATTTGATGTTTATGTTTTATTTGTTGTGACAGCAGTCGTCCGTGAGGGGCTGCTGTTTTTTACTTTTGTTTTTGTATTTGTTTTATTTTTGGCATTAAAATGTGTTTGAATGTTAGCTGGTTCCCGCCTCCTTCTTCCCACAACATTTAACCTTGTTATACTGCGGAGAATGGCAAAATCCGGGTACTTCCGCCAATAGTTCTAGGAACTTAGAAAAGGTTCCTCCGGTGCGAAAGCCCCTCATGGGAGACGTTTCTTCACCTTTGAAAGACGTGATTGGTGCAGAGCGGCTGAATGAAGTCTTCTGACGGACAGTCGACCACGATGAACACAGGTCCGGGATCAGCCGGAGTGCACAGCTCTTCCGGTCGGATCTGAAACACACACTGCACAGTCAGAACAACCAGATCCAAAGTCTTCAGATCAACACTGGAGTCTCTCGACGCGACAGATGTTCAGAAACACCTGTGCAGAACTGAGGAATCACCTCTTTTCCATCGTGTGTGACAGTTTTCCCAGCTTTCAGAGCCTCGATTATGGGCCCGATGGCTGCTGTTCCTCTACAGGTAAAGAAAACAAGCATATGTTCATATTTAGGGATGCGTGATATATCGGCTGATATATGTGCATTTTTAATGTCATCGTTATCGGTCTGATCAGAAAATTCGGCCGATATATTAAAGCCGACAAATAATGGATTATTTCCTTCAGCTGAGACACTTCAGATGAGCCATGATGGTTTTGAATTGCTTAAAATATGATTGGAATCACTTCAAAAAGGAAAATACAGTTAATGTGCAGCGCAAGTCTGTCATATCGGCTACATAAAATTATAATGACTTTTGTTTTTGTAATCAGGCTCTCAAAAATTATATAAACATTTTGATTTAGATTTATCTGCCAAAATATTGGTTATCAGCTTTCAAATATAAAGAATTATTGGTATCGGACAAAATGTTCATATCGGTGCATCACATGTGTTATATTTCCGTCCTGAACACACAACTGATCAGATACTCACACCGGCAGGCCCATCTCTTTAGCTTTCAGTACCAGAAAGTTCCCTTTCTTGGAGTGTAACTGAAGAAACATTACATGGAAAATAAGTTATTAGGCACAGTATGATCGTAAAAGGAAGTTATTATAATTATTAATTTTATCATGTAGATTTCAGATTATTTCTGCTGACCTTACACACGTAGGCCACCACGAGAGATGAATCTCTGGTGATATTTCCTTTGCCTTCTGTGAAGAAAAAAACATTCATATTTCTGATTAAACACATTAGTGCCACTCTCTTTAAGTGCACTTCAAAACAACCACAAATTATGAATATGACGCACATGTGACATGCAAACTGAGTTTTAAATGAGACATGTTTGTTTAAAGGTTTGCTGGATGAAACAAGTTTAGATTTTATTTTATTTTTTCCACACGTATAGTTCAAATGCAATGGAAAATGTTATTTTAATCACCTTAATTATTATTATTGGAGAAAATATAATATAACAATATAACTGGCGAAATGGAACTTAGATTGAAAATATTTATTTTAAATTGAACAAAAATTTTATAATTAAAATGCAATACATTATTTTAATTATATTAGACAATAATAATGGACACACTTTTTTTTTTTTTTTTTCAAATGATCAACAAACAATGTAGTTCAAATGCAATAAACACTTTTCTTATTATATTTTTATTATTTAACACTAATGTCATTAAATAAAGCAATAAAATAATAATATAAATAATTTAAATACAATATATATTAAATACAGTTCTAATTTTCATAGCATTTCCCCCTTTAATCTACATAGTTTGTGACTCATTTAAAACAAATTGTATTCGGTTTCATTTCTACTTTATTTTGTAAGGAAAAAGTAATTTTCTGTGAATATATGAGACTTCTGATTCATTATCCACTAGAAGTAAATAACTGGAACAGGGACGGGCGACATCAGTCCTGCAGAGTTCAGCTTCAACCCTGATAAACTGAAGCCTTGTGTCCGACTCCGAAATCACCCTAACCCTTAAATAGGGCATTATTTGAGGGGACAGCCATTTGTAGTGGTGTCTGACCTTATCGAGTGCACTCATTCAATCTCATAATGCACCGCAGTAATGAGTGTACCAATTATGCATACGCTACATCCAGCAGCTCATAAACTGGTGTCTGTGTTTGTGTGTGTGTGTGTGTGTGTGTGTGTGTGTGTGTGTCTTGCCTGGACTGGGTGATCTTCTGCTGGCGTTCAGACTCTGACTCTCCTCCAGATCCTCCTGTCTCCTGAGCTTCTGACCGCTGTTAGGACTGCAGCTGCGCACCGAACCTGGGGAGCGTCTGCCGGCCTCGGCCTTACGCTCGGCTACACACACACACACAGACAGAGAGAGAGAGTAGAGACGGATCCTTTACATGTGAAGGGTTTTTAAATGTTCAGAACAGTGTATGATGAGGCGACACTCACAGAAGAGAGGAACCTGACTGACGGTCATCGTGTTGTCTTTATGCTGAGGTTCAGTGTACGGCCTGACAGCTGCAAAACAAAGATTTTAGTATCATTTATATACTATGTATATTACAATCTTCAGTTAGCTTTTAGAGTTTCTTCTCTCTAGTTTCATTTTAGATTAAGTTTTAGTCATTTTAATTAGTTTTTGATTTTCTTGATTTCATTTATTTTCATCTCTTTTTAGTTTTAGCGCATTTACTTTTACACTTATAGTACTTCAACAACTTAAAGCTGCAGTGTGTGATTTTTAGCGGCATCTAGTGGTGAGGTTGCGAATTGCACCCGACAGAAGTTACAGTGGCCGACAGGAAGTGATGTCATCGTCTGAGACAGCAGAGAGTAGCCAGTATCCAGTTAAACAATGAGGTTTCTTTACAAAGATAAATTAAGAAATGATGTTTACTTTATTATTCAGTAAAACGGCATGTTATTACGAATATTATTGTTACTTGTTCATCATTGTGTCAGTGTTTTACTCGCTGACTTTAGCTTGCTTCTTTGCACAAAGAACAACATAGTGACGAAATGTGTTTGTCCATTCAGGGCCACTGTAGAAACATTTCACTGTAAGGGGACCCGCGGTGTATATGTAGATAGAAATGGCTCATTCTAATGTAATAATAACATCACGGTTCATTAAAGGAGAACTCCGGTCAATTTTAACATTGAGCTCATTTTTTTGTACATTTGGAGTGCTGTCAATACAGAGAACAACGACAAAAAACGGTGTTGCCTACACCGAGTTATTCTATTTTTAAAATTTGCACCCTGTTGACTTCAATAGGGCAAGTAGTAAGCCTGCTTTTTAGCCTCTTAACATCCTTTAAGTGTCATTACAAGTGCACAGAAAATGTGAGTGATTCCTTCCGAGTGAACACGGTGGATCTGACTGCAGTAGATGTTAGAGATATTAATAAAAATGAAGTTAATTCAGCCAGCGCTCATACCTTTGTTTACATCCTGTTTTCGGTGGAAGGCCATAGTAATCGATTGTCGAGTTCACGCGCGTGATCATTGGTAACTAAACCTATGCGCGTGAACTCGACAATCGATTACTATGGCCTTCCACCGAAAACAGAATGTAAACAAAGGTATGAGCGCTGGCTGAATTAACTTCGTTTTTATTAATATCTCTAACATCTACGGCAGTCAGATCCACCCGTGTTCACTCGGAAGGAATCACTCACATTTTCTGTGCACTTGTAATGACACTTAAAGGATGTTAAGAGGCTAAAAAGCAGGCTTACTACTTGCCCTATTGAAGTCAACAGGGTGCAAATTTTAAAAATAGAATAACTCGGTGTAGGCAACACCGATTTTTGTCGTTGTTCTCTGTATTGACAGCACTCCAAATGTACAAAAAAATGAGCTCAATGTTAAAATTGACCGGAGTTCTCCTTTAAGAAAGGTCTTTATACACCATTGAAAAACATAGTTACGTATATTATATTGCATTTCTGTCAACAGATCCTCCTAAATATTACACAGTGCACCTTTAAAACTAAAACAAAAAAAAAACTGAAGAACTTGTTCATCTGACTTTTATATTTTATTTCAGCTCTATTTAAAGTTAATGTTATTTTAGTAAACTATAACAGCACTGCATATATAACTGATATAACTGAGAATGATAATAGTGGGCTTTACCAAGTTTAATGTCTTCCAGCGGTCCTGAAAACACTCGTATGGCCTGTAAATATTTCTCCTAAAACAACAGAACAACACAATTCAGTCAAATACCACCAGAAAATTCATAAAAGTATCCAAACGATCTGCATAAACGCACCAGCTGTGGCGGTCCTGACAGGACACACTGAGGGACTCCCGTGTCTTTGAGGGTCAGGATCATCCCTGCAAAGCACAAAACACAGAGTCATGAACCTGTCAGACACAGAGCAGAGCATCTGATCTTAGTCTTTACACGCCAATGCAAAACTCTGCAAATAGCAACAAGAAAATAGTGTGGATCTGGGGGCGTATTACAGAAACCTTCTATCTTAAGTCTTAAGTTAAGATCTGACAAGTTAATTTAGGATTTTTCACAAATTTGTGTTACAGAAGCACATCTTATGCTGATTTAGGATTCTTATCCTATCTTACAAAATCTCATATTATCTGTAGTTAGGGAATCTTAAACCCCTCCATCGAGTTAATCGGTAATCAACTCTCAGGTCTGTTACCAAGCAACCAACGACACGCAAACAGCTGCTGTGAAGTACAACGGGAGAACTGAGGTTAAAATGGAGAAACAAAATAAGTGAATAAGTGGTGCTTTTCCTCAAGTAAAGTTTTAATAAGCTTGGTAGAAAAGGCAAAGCCTAATCCTTTTGTTTCACAGGAGTCTGTAATTATTCGTCAGAGTTTTGTTGTCAAAGTGCAGCACATCATTTGGGTGTTCACAAAGTCTTTCCACCATCAATCATCGCTGTTCTTCATCTTGTATCATTGATAAATGTGATGCCATTCTCAGACAGGGCTAGCCTAGAAATCTAGACGCACCCTAGCGGCAGCTAAATGTAATTTGTCGCCAGGGTAGTCTAGCAACTCTCCATTGACTTTCGAGCTGTAAAAACCTAAATTGGGTCAGGCCAATCACATCGTGTAAAGAGTAGGCGGGGCGGGATTAACATAATGATGACAGAGTTGTGACGGTTCCCTGCTACTTGAAAACAAAGAATGGCTGCTGCTGGAGAACAGTGTTTCGAATCGGCTTTGTCCGCGGCTCTGGAGGACTTGGAGTTAAGTTTTTCTTTGAGAAAAGAGCAAAGAACGGCACTTAAGTCATTCTTAAAAAATGAAGATGTGTTCGTAGTTTTGCCAGCCAGATTCAAAAGTTGAATCTATCAACTAACGTAAGCTCCGCTGTTGGGAAAACGCTCTGGTTGGTTGAAGCGCTGTCCTATTGCGTGCAGAGGGAATTTGAAAGACAGCCGTTTATCCCGCCCCTCGGATTGAGCCGTGTCTATGGAGAGTTGCCAGACCTAACATCTTGATGTAGGTCTGGCTTGCCAGGCTAAGACAGGGCTATTATTATGTGATTTTTATATTAGGACATTAGGAAATTAGGACACCAGTGGGGTTAGGATGGTTCTGTAATGCCATTTTCCCATCCGTAGTTAAGATTATGGACTTAAGAAATGTCATTTTATAATAGCTGTCCTAACTGGAATTGCCATGGTTACCAAACAGATAAGATAGGATCTTCTAAAGTTGGGATCTTTCTGTAATGCGCCCCTGAAGAAGATGATAACTGGAAAAGATGGAAAAAAAAAACAGAATGAAATGCTAAAGCACCTGATAAACCGCCGACCGTCTCCCAGCTCATCCTGGTGAGGAAGATGTTGTCCAAGCGAGCAATTTTCATTCTGGATACACAGTCAAAACACAAACACATGGCGTGTGAACACAGAAGAGTGTCATTACGTCACGTCACAGTGAATCTGCAGTGTTAGTTGATCTCTTACTTGTGTTCCTGCATCAGTCTCTGGGTTCCTTCACCACAGTTGAACAGATACCTGCATGTCAAACACAAGCTTTACAGTTAATATACTGGAGATATAGAGCGCTAGGCTATACATAAAGGTGGCTTGTCATTTTATACTCAATTTCACTAATAATTCACACTATACTCGGCTTAGGTGTTCATGTATATTCAAATATAAATAATAAAACATCTATATATTCCTTTAGTAGATGCTTTTATCCAAGGCACCGACATATGTGACTTATTTGTGATGTATCAGAGTCTCTTATAAGGGAATTTCTGTAAATGTTGTTTTTAAATGAAAGATAAGTGATTATATAAATACTCAAATAAATAAAGTCAAATAATAATCAAATAAAGTTTGAGATTTTATAACATATATTAATTTTATATGTAATATTTATAGGTAGCACTGTGATTTTTTCTAAAACATTTATGTAATTTTATATTTATAATTCATCAACTCAGATAACGTTATATTAGATCAAGTTTAAATAGTAAAACATGAAATATCATGATATATCTTAAAGCATGTATTCAAAATTTCTATTCATAATAAAGTTTATTCAAATAAAATTTGTATAAAAGTATATCATGCATGTAAATAAACTACTGATTTGTTAAACATAACATAATGTGACAATGTTTGTTAATGTTACCAAGCAACTAATGTTATGTTGTGCTTTTATAAGTAACATTTTATAATCGCTTTTTATAATCACTCTTATTTTTCTCTTTATATTCATCATTCAAATCAATATATTAATACATTTCCCTGAGTCATACTTATATTTATAAACTACTGATTTGTTAAGCATTAAATTACATAATGTGCTAATGTTTGTTCGTGTTATTTGAAACCTATGTAATGTTACCTTTATTCTATTTTAATACTTTTTTTTTTTTTTTAAATAAGCTGATATTTTACTGTACACCAACTGCAGATGTATTGATGTAATGATGATTATTGATGAGTGCTGCTGTTATATAGTGTGATGTTTGACCCTCATGTCATGACAGATCCTGTGTCACGTGACACTGCATGATGTCGCGTGAGGCTCACCTGTTATACTCGGAGAAGACGTACAGCGACGCGCCGTTATCGCGACTCCCCGCGCCCGCGACCTGCACATACACGGTGGACGGCCCGTGCAGCTCGCCCTGCCTGCGGCTGTCCCTCGTCTTCACATGTCGCCGCGTGTCTTTCTGTGGTCTGGTCTTCCCGGAGGAGTGTGTGTCCATCAGAGTCTCTTCAGCGGCTCTCAGACTCAGAGCTCGGTGTGTGTGTGTGAGGAAAGAGCCGCGGAGGCGCGCGAGCATAATAAACACCGCGAGCGCCTACGAGGAGCGGCTCATAATATCAGCTCAATAAAGATAAAAGAATATCCCGAGAATGCTCTGTTTGTTTCTGTACAGCACAGCAGTTTGAAGGACTCACTCACACATGTGTGTGTGTTGATGCTGCTGGACGCTTCCGGCGCGTGATGATGACGTCTGGACTAGAAATAGAATCAGGTGGAATGACGCGAAAATATTTTAGATATTAATATAAACGTGCCTTTTAAAATTATTCAACAGGGTTTTCATCGCTAATAGATCATCTAGTTTAAATCTGATATCGACAAAATGTGTGTTTGTCAGACTCTTGTGCATTTATTTTGTCACTGTAATTTTACTACATTATTTTCTGGAAATGTTCTCCACTTACGTGATTGATTATTTGTTCTCTAATTTTTCATTATATTGGGAAAAATGTTTTGATAATACTTGGGGAAAAAAATGAAAATTGGTATCTTAAAGGGATAGTTCACCCAAAAATTTAATTTCTGACATTATTTATTCACCCTCATGTCGTTTCAAACCTGTATGAAGTTCATTCTTCTGCTGAACACAAATGAAGATATTTTGAAGAATGTTTGTAACCAAACAGTTCTTCAAATGATGGCAAAATATTTATTTTTGGGTGAACTATCCCTTTAACCAGTCGCACTCAATGTAGCGAATCAACATTTCTGTCTACCATAAATAGTAAAAAGGTTGTAAAAAGGTCAGATACGACTATTTTGATTATTAACTCTGTATTTTTAATTTAATGTCTATTATTAAAAGTTAAACATTGTGATTATTGTTCAGTCATCTGATGAAACGACGCGCTGTCAGTTTCTAACCGTTACTTTTCTCAGCGCTGTTGAGAACGGACCAATCACAGGCGTCTCTGAATGCTGGATAATGATTTCCACACCATGGTTTATTGGACATTGTTGTGCAGCGTTCTCATTTGAATTTCAGATATTACTTTGTGTTTTATTACTTTATGTTTATTAGATTGGAACGATTATACGTTAAAGTGTCAAAATCTCAGCAGTAAGATATAAAACTTCGTGAAAATTGAACGTGGCTCAAAGGGAAATCAGCTTTCTGAGCCGCCAGTCGCTTCTAGAGGGAAAATAATAGTTTTTTATTACGTATCAAATATAAACACTTACCCTTCACTTAATAAACGTCATCTTTAATTTTTGACAGCAAATGTTGCGATCTAATAATATTCATATCGGACACCTGGGGGCGCGAGACAGCCGAGGAAGTCGAATCCTCCGATGAGGAATATCAAGTTTTGTTGTTGTTATTGTTGTCTTACAGGCCTCACATGGACTTTTAAATATGATGTATTAAATAAGTTCATTTTAAGGATCCAGTACCCAACAAACAAATGGCAGTCCACAACATAATCTCCATAAAATGCCCCATTAAAACTCCTTGTCTTGTATCATATTAATAATATAATAATTTGGCTTTGTATTTTATAGGCCCAAACATGGATTATAAATATGGCTAGATGTTTACACTACTAGTCAAACATTTTTAATAAGTAATTGTTGTGTCTCTTGGCAGCATTTATTCGATCAAAAATACAGTAAATTAATAGCAATATGAATTAATAACAAAAACAAAAATAACAGTAATATTGTGAAATATTAATCAAATTTAAAATATCTATTTTCCATTTAAATATATATTGAAATGTAATTTATTCCTGTGATCAAAGCTGACTTTTCAGCATCATTAGATTCTGCTTTTTAAATGTTTATATTTAATTTTGAAATTAAATTAAATATATGGGCAACAGAACTTCAATGGAGTAAAAAGAGATCAAAACAAGCATAAAAAACTCAATGTCAAATCACTGGATTCATTTCTTACAAGATGATGTACATTTTAATAAAAAAGTATCAACATGGAGTCGTTTCCATATTCCTCAGTTTTATTTATAATATCAGCACATATTCGTTGTACAGTGAGGATGGATGTCCTCGTTACAGAAAGCCCGGCCACCTCTGCGTCATTCACCTTTACATACAAAACACGTGTTTAATATCACATACATGAAGAGGAGGGGACCGGACACGAGCAGATTCCAGTACGGCGACGGCTTCCCAATCATATATTCCACAACTCATTTCAGAAGTATAAATACAATTCCAGGCTTATTTATTATTCATTATTTTATATCGGTTTAAAATCACTATTCTGCATCCACGAGAGAGAGAGAGAGAGAGAGAGAGAGAGAGAGAGAGAGCGAGAGCGAGAGAGAGAGAGAGAGAGAGAGAGAGAGAGAGCGAGAGAGAGAGAGCGAGAGAGAGCGAGAGAGAGAGAGAGAGAGAGATTGGGGCCAGACCGTCGCGTGTGTCCCATCAGAGGCCTGTGTGTGTGTTTATACGCTTTACAGATGTGTGTGTGTGTGACGAGACAGAGAGAGAGTGAGAGAGAGAGAGGGAATCATGGGTAGGAGGTATATTACAGTCGAGCTTGAATTAAACACCGGTCTGCGGTGCTCTTGTGTACGTTTTCCCGTTTTAATACTGCAGTTCTGTGATGAAGCAAATCTTTACACCGTGGTCAGACGCGTGTGTGTGTGTGTGTGTCAGTCCACGTACATCGGGGAGCTGGGAGACGCGGGCATCATATCCAGGATCATGCAGACGTAACTGCCCACGTCCACCGTACGCTCCTCGTAGATCTGAATGAAGGGATGTTTCTGACAGACAGAGAGAGAGAGAGAAGTTTGGTTTACTTTCATTTCTTTAACTGGACAGCACTTCTGCTTTATTTCACTTCAGAGTTCCTCGTAAACCCTCGCAATGAACCTCTCAAACGCCTTTATCACAGTTGAAGCGCTAAAGGGGGGGTGAAATGCTATTTCATGCATACTGAGTTTTTTACACTGTTAAAGAGTTGGATTCCCATGCTAAACATGGACAAAGTTTCAAAAGTTAAGTTGTACGTTTGAAGGAGTATTTTTGTTCCAAAAATACTCCTTCCGGTTTGTCACAAGTTTCGGAAAGTTTTTTTCGAGTATGGCTCTGTCTTACGTAAGATAGAGCGGAATTTCCTTATATGGGTCCTAAGGGCACTTCTCCGGTAAGATCGCGGCCGCGCGCGCACTCGCAGACCAGAGAGAGAAGAGAGCGAAAGCAGTACGTTACCTCAAAGCGCTATGCTCGGCTTTTAGGGAAGTCAATGTCACCAAAGAAGTGGGTTTTTGGTTGGCAGGGCAAGACAACCCTGCACAGATTCCCAAAGAACCCAGCGTTAAGGGAATAGTGGATGGAGTTTGTTTTTTCGAAGCATCAACGGAGGTTGTGCACGACTCTTTGTTCCCTGCATTTCGACGATGATTGTTTTATAAACAAAGCCCGGATCGACTTATTTGCAGATCGTCTAATGCTTAAGGATCGAGCAGTCACGGTGAGTAAACTACTTCAAATGTCTCTCTGTGTTGTTGTTAGATCAGTTAGCACAGCTATAGCACACCGCCCACACGGCCCGCCTCCAGCCGCTCGGTTTTTTCCGGAAAGACTCGGTACAGCCAATCTTTCACTTATAAATATAATAAAACTAAAGACGTTTTGGAGATATGAAGGATGCAATACTACTCTATAGGTACTCAAGATTAACAGGAGATTGAGTGAAAATGAGCATTTCACCCCCCCTTTAACAGGTCACAAGATGTGGCTCAAAGGAATACTAGTTCACCCAAAAATGAAAATTAGCCCATGATTTACTCACCCTCAAGCCTCATCCTTGGTGTATATGACTTTCTTCTTTCAGACGAACACAATCAGAGTTATATTAAAATACATCCTGGCTCTTTCAAGCTTAATAATGGGAGTGAATGGTAACTGAGATTTTGAAGCACAAAAAGTGCATCCATCCGTCATAAAAGTAATCTATATGGCTCCAGGGGTTAATAAAGGCCTTGTGAAGCGAAGCCATGCGTTTGGGTATGAAAAACACCCATATTTACAACTTTATTAACTCATATAATAGTTTATAAAGTTATGATTTTATAAAGTTATGTGATTTTTACAAAACGCATCGCTGTTCAGCTGAAGAAAATAAAGTCATATACTCCTTGGGTGAACTATTCCTTTTAGATGGCTTAAAATAAGACACATACTTTAGAAAAATATAAAACTGAAGAAAAAAAAATGAAGACTTAAACTGACATCATACATATTATTTTATTTTATTACCTCAACAACTTTCATATTTATTTAAGAAGCAGAATTCCCAAAGTCTTCAGGGGAAAAAATGTCAAACTCCTCACAAAATACTGGGAAATTCAGTTCTTAAATTCTGTAAGTATCTAAAATCAAGCTTTTAAGTTAAAGTGTATAATATGCATAAGGGAACGTGCATAGTTCAGGAGCTGTCAATCAGTTTTTAAACTACATAGTCCATCAGTGTAGCAAATTTATTATTTTTATTATTATTTGATCTCTTAGATAATATGAAATCATTAAATAATTTAACAATAATAAAACAATATTGTTAACAAAACAAATAAACAATAACTGAAATAAAATAAAATATAAAAAACTTTAGCTTGACGTACTAAAATAATTAAAGCAAACTAAAATATAAATGAATAAACATTATTTAGACAGTAAGACATTTTTCTAAATAACTAACAAAAATGACAAAAACGATGATAAATGATATTAAATGATAATAGAAAAAATAATAATTTTAGTACTATTTAATATTGAATAATAGAATAAAAAAAATTGTTGTAGTATCGCAAAGATACTAAAATAATACTGCAGCAATAATAATAAAAAATATATGTTGTATTAATACATATATTTATTATTATTATTATATTGTTGTTGTTGTATAAGAATTATACAAATGCTGTTTAAAAGTGTATATACCCAATGACTTTTGAAATAATTTTATAGAGACAAAGAGCAATTTTCAGCCAATCAAACATTTTGCAGCATCATTTCCATGACCAAGGTTTTATTAAATACCATAATTTCTCCAGTCCTAAATACTTCAACAACAAAAAAAATACCCCCAAAAAATCCCTGATATGTCCAGGTTTCCCATAACAGTAGAAACTCTGCAGGACAAATATCATGCTGATTAACTTAGCGTGTAACAGATTATCCTAAAATGGCAGAAACGCTTTCATGAAGTGCTGAACGTGTCACTTTAGCAGGAAACAGAAACTCACCAGAAGCTCTTTGTACTTTGGCCTCTTTGACTCGTCCTTTGTAAGGCTGTTAGAGACAAAAACAATACAATGTTTAATTAAGCCCATAATTCATCACCAGTGCGATCTGGAGCTCCTGCAGTGTCTCTGAACGACCAGCAGGAGGCATCATGTGCGTCATGTGATCAGAGCTATTACATCCCTTGTGCTGAGTCTGCAGACTCCCAGAAAGAGGAAACGCTCAGAGATCACAGGGTGTGTGTGTGTGTGTGTGTCTCACCACAGGTTGACGAAGTTGATGAATTTGGGGGAGAACTGCCTCTCCTCGGAGCTGCTGAGCTGCGGCGGGTCGCCCTTCACCACCTGCGTCAGCTGATCGAACACACTGTTCCACTTCGGGTAGGGGAACCGTCCTGTGGCCAGTTCGTACTGAAACACACACACACACAACAACAGCACTGCATCACACTTTCTACATCACACTAGCGCTGACACCACATGACGGATCACACATCATTCTCACCAGTGTGATTCCCAAACTCCAGACGTCTGAGCGCACATCATATCCCTGTCTGGAGGCGCTGGGGTCTATCCTCTCCGGCTGGAACACACACACATAGAGTCAACTATTACTTTACTTACTTTCTCTATCAATTCTGCACTCATCATCCGTGCATGGCATGCTATTCTAAAGATAGTATATTGAAAATAAAAACAGTATATTAATATATTAGGAATATTAATAAATAATCAGAGCATGTTATTCTATATATTAGGTATATCAATTTAATAATACAAATATTCTCAATTATTATTCATATTCAATGTACTTCTTATACATTTGGTTACTAGATATATATTTATTAAAATACAATTTATATTTAAATATATTAATAATATATTATTATTATTATTATTAACTGAAAATAAAATATGTATTTAAGTGTATTATTGTGTGTATTAAAAAATTAGAAAAATAATAATCATGTATATTAATATATTAGGAATATTAATTTAATCAAAGTATTATCGATTAGTATTCATATTCAATGTATTTTTATAATATTAAAATATTACAATTAATATATTTGTATATAATACAATAAATACAATATATTAAAATAGTATTAATATTATTAGAACTAAAATATGTATTTAAATGCATTCTTTTACAAATTAAAATAAAGATTAAAAGAAAAAGAAAAAGAATTAATGCATGTCATTCTAAAAAATCATTATTATATTATTTTTATTAATAATAATAATAATAATAATAATAATAAGTATTATTTATATTATTTATATTATTATTATAAAAATAATACACTTCCTCCATTTCTAGATTTTTCTGCTTAAACATTGGCAGGGAAAATAATATTAAAGGTATAGCGGAGGATTTTCTTTTTCCGGGTGGATCATCAAGACTATTGGTCCTCCTAAGTGTCAATCATTCTGGTGATATGTTTACGTAAGGCCGTCGTATGTGCTCGTGCACACGATTCACACGATGGCGTGTGCTCAAAACACAGATTGGGCTTCCCACTGATGCCTCAGTCGTGAAGTTTCTACTCGACAGGTAAAAGTTTGGCATGCTATTTGGAGAAATCCATTTAAAATCACTGCTAGTAAAAGTTAATGTAAGCTATGATTAGCTCGTGCACACGTTTAATAGGCGTTCCCTTTGCGCATGTGCTTTTTTTCAAAAAGTGGAGAGTTTTCTTTTCTAAAATTCGGGAAAATCCTCTGCTATACCTTTAAGTTTAACCAATGATAAACGATAAAGTCAGGTCCCATCTTTTTTGTGATTTATTGCTGAATATTGTTTCACTGATAAACGTCACATTATTACACAAGTTAAACGTGTTGCTAAAGTGGTTTCATGATTCTAAAGAATGGCTTTTTCATGGCGTTTATTTAAAGTCATGCATTCCTTCATTCAGGAGACACACACACGTACGGATAAAGAGCCTGAAAGCTTGATTTAGATAAATATATAATCATATCAGACTGTCTGTGCTGACCCAGACGCTTCACAGGTGATATCATTTAATTTACCACATTTTGCTGCTCTTATTTTGGCACAAATCATAAGTGCATGTTATTTAAAAAAAATAAATAATAATAATAATAATTGTATTAATAAATATAAGTAATAATTTACTTTAAATCGATTTTTCCACATAAAATATAATACAGTTAATCCTGAAAAATGTCTTCTGGCTGATCAAACCCAGTCCTGTCCGACATGATTCACAGCTGAATGTTCTGTTTAACACAGACATCACTGGTTAAATGCAGTGCAAATGTTCTGGCGTTTTATGCAGCTTCTGCCGATTAATGTTTCATGACTTTAAAGAGCCACGATGATCACGGGTTCATTTCTCAATGGACACGCGACTGATAAAATGTCCGGGAAAAAACAATTGCGCAATTGCAGAGTGACTCTCCAGCACATCAGACGCTTCACAGGTCAAAACAGCAGGAAAACAGATGTGCTTCTGTCCAGACAGACAGCAGCATGTGTGTGTGTGTGTGTGTGTGTGTAACATGCTAACAGCTGTGCGTGTCAGTCAACACATGATTAAAGACTGATGATGTCATAATGCAGTCGGGATGAGATCACTCGCTCAGATTAGACTATGACATCATCAGCAGCAGCGACTGCAGAGCGGAGGTTCATTCACAGATACTCCTGCAGTTACATCATTCTACACACACTAGACAGGACATTACACACATGCTTGAGGAAATTAACAGTTTTTGTCAATAATTGACTTTAATAGTTGATGTGTTTTTCAAATATTGTTACAAAATGTGATATCAATGCTATTTAAAAACTATAATCAAATTCTGACCGCATCAAAGGAAGACCGTGTCCAAGAAATGTCATTAAAAGCATTTTTTATATATATAAATAACTAGAATAGAATAACTTATAATTATATACAATAATAATTGATAGCATACTATTTTTTCTACATATATAAAGTGAGAGAGAGAGAAATGAGCTATACATGCTACACATACACTAGTACCGTTCAAAAGTTAAGTGTTTTTTTTGTTTTGTTGAGAAATTAATACTTTTATTCAGCAAGGATGCATTAAATTGACCAAAAGTGACAGTTATAATGCTACCAAATGTTATATCTCAAGTAAATGCTGTTCTTTTGAACTTTCTATTCATCAAATAATTCTGGAAAATAAAACGCATCACATTTTTCACAAAAAAATATGAATCAGCTCAACACTGATAATCATCAGAAATGTTTCTAGAGCATCAAATCATCATATCAGAATGATTTCTGAAGGATCACGTGACACTGAAGACTGGAGTAATGATGCTGAAAATTCAGCTTTGATCACAGGGATTTATTCACATAGATAAAACAGTCTCTTATATCTTATTTTGAATTGCAATAATATTTTTTACTGTATTTTTGATCAGATAAATGATACTAATATATATATATATATATATATATAGTGCCATCTGAAATTTTCTTCTAGAATGATCATTTTTATCAAGCTCGTATATTTAAATTTAATAATTTCACTTAAATGGCAATGAAGATTACCTATTAATTGTCATTTAAGTGAAATTACTGAACTTAAATATACGACCTTGATAAAAATGATCATTCTAGAAGAAAATTTCAGATGGCACTTAGAGGCTTTTGCATCTGAACTCTTCATATATACATGAATATATAACTGAATGACTCTTACTGCCATATACGGTCTGCATCCGGCATCTCTGGTTTTGGCGATGGAGTCGACCAGCTGTCCACTGATGCCAAAATCACACAGCTTAATGTTGCCCTTCCGGTCCAGGAGGATATTTGATGGCTTTATGTCTGCAGAGAGATCATGAAACATCATCTAAACCCGAGAGTCTTCTTACAACATGCAAACAAAACTAAACTGATGGAGGTCAGAAATAAAATAAAAAACACAGCATCATCATTCTGCCTCTCTTACCTCTGTGAATAATTTTCAAGCTTTCTTTTAAGTGGTTAAGTGCTTTCACAGTCTGAAACCGACACAGAAGAGCACGTTAATGAACGCTAACCAACGCGTCGCTTATTAAAAGCTCTGAATAAAATATGCAACTCACAGCTAATGTTATTTTCCCTAAAATCTCCTCTGGAATCACTTCGTCTAAAGAGGAATAAACGTATTTGTAGAATTTGTCGAAGGAGATGGACATGAGCTCCATGCATATCCAGCAGTCCCCCTGAAGAAAAAAAAGAAGAAGCACAAAACAAGTGTTTATGTGTTTAGAAAGACTCTCTCTGAAAACATGAGAAGGAAAGCAGACGAACAGACGAACCTCTCTGAAGAGAGCTCCGTAAAACTGGACGATGTAGGGGCAGTCGCTGCTCCTCATGACCACGTCGAGATCCATCAGCAGCTGCTTCTGCTCGCGCTCGTCTACCGTCGACCTGATCCTCTGTACACACACACACACACACACGAGCATTAAACATGACCATCAGCAGAGTCTGATCCACATCGCAGCTTATTATTATCTGATTGATTTCATATCGCACAGATAATGTATAAAACAAGCACTGAACAAACATTCAGAGGCTGTTTGAAATGAGAGAGAGAGTCAGTATAAACCTATGGAGATGTACATGATAATGCAAAAAAGGGCAAGAGCAAATAGAAACAATGGAGGAAGTGATGTTTATTATGAAAGAAAGGTCAGCCTACACCTTTTAATATGTAAAATGATTAGTGCTGACAAATTGATTGCAATTAATCGCATCTAACATAAAAGTTTGTTTTTATATATGAGTGTGTACATACACAAATATGTATGCATATATTATATTATATATATATATATATATATATATATATATATATATATATATATATATATATATATAAACACACATACTGTATATACACACACATATATATTACATAAACACAAATTTTTATGCTAGATGTGATTAATCGTCAAAAAGTCCTCCAAATAGATGTTTACATAAATGGTTGACAAAACAGAAGCACTTTGTATTTTGTACATTATTAATTTTCCAACTTAGATGGTCCAATTCTCCAGTCATCTAAAACTACTAGAAGTCAAGTGAAGTGACCTTTATTTCTATAGAGCTTTATACAACATCACAGTAATAGAGAGGAAAATAACAGAATTAATGATGCTAACTTCATCAAATATGAGAAAGAAATGCAAATTCTGCAGTAAAGCTGCTCTAAACAGACAATAAAGTCATTATTCAGCTGAAGTTAAATATTGATTCAATTCAGTTAAATAACCGTGTTAAGTTTATCACTTATGAAAAGAGTTCAGTTCAGCTATAAGCAGCTCTACAGAAGACAAATAGTGTCATTACTCTGAGTAAGTACTAAACATTTTGAGGACATAACTGTGTGACCAACAAAGATAAAGGATCCCCTGTTCAGGTGGTACTAGTCGCATCAAGCTACATTCTTCAATATTGTTTAGGGACCACCACGAACCTCACGCAATTGATCACTCGGGGAGATTTGCATCCAGCAAGCTTGCCTTTTTTAGAAAGTTCTTGCAACTTTTGTGTTAAATTTTTATTCAATTTAATCTGTGAAACGAGTTTAACTTTCAAAAACAACCTAAAGTATATATGAAACCAGTCAATATCTTATGATATCTGAACTCTTAAAAATTATGCTTCCAAAAGATGATTTTCAGAGTGATGCCATAGATAGAAGAACCACAAAGAACCAAAAATATATATATAATAATTCTTAGTGTGAACCTTTTTCTACTATAAAGAACCTTTTGTGGAATGGAAAGATTCTAGGGATGTTGAAGGTTCTACATGGAACCATTGAAGCCAATAAAGAAGACATATTTGTAAGAGTGTGTCTTACTTTGACAGCCATGATTTGTTGACTGGGTTTGTGCACCATCTTGTTGACGGATCCATACGCTCCTCGGCCGATCTCCCCGAGATCCTTCAGGTCTTCCGCCGTGAAGTCCCAGTGCTGCTCCGGAGAGATCTTCAGCTTCCCAGACGACTCGATACTGTGTGTTCGCAGCCGTTCTCTGAGAAACACAGACGTGCAATGCAAAGAGGTTCAGGGCTGAGCTTGGAAAGGCCAAACCGAAGACTAGTCATGAAACTCTCCACAGAGTTCAAGTTCAGAACGCTCAGATGCAGGAGGTGTAGAACAGAAATGACACTATGATTGATTTGGCTGATCATCACAATAATTCTGCTCAACACTTGAGCTCAACATTTGTCTCATTTGACAAATTGCTTTCTACAATTTAGCAGAATTATTGCACACTAAAGAGAACGTCAACTCGTACAAAGGGTTTATTTTCCCTCATCTAGTTTCCTGATTCATTAAATTTACCATACACATCACCTGAGATTTTAGCAGATTAGAGACGGGCAACAATATAGAGGGAATGCATTGATGTCACTTTCCCGGACTGAGTGGCAGAAGAGCTTCTGCGTGACTGGATTTAACAGAAACTGCGAAAACGCGAGTAAAACAAACAATTATCAGTTTAACTAAAGATTGGACTCGATATAGTTTTTCTTACAACTTACCAAAGATCCAGTGATCATGGATATTGACATGCAGCCAGGAATCGTGTTTCCTGACATTTATATGTGCCTGAATTTGACATCAAGGAAATACATAAAGCTAAATTTGCCTGTGAACACTTTATATAAATACAATATAATCTGGGTGATGATCACTTACATCAATGTTATATCATCTCATCCAGCCCTAAAACTTTTATAGTTTTTTGTCAGTGTTTATTTAAAAATCAATTATGCAGAATATACAATGGTAAATATTTAACTGAGATGAGTACTGCAATGTAAAACTGCAAATCCACCTTTCGCTGCCTGGAATGGATCCAGTTGTTTCTATGAATTGCAGCGATACATTTGCTTCTCTGTTCTGTAGCTTTCTTCGGCAGTCTGTAAAAATATACCTTGTCTTGTCAAATCTAGTCGTACGGTCAAGCTCAAAGCTCTTTCCTGTTTTAGATGTGTTTTGTGCGTTTTCGCAGCATTCACGCTGAAAACAAATACTGCCACTCAGTCTTTTTGCCACTCAGTGGCCGTAACCGCAGTCACTCCAGCTGACGGTGACGACTTAAGCAATAAGCCCTTAGCTGTTCTAAATCCACTGTAAAACACGGCTTCAAGGGGCTTTATAAAACGGTTACTCCATAAAAATATTAATTTTAATATTTATTTTATTCATAAAATAAACACCAGCAACAAAAAATATGTAAGGGATAATGTAGAGCGAGGCGGTTGTTATAGCGAATACAACCCCGACAGGCTGATCAGGATCTTGAATCAGCCTGAAGGGGTTGTATTCGCTATAACAACCGCCTCGCTCTACATTATCCCGCTTATTACATGGCTACCCACCAAATAAATCAATAATTCGACACAAAATATTGATTTAAAAAGGAGTTTATTGATTTAAAAATGATTGTATTGCTTCCGCTAAAGAAAATAGTCCGTTCCGTCTCTACGGTTAGAATCCTGCGTCCATAGCAACGCTCTGTTTTTCATGGCAACGGTGTGTTATACTTAGCAGCGTGTTATCAAGAAATAACAGACCGCATTCTACATTAGAATTCAACCAAGCCATGTAATAAAACGTTATAACACATGTATTCCTCCGCCAAGCAATGTAGTTCCATAGAGGTTGCTAAGCAACACATGCAGCAACAAAGATTCACAAACAGCAGTTGCGCAGTAATACTGATGTAATGCGGTCACAGGTGTGTGTTTGTTGAGTAATTTACAACAGCTTCGAATGCGGCTCAACCAATCAGAATCAAGGACTGGAACTATCCGTTTTATAAACACGCATAACCTCTAGTTTATATTTCATGACAATACAAGCCATCACAGGAGTTGGATCTAAACTCTGCGAGAAGGTGATTGAGTTTGATCAATGTTTTAGTATCAGTCAGATGTGAAAGAGCCGTCAGATGATCGTACTCACATGTGTGGGTTCTGGAAAGGAAGTCCGGCAGTGTTCAGAGTGATTCTGGAAGTAGTTTTGACTGGAGGACTGGCAAAGTTTAACTTCAGGGCTTTACGTTTACCTGACAGAGGAGGAAGAGACACAAACACACTCAGGCGGCTTGAAGACAAAGTTGCGGGTGTATTTTGTTCAGGCTGCCATAGGATGATGATGATGATGATGATGACATCTATAACTAAGCCATGGAAGATGTGGGAAGAGACAACAGTTGACTAGAGACATGCACATCGGAGCACCAGGAGAGGAACCCGAAAGCCAGATTTCCTAAAGCCATCAGGACATGCTTAAGGCCTATTTATACTTCTGCGTCGAACTCACGCCGTAGCTACGTCGTAGGCTGTGTGTAGCGCGCGTACCCTTCGCCGTACCCTGACGTGCACCTCTCCAAAAATGTAACAGTGCGTCAACTCTACGCGGACACAAGCGCTGTGATTGGTCTGCTAGGACCGCTCCCTCTGCAAGTGTAATTGCACGTCAACGCGGACAACGACGCAGAAGTATAAATGAAAACCAACGCGTTACCTACAGCGTAGAGGCTCCGGCGTAGGTCCGACGCAGAAGTATAATGAGGCCTTTAGGGTTTTGAAACATGTTCAATGTACAGTGTGGAAACACACGGAGGGCGACGACGGCTTTAGCAAATCTGGCAGCAGAGGACAGTGACTGCAGTCCGACATGCTCAAACCCTGCGCTTCACATCAGCAAATCTTCCACATCTACTGTGTGTCCACTCACGGCAGACAATAGAGCGTTACACAGATCTGATCACATCCGGACACAAAACAGGAGACACAGAAGAAACTTACCTTCACCTCATGCAAAACCCAAACACTAAATGATGTATGAATCTATCATGTGCACCACAAACGAGAAGGTGCAGCGTCCATCATTAGCACTACAAATATCCCCCACGGCAATGAAGCCAATGCACACAACATGACAACTAGTTATGCACTGACAACATTAAACAAGAGATTGAAAACGGAATTAAAGTTTTCATTGACCAAACCCGAAAATAAAGTTTAGGTAATTATATTTGGGAATTTTTTGTGTTCAAGGAGTTGTGTCTTCAGGAGATAAACTAAAGGCCTTTGTAGTAAAGTTATTGATATTTTGACAAATTATACATTATTGCGACTCTAGAATCAAAAGTGCATCAAAATGCATAAATGAAGAAGTGGCAATTAAACATAAATCTTTCCTCTGAAACTATTTCGGCCGAAACTTTCTTTCACTTTCAAAATTTTTTGTTTTGTTTTTTTGGTTGCCACAATTTGGGTGCATCACTAGACAAAACTTTAAAATAATGTTAAAAAAAGACCATTAAAACAAATTCAACACTGAGTTTTTAAGGAATACTGTATGTCAGAGTGCTGACTTAACTCAGAGTGCAGAGTTATCCGACTTATATCTTTAAATGACTTGCAGTCAAATGATTTTATATTTTATATTATTACATCCTTTTCCAATATTTTTGTATTTTGGTCAGTATATTTTTGTGTTTTGTATAATAACAGGGTAGTTTTGTGACACCATTTCTGCTCTTCTCATAATAAAGAGATGCAGAATTCAGCTCACAATTACAAGGAATTATGGGAAGGACTTTCAAAATGTTATTGTTATCAAAAAGTTTACAGAGATATCATTCACCAAGCTATTCAATGCTTCTGTTTCCATATACACAAACTAGACATGCAAATTACTGAAAATTCATTTATGTGACGATTGAGAACAAATAATGTTTAAGCACCAAAAATATCTTCAGATTAATAGAGAATTGATGCTTAAAGAGTCTTTTTGAGGGTTAACACATCTCTGTGAAATTAAGGACTAGCCTATTTTCCCTCCACCACAAGAATGTGAGGATTCGGATACCAGAGGAACAGCATTTCTGAAATCTCACGGCATGAGCGTCCATGTCCCAACAAGCTTGTGTTTGTTCCAGATGCACATGCCAAAAACATCCCAGCACCAGCAGTGCTCGAACACTAAACAAAATGCAAACCCAAGAAACCGGGAAGACAGCTACAACCCCCAAGGCAATAACCATCACTGCACCGGTTAGTAGAAAAGCCGTCTAAAACACCAGAAGAAACATCCACCAGAGCTTCCATTACTGCGTGTGAATCAAACACCACAAACTGATCAATACAGAAACACACTTGTGTGATTATTTCAGTAATCTGGATCAAGTAAAGGCTGATTTTGATGAATTTGATGGACTAAATCAAATGAAAGTGAGGAGGACCAATCGACTGTCCAGAAGTCAATGGAAGCTCGAAGCTTTAGACTTGTGCCGATTTCTCGCTGAACTCCTCTTTATGTAGATGTCCGAGTTATTATCAAACGGAAGAGCTGACTAGAGGTCGACTAATGTGTGTTATTTAATTACAACATCTAAAGAGAAGAGTGGCCGAAATAATGCTGATATAAACATAACACAGCCTGATGATAAATGAGATGTGCACAAAAATGCTTTAGGGAATATATACGTTTTTTTCAATGTTAAAGTGATATGATAGTTCACCCTAAAATGAAAATTAAATCATCATTTACCCACCCTGGCGTTGTCTTAAAGCCGACCGTATGCCCTTTATGGATCACAAAAGGAGAAATAAAAAAAAAATGGCTCGCTCCGCCCATCCATATAATGGCAGTGAATGGCGAACAGCATCAAGCTTTTTAAAAGAGATGCAAAAGTATCACAGAATGATCCCATGTGACACGTGCCGTATAGTCCAAGTGTTCTGGGGGAATACGATAGGGTTTGGTGAAAAACAAAATTGAATGTATTATTTAATGTACAAAATTCTTGACCTTTAAGAAATCAAGATTAACAAAAATGCGACACGAAATACACTTTCTGGTCCACAAAAGTGGTTGTTTGGATTTAAATAGGCAAATACTTTATGACTGGATTATATGACTGGATCATTATTGCAGTGATTATTATGTTTCTAGCATGTTATGTTTGGCAACAGTTCTTCTAACACTAATTGATGGGGTGTGTACCTTTTAATTTCTTAAACAGCCATGCAGGAAGACACGACATCATGGCCATATTCCAGGAGGACGATATCAAGATTCATCAGACTCAAACTGTGAAAGAATGGTTGTGAGGAGCTTGAAGAATCATTTTCACACATGAATCGGCTCCTCTTGAATCGTGAGCTTAAACTCATTGAAAGTCTTTTTGGGATGTGCTGGAGGAGACTTTACAGAGTGCTGGACTCTTGCATTGGCAATACAATATCTTAACCTAAAATGTATGCCCATCTTGATGGAAATAACATCACAACATTTATTTCTGGTCAAGATATTGTATTGTCAATGCAAGAGTCCAGCACTCTGTAAAGTCTCCTCCAGCACATCCCAAAGACTTTCAATGAGTTTAAGATCTGGACTCAGAGGAGCCGATTCATGCTACACTATCCATCAATTAGGGTTAGAAGAACTGTTCCCAAACATATAACATTCTAGAAACATAATAATCACTGCAACAATGATCCAAATCATACACTCTTATTTCAATCCAAACCGTGACTTTTTCTTTTGGCTGGACAAGAAATCCCCAAAAAGTATCTGTGTACTTTCTTCACTGAGTCAAATATCACAAGACCTGAACTCTGTTTGTCAGATGATAGTTATAATGACAGATGTCAACGCGATAACAACTTATAACGACGAACACAGCGGATATATTCAGCTCAAAGAAGAAGGAACATGGGTTGTATCTTTTTGATATTTCTCAGAACTTGTGTGCTTTTTTCTGGGCGAGACGAAGTCAACTTCAGCGCTAATAGAGTCTCACAAACTGAATGCGTGCGTCGTGCACAGAAGAGCAACGGCCATGTCAAGAAGTGTGTTAAATAATACATTCAATTTCAACACCAAACACCAAAAAACACCAAACACGCATGTGTCACATGCGATACTTTTGCGTCTTTTTAAAAAAAGCTTGATGCTAAGTTGCTATTCAGTGTCAATATATGGACAAGTGTAAGCAAGATATATATTTTTTTAAATTTTCATTCTGTGGTCCATAAAAGGCGTACGGCATTAGAACAACACCAGGGTGAGTAAATTATGCCTTTCATTCAAGGGTGAACTATCCCTCTAAGTTGATCTAGGACTCTCTCAGGACAGAGCGACTAACTCTAGCATGCAGAGCGGTCAGTCGTAGACCGGCACAAGTCTAGCAGAGCCCGCGTGAGGACAGATTAGTGTCGAGGACAGAGGACAGGCTTCCCCAGATGCGAGCACAGAGGACAGACACGTTTAGGAGGCTTGGCTTACTTTGGGGAAGTCCAGACAGGTTTATCTGAAACCCTGGTGGTGAGAAGAACAACGAACACTTCACTCATCAACACAGAAACAGAGTTTGATCTGGAAAAACACCTTCATTTTGTCTCCATAACCTGATCTTCATAGCCATAAAGTTCCCATTAAACCTCAAAATGTAAGAAAACCGGCTCACGTCGAGCATCTGAACCGCACTAAAGCAAACCTTTGTGCCGGGATGTGCATCAGCGAACCGGTAAACATGGGAAACATGCAGAGGAGTTTCACACACAACAGCAACCGGAAATCAGCAGAATGTAAAATAAAGGAAAATACCAGACTATAAAAAAATAAAATAAAAACATGAAGAAGAGAAAATAAAATATTCGGCAGTTCTGGGAAGAACAATTTCACAAGGTCTCACCGTGGTCCGGCATCAGGGAGGATTGTGGGTAAGAGGAGGCAAGAGATAAAGGAGAGAAATATCATGAGGGGAAATTATGCATTTCATTTCACACATTTTAAACAGTCCGTCCAGCTGAACTTCAGAGCGCTAAGAAATGCAGCCTATGTTGGAAAGAGATTCATGTTAGGTTATGACAGATACACTGAAAAACATTGATTTGGTTTTACAATTTTCACACAGAAATTGCAGCAGTTTATGTAAAAAAGAAACACTGTCACTGAATTAAAAGTGAAATTCCGAACGGAGTGGAACTCTACAATAACAGCTTTATTTAGAACTTTGCAAAATCATTTTTAGTCTAAAAACAAGGAAGTTTTGCAACACAAATACGTAATGAACATGATCTAGGTTTATCTGAACACAAGAACGCTGAGATTAACTTCATAAATCATGTGAAGATGATTCATGTGCGTTTCCTCCTCCTGTTCATGTGAAGCCAATGAATAACCTTCCCAACCAAACCAGGCAAATCACATCCGACAGCGCTTTCAGGAAATACAGGAATGGACTGGTGTGATGTTGGAGAACCACGGAAGAAGTGAGAAACTTTTTCAGACAAAAACAGGCCAAACACTGACGCAAAACTGAAGGGTTTTTACGTTGAGATTCAAATTTAACTTCATCCTAGAAGTAAAACTCAGTGAACTGGATAATAACTGTAAAGAAACTGAAACCAGAATTACATATGCAGTATTTCTACACAATAACTAATCAGCAAACATGCACTGACACGTCATCATCTCATCATAAAACAGGTCTGCTTCATATTTCACCACAAAATAAGAATTTAAAAATATAAAGAGTTGCATAAAGTAAATAATTATTTTTAGTGTTTTACTGTCATTTTTACTGCAGCACCTTAAAATATTGTAGTACAGCCATTTTAATACAAAACAATCTGCATGAATTAAAAGCAGTAAAACAAATACTATCATGATGTATAAAAACTCAAATACATATTAATACTCAAAGTCTATAGTGGCAGTAATAGAGGAACTGAAAAATCTTCAATATCAAGACTAATAAAACTACAATAATTGTAATGATCTTGTTGATGACTTTATGATAAACACAATTCAAACACATCAGTGTCCTTGTTCAATCCTGCAATCTTTCAGTCACCAGCTCATATCTTTTAACCACTACACCAAACCATTACCAAAATAAACCAAGACCACTGAAAGAGTCGCATTTCAAGCTAAAATTAGTACTAATTATTGTTAGAGCTGCTGTCTGCTTTCCACACATATCCACATCTGATGTTAAACACAAAAAAATTTAGCCTACACGATTATGGCTGGTCAATGTCCTAAATTAAGCCACATTCTACCTTAAAATGTTAATGTAAAGTTATGGTAGATAATGCCCTAAATGACTCGATCCCAAAAATATCAATCCTAAACATATATCATGTGGTAATTTGAGTCATAAAAATCCCCAAGTAAAAACCATAAACAGATTTATGTTGTAGTTAACCTCAGGGGTTTTCAAAATGGGGGCGTTGAAAAGATTAGAGAAAGAGTGTAAAATAAATCATAAGAAAAAATGCGTTTAAAATAAATAAGGAAATAAATAAATAGCCTAAATGTTTTATTAAAATAAATTTTCTATATATACATAAAGCATGCATAAGTAAATAAATTTAAAATAAGATTAAAAATAAATTAAATAAAAATTGATTAAAATAAATAAGCAAACGAGTAAATATATAAACGAATAAAAATAGAATAAAATAAGTAAACAAATTAGTAAATGAATAGGCTAAATAAGGAAATTATTACAATAGTAAAGTACAATATGTGTAGAAAAAACGTAATGTAAAAGTAGAAACTAAATATTTTTAAAATCATATTTTGGACATTTTTAATATTATGTTTTCATAGTATAACTTGCGTATTTACACAACTATAAAGATGACTTTTAAATGTTGATGATCATATTTGGGGCCCTTATTAGCATCTAAAAGATTGAAAACCCCTGGTTTATGTGATTGATAAATCATCTTTCCATTGATTCAAGAGTCACTTCCTTAAGAGACCAGCTGTGAATATGTGTGTGATGATCCACAAATGATTTAAACAACATCTTAATCTTTTCATTGATTAATAAACAACAGTTTAATCCCCAAAGATCCACGCGCATTTACCTGAATTTCACATTAGCATTAAGGTATCGTTAGCCTGTTAGCCCTCCAGCTAAACATGTCAACAAACTCCAATGACAGCCACAAAGCAAACAACGGCATTAAACGAATTAATATAATACTGACAGAGACATGGACATACAAAATATTAATTTATAAACAGTTTGCATGGTAAATAATGCATTTATGAGGCTGAGAAATGAGATGTTCGCAGGCCTGTCAGTGTTTGACTAAAGCAGTTAACGTTAGCCGAGCGGCTAACATGACTCTAACATTAGAATGAAAACTACAAGTGTAAAGGCGACTGATTTGAAATAAGACTAACATTCAGAGCTAGTAAATGCGATGCTAAATCAATGGCTGAGTGAAAGCTGCAGCGCTGACAACGCAGTGTGTGTGTGTGTGAGATGTGTGTAAACTGTCATCGGATCTGATGATATAACGCTGCGGCTCGGCTGGTTCGGGCGGTTCGGGTGTGTTTCTGACCTTGCATGCTGCTCATGGTGCTCATGCTGCTGCTGCTGATGTGCTGCTGGCTCTGGCTCGGGTGCTGCTGTGCGGAGGAGGAGGAGGATGAAGATGATGAAGGGTTACTACTGGAGCTGGACGTCGCCATTTGGGTTTGACTTCCAGCAGCCAGCGCTGGGCTGCAATGCAGAGAGAGAGACAGACAGCAGACTGACTCTCTCTCTCTCTCTCTCTCTCTCTCTCTCTCTCTCTCTCTCTCACACACACACACACACACATAGTTAGAAAATAATTTGTGACAAGAAAAAAAAACTAATATGAATTAATATAATATAAAACAAAACATAACAAACCAAATAAAATATTATAAAAAAGAATAATAAAATGCCATATAACAGAGCAAAACAAATAAAATGAAATACATATAATAAAAGAATATAAAATAACACAAAACAGAGCAAAACAAAACAGAACAACATAAATAAAATACAAATAAAATACAATAAAACATATAATAAATATTGTTACATTTTTGAACAACATTCAACATGACCTAAAGATGTTCTTCATTCACCAACACGTCACAAATGCTGCAAATGAAAGAGGAAATATTTGAAGGTTTACCAGAATTGACCCAGACCATGAGAATGACCATAACAATAATGAGGAATAGAATAGAATAGAATAGAATAGAATAGAATAGAATAGAATAGAATAGAATAGAATATTACATGCAAATAAACCAAATAAATATAGTGCAGAAATAGAAAATGAAATAAATCAGTATGGTATTCAGCTTTTTACTGGTTTAAAAATATAATATAATTAGGCTATATTTAATAAAATATAATTAAATAATTATATTTACACACACAAAAAAAACATATAATTAAAAAAAAATGAATAATGAATAAACATGGATTTAGTGTTTGTTTGACTAATTCTCGTTTGCGTTGTAAATCCAATGCCCTGTGAGGACAAATGTCGTAAACTTCATTTCCCATAATGCTTCATCCCGCATTCCGTCATATCCGGAAAACTGTAAAGTTATACAGTTCAGTGTTTAGTGCAGAGAGATGTTAATAAACTCATATGAATAAATACAGAAGAGTCCAAATGACGAAAGATCAGAGTCTCGTTTTCTCAGATCATCTGGAGAGTCTGTAATTTATTCATGTCAGTGTTTTTCTCGCTGGCGACTTTCGTGCAGGTAAATGTTACTTCAGGTTTATTTACATACAATGAACGTAAATTACATAAGAGGTGATTAATGTTAATTAACCGCTTATTTGTGTGTTTATCTTCAGATAAATGATCCGGATGCTGTTTTGTGGATGGTGAGGCTTCACTTTCACATTAAATGAGAAACATTTCTGCTGCTCTATAACATGCTTGTGGTCTGATACTGTTTTATGATTATTTCTGCAGGGTTATGCTGTTCCAGCTGGATTGTGCTTTTTGATTTGCTGTCAACAACAAAAAACAGGAAAGAAGAAAGTGAAGAAGTTTTTCATGAATCCAGCTGAGCGATTCTGCCATCTAGTGGAGTAGAAACACTCCTCATCTGTCAGGAGACAGTTATCATGCAAATATCAACACAATAACTACATTTTAACCCCTTCAGACCTGAAATATGTTTAAAGTTTCTGAAAAATATAAAATTACATTTTCACAGCTCATGAGGCTTCTATAAATGAGAACAAATAAAAAAAATAAAAAAAATGTTTGGCTTTAATTGTAATTTTTTTTTGTCCATTTCAATGGACGTCAGGTCAAAACAGGTGTACTTCACAAAAATGTACCAACATAAAATTAAATAATAAACATAAAAATTGTTGGTATATACTTAAAGCATTTTCTCAAGGTCAAAAACGTTTCAACAGTATACCATTTCAACTTTAATTTTGAGGTTTTTGTTTTACAGATTGCACATTGTTTGTAACAAACTAAATATCTTAGAATCAATCGATATGGTCCTGTTAGAGTCATTTTCTTTGTGCATCTTTATTTTTTTAGATCAAAAACTTGAACATTACAACATTTCAACTTTAATTGTAAGGTTTTTGCTTTATAGATCGCACATTTGTTTATTCATAACAAAATAAACCTAGGAATCAATCAATGCATTCACGTTACAGTAATTTCCTGTGTGCATCTTTGAAACAATTTCTCTGTAAACGATTTTCTTGTATTTTTACAGTACATTACTGGCAGCACGGTTGCCAGCAAGTTACTGTATTTCGATTTCCAGTAACTGTAATGTAATTCACTTTACAGTACACAAGATCAGTACTGTAAACTACCAAATAGTACTTTACTGTATTTTTACTGTATTTCGTAATTTGGTCTGCTTTTGCTGTAATTAATTATACGGTATTGTACTGTAAAATGATACATTACTGCTAAATATTATTATAATTTTCAAAATAATTAGTAATGACGATAATATAATATTATAATAATATAATATGTAGTTATTAGGAAAATATAGGCTATAGTAGGAAACAATACTATGGAAGTCAATGGCTACTGTCAACTGTTACCGACATTTTTTAACCCTTTCACGCATAGTGGTCACTACAGTGGACAGCTATTAAAAAAGCATTTTCTTGAATTTGCATGGGTTTTTATGGCAAAGTTGCACATCAATCTCTTCATTGGACCCTGGTGCATCATCCTATAAATTGCAACCAAGTGGCAAGCCTTTGTGTTTCGATTTTTTCCCCCTCCAAACCAAGATGGCCAAGGGTCAGTCAGGCATGCCAAGTTGCTCCAGAATATCCACCCATTCCTTCTATCCGAGACTCTTGTAGGTAAAAAAAATATTGCAGCATAAAGCAATATCTAATGAGTCATATCACAGTAAAATTTTCCAAGTTTTGATTTTAGATTGAGAGAAAACTCTGATTAATCACATGTCCACTGTAGTGGACGTCATGCATGCAATGGCTATATTTCAGCTACAATTCATAATTATAATGTGAATATTGTTTTTGAAATTTAAAACTTAAAAACTTAATATGCATTGATTTTTTCTACTGTAAATAAATGTATTTGTATTATTAGAATGTAATTTTCATTGACATCGAAAAAAGTCATGTGATTACATAATGTATGACACTTGTAATGCATTACTTTACTTGTTAGATCAAAAAGTAATCTGATTTTATAATGCATGTTATTGTAATGCGTTTTTTTACTAATAACATCAAAAAGTAATCTGATTACGTAATGCATGTTACTTTTAATGCGTTTCTTTACTCATAACATCAAAAAGTAATCTGATTACATAATGAATGTTACTTGTAATGCGTTTCCTTTCTCATAACATCAAAAAGTAATCTGATTATGTAATGTGCGTTATTGTAATGCGTTTTTTTACTCATAACATCAAAAAGTAATCTGATTACGTAATGCATGTTACTTGTAATGCATTTCTTTACTCGTTATATCAAAAAGTAATCTGATTAGGTAATGCACATTACTTGTAGTTAATTACTTGTTAGATCAAAAAGTAATCTGATTAGGTAATGCATGTTACTTGTAACACATTACTTTACTTGTAACATCAAAAAAGTAATCTGAATGGGTTATGCATGTTACTTGTAATGCGTTACCCCCAACACTGATCATTTCAGATGAGATTGAAAAAACGTATCGCTAGGTTTTCTCAGAGGAGGGCTATGATAGAAATGTGCATGTCCATCTTGAACATAATCAGAATGATCAGCTAATAAGGGTAAATCTCCATACTCTGGTGCACTGGAGGGAGCATCTGAGTGGTTTCCACAGTTGTGCCTTGACAGGCTGTAGAAAATTCTGATGGAATCACGTCCTCATGTTCTGATATCATAGATGCGCGAAGTTCAACTTGTATGAAGTTGTATGAAGCCTTTGCAATATTTTGCATTTATATTTTTTGTATATATTTTATAGTTTTCACATTATTTGATATAATTGCATTGATTAGTTTGTTAAATTCACATACTTTATCTGTTTGATTATTTTCTTATATTAAATACAGTATATCTTCAGTTTAAGCCAACCGCATGCTGTCCACTCAAGTGGACATCTGAAGATCTCTTTGAAAAATAAAATTAAAATCAATTCTTGTTTTTCATGCCCTAAGAGCAATAAAAACACATAGGAAAAAAAATCCTGACTGAGGTTATCATAATTCATGCATGAAAGGGTTAATACGATTTTGTTATTCGTTCAAAAGTCAAGTGGAACACATTGTATCGCATTGTAGGATACAGTATTCCTGTACATTATTTGCTTATTTTAATAAATGTCGAAGGGCATCCATCCAGATGTTTTGTGCGAAACAGAAAATGTGCATATTATGTAAATAGTAATAGTCAAAATACAGTTTCCCAGTTTATCAATTTAACATTAATACAAATATTATATACATGTTTTTACCTCATTAGAAATAATGGATGGATATTGCAATAAAAAGACGAGACAAAAAATACAGACTGTGTTCAAACCACCCGATTCAAACTCGATTGAATGGGCGTTATCAGTGGTTATCAGCTTATAGATATGGGCCAGAAGGTGAAAGGCTGTTATCATCCATCCACATGGTTAACCGACAAATACAGAAGACTCCAGATCCAGTCCCACAGGAATCCAGCTCGACGGTAATCGGGAAATCTACTGGATTATACGCGGGCGGCAACGTTGCGATATTTCTAGCTTGATATTTTCAGGTAAGACCATTAAAATGATTTAAGTTATTTAAATGAGCATTTAAACTGCAATTAATTAGCCAATAAGGGAAAACAATACATAAAATCGTATTGCGTGATCGTGACATGATTGTTGACATGAGATTACCGTATTGCGATATGTCTGCAGACGTTACAGGCTATAGGCCCTATTACGTTATTAGCCTGTCGTTACGTTACATGCTTTATGTGAACATTCGTTGCTAATAAGCAGGTTTTTACGTTTGAAGCTAATGGGGGAATTTAGTTTCTAGTTAAACGCAAAGTTAAACTGTAAAAATGACTTTTTTACCCTTATTGGCTAATTAATTGCAGTTTAAATGCTCAGTTTTATCATTTTAATGGTCTTACCTGAAAATATCAAGCTAGAAATATCGCAACGTTGCCGCCCGCGTCATTCAGTAGATTTCCCGATTACCGTCGAGCTGGATTCCTGTGGGACTGGATCTGTAATCTTCTGTATTTGTCGGTTAACCATGTGGATGGATGATAACAGCCTTCTGCGCCTACCAGTAGGCGCAGGAGGCCACCTTCTGGCCCATATCTATAAGCTGATAACGTACTCGGTTACTAACATAACCTCGGTTCTCTCTAGAAGAGGGAACGAGTACTGCGTTAGATATCTAACGCTAGGGGAAAATCCTTTTTCCGCGAGATATTGAAGCCAAAAATTATCCTTAATTTTGTAATAATGCAAAACGCGTTGCGGCAGCATACAGACATAGGCGAGGCAGCTCGCGCGCCTATTGGCTGTTCTGCGGCAACTGCAGCAGCCTATCGAGCGAGGCCTGGCGTGACGCCAGACCCAATGAGGGTGCTTCGCGCCCGCTGCGTCACGTCCAGCCGAAACGGGCGTGGTCTAGGCCTATAAATACTGCTCGCAGGCAGCTATTATCCGTTTTTTTCACATCTTGTACTGCTGCTTTTCGCAGTCGATCACCGAGCTGTGCTCAGTAGACGCAGCATTCTGAGCTGATAGCATCAGGTCAGATAATACTGGTTAACTAGACCGACAGCAGCCTGGCCTACAGGGCGGGAACCTCTAGGTTGTAAAACCTTATAAATGTAGACGGGGAGGCCCAGCCCGCCGCCGTACAAATATCTTGCAAGGCAATCCCACTCGACCAGGCCCACGAAGAGGCCATGCCTCTCGTGGAGTGCGCTCTGACACCCAACGGGCATTGCATGCCCTTGGAGGCGTATGCTAGCGCTATAGCATCAACTATCCATCTGGATAGGCTCTGTTTTGACGCGGCTAGTCCCTTAGAACGCCCGCTGAACGAAACAAAGAGCTGCTCTGTCTGTCTGAAAGCAGACGAGCGAGACGCATAAGCTCGTAATGCCCTGACTGGGCAAAGGAGGCCCGCGTCTCTTTCCTCATCAGGGACCGGTAGGGCTGACAGGGAGATGACCTGCGCCCTAAACGGTGTGTTTAGGGATTTTGGAACATAACCGTGCTTAGGTTTGAGTATAACTTTTGAGTCATTAGGCCCAAATTCCATGCACGTCACGCTCACAGAGAGCGCGTGTAAGTCCCCTATGCGCTTCACTGAAGCGAGAGCCAGCAGAAACACAGTCTTGAAAGACAGATGTTTCAGATCAATCGTCTGTAAAGGCTCGAATGGTCCACCTTTCATGGCTTCCAGCACCGTAGAAAGGTCCCATACGGGGACTGAGGGAGGTCTGGGAGAATTCAGTCTCTTAGCCCCTCTAAGGAAGCGGATGACTAAATCGTGCCTTCCTATTGACTGACAAAGCATTGTTCTTGAGAATGCTGCTATAGCCGCCACATAAACTTTGAGCGTGGAAGGGGTCCTGCCCTTATCCAAAAGCTCTTGTAGGAAGGAAAGCACCTCCGTCACTCCACAGTCTGTGTGTGACACGCCACGGGCTGTGCACCAGCCCGAAAACACTGACCATTTCGAGGAGTAGAGCCGTCTCGTAGACGGAGCCCTAGCTTGCGTGATCGTGTTTAATACTCCCTTAGGGAGTTCAACATGTACCCGTTGATGGCCCAGACATGAAGGGACCACAATTCCGGGTGAGGATGCCAGATCGAGCCGTGGGCCTGAGAGAGGAGGTCTCTCCTCACTGGCACTGGCCACGGGGCAGTGCTCGCTAGCTGCATCACAACTGGGAACCAAGGCTGGTTTTCCCAGAACGGTGCTACAAGCAGTACTGAGCATCCTTCTTCCCTGATCCGTTCTATCACCTGAGGCAGGAGAGAGACGGGGGGAAAAGCATAGAGCGGGCGGCGGGGCCACACATGAGCCAACGCGTCCCTGCTCTTGGAGAAAAATTCCGGGCTGTGAGCGTTTTCTTGAGACGCGAACAGGTCTACTTCCACTCTGCTGAATTTCTTCCACAGCAGTTGGACTGTCTGTGGGTGTAGAGACCATTCGCCTGCCGGAACATTGTTCCTGGACAGTCTGTCTGGTCCTATGTTTAGGAGCCCTGGCACGTGCGCTGCTCTCAGCGAGCGCAAGTTGCGCTGAGCCCATACCAGGAGGCGTTCTGCTAGCCTGTACAGGTTCCTGGACCTGAGGCCGCCCTGGCGATTTATGTAGGACACCACAGACATGTTGTCCGAGCGGACCAGGAAGTGGTGTCCTTTTATTTGGGGACAAAAACGCGTCAGCGCGTTGTCTACTGCCAGCATTTCGAGGCAGTTTATGTGCAGGAGCTTCTCCCGTTCTGACCACTGGCCGAAGAACGTTCTGCCCTCGAGCAGCGCTCCCCATCCCGAGGTGGATGCGTCCGTGGACACCACTTTCACCCTTGAGGAAGTCCCCAGGCTTACACCTGATTGGTACCAGTCGTCCGCTCTCCAAGGTTTCAGAGCTGTGACGCACTTCTGATTGACCTTGAGACGAAGCAGACCGGATGTCCACGCTTGGCGTGGGACTCGCGCTTTCAGCCAGAACTGCAGCGGGCGCATGCGGAGCAGGCCCAGCTGGAGCACTGATGATGCTGAGGCCATGAGACCCAGCATCTTCTGAAATTTTTTGAGCGGGACAGACGCGCCGCAGCGGAACGAGTTCTCTGTACGCTGAATGTCTACCACGCGCTGTGGTGATAGTCGCGCTATCATGGACAGCGAGTCCAACTCTGTGCCCAGGAAAGATATCGTCTGACAGGGGGACAGAGAGCTCTTCGCCCAATTGACACTGAGACCCAAATTCTCGAGGTGATTGAGTAAAATGGTCGTGTGTTCTATGAGCACTGAGCGAGATTGCGCTAGAATCAGCCAATCGTCCAAATAGTTCAGTACTCGCACGCCCCTCATTCTGAGGGGTGCGAGCGCCACATCCATGCACTTCGTAAATGTACGGGATGCCAGGGATAAACCGAACGGCAGGACTGTGTATTAATATGCCTGGCCCTCGAAGGCAAATCTCAAATATCGCCTGTGACGTGACGCTATCTGTATTTGAAAATACGCGTCTTTCAGATCTATTGACACGAACCAATCTCCTTGGCGAACCTGCGCGAGGATTTTTCTGGTCGTGAGCATCCTGAACTGTCGCTTCACAAGCACTCTGTTCAGTCGCCTTAGATCTAGTATGGGTCTGAGACCCCCGTCTTTCTTCGGTACCAGGAAGTATCTGCTGTATAGCCCTCCTTCGCTCTGAACTTGAGAGAGAGGCTCTATGGCCCCTTTGTTCAATAGTTTCGCCACTTCGCCCTGAAGTAAATGTGCTACTTCTGCTTTTACCGTGGTCTCGACGCGCGCTGCATAGCGGCGAGGGCGTCGGCGAAACTGTAGCCAATAGCCTCTTTTTATAATGTCCAGCACCCACTTCGAAACCCCGGCAGCTTTGCCCATGCGTCTGCATGAATAGCTAGGGGTTGAATACGAAGCGCGCTCCGTTCGCTCAGCGATGGGGAGGCTTCGGTGTGCTGTAACACAAGCGTCGCGCTCGTGACATTTGAGGCATGGGGCGCGCTGATAACAGCGGGCAGATTGCCCGCGCTCGACTCCTCTGCGGCGGTCAACCGCGAGGGGGAGGGCTGGGCGAGTCCCGTGTTAACTGTCATGTCTATGTGTGGATGTGGGCGCGGGACAGCGGGCACATTTATCACACCGAAAGCGTTGTTCGCTTGAGTGAAGCGAATGCACGCTGGTTTCGTTTTTACAGAAACCGTGAGACATGCACAACGTGGTGTTTCTGGGCACTGGGTAGTGGGCACATTTACCACGTTTGAAGCGCAACCGATCTGAGTCGATTTTATGTGGACCTGTGTGACAGGCTGTGCTTGTGTGTAGAGATGGGCATTGGGCAGTGGGCATTCTTACTACACATGAGACACCATCGGCCGTGGCCGGGACACCAGAAAATACACTCTCTTGGGGATTTATCTGGGTAGCCGTGAAAACGGCATTTGTGTGCAGGCAAGCGGGTGACAGAACCGGCTTGTTGGCTGCAGAAAACACTGGAACAGTCACATTTTCTGGAACTGGACGAGCGAATAACTTTGGGAGTCCGGCCGCAGCGGGACTCGAACACCGTCTTTTTCCTAGGCGTGCTAGGACGACTTTTTTTTTTTTTTTTTGCAAAATACACATCTGCAGTCGCCTTTTCAGGGAACTGACAGAGCGAGCATTGACGGCATAATTTTATCTGCCGGTAGACCCGGGATCGAACACGGGTCTCTCGCGCGCAAAAACTGAGAGTCTGCCACTGAGCCACAGGGGGAGACACATGGTCATTCAGTTAGCGCGAGTATTATCCGAGAGCGTCAACGTGCTGGCGTTTGTTTGCAGGCATGCGTGTATTACAACAGGCTTGCTCACTGCAATATAGACATTTCCAGTCGCCCGAACTTCAGAGGGGAATGAGAAATGTCTGAGGAATGGAGGTCGGTCCGTCCGCAGCGGGACCGGAAACACTCTCTTTCCTCCTTACGCCAGTGACGCACGGAAACCATAGAAACGGTGTTTGGGTGCAGGCGAGCGGGTTGTACAACGCGCTCGTTGGCTGCAAAATGCACGTCTGCAGTCGCCTTCGGGGAACTGACAGAGCGAAGCATTGGCGGCATAATTTTATCTGCCGCTAGACCGGGATTCGAACACCGGTCTCTCGTGCGAAAAACCTACGATTCCTCCACTGAGACAGGGGGGGAACACAAAGGCTTTAGATGCACGAGCATATATGAGCGGGGCGCAGAGGCAGGGTAGCTTTCTTATAACGTAAAGAAAAACTAACCCCGACTGTCCGCTTCCAGCCTCCCTTGTGAACGGCGCAGTTTGCGCGGCTCGAACAGAGGGAGAGAGAAAGCTAGCCCCGTGACCGTCCTCTCCTGACATCCCCTGTGAGCGGCGCGGTTTGCGCGGCTCGAACAGAGGGAGAACAGGTATCGTCCCCCAAGCAGGCAAGGCAAGCGGGCGAACCGGCGAGCTTTGCGGGTTGCGGGTTGGGGGGGGGGGGGGCGGAGGAGCAGTCTCGGAGAAGATTGTACACACATACATAAACACAGTAGCAAAGAAAGGATATAAAGCCGGAAAGCGCAGCAGGAAGGCAAGGAAGGCGGCACGGCCAGCGACTTCAGTGACTCGTCCCGCTGAAGGTGCTCTCTCTCAGACGGCGCGGCTTCTCTCCAGCTCCAGCGATGCGTGTGCTTCGCTTGAAGGATGAAAAAATCGGATAATAGCTGCCTGCGAGCGGTATTTATAGGCCTAGACCACGCCCGTTTCGGACCACGCCAGGCCTCGCTCGATAGGCTGCTGCAGTAGGCTTTATGCCCAGCTCCACTACTTCCTGAACTTCAGCCAGCTCCTTTGTTTCCTGTCTGCCATTATTGGACAAACTGATTAATCCAGGTGTGCCTGACCTCAGTAGTCACAACAACAATAATCAGACACACCTGGATTAATCAGTTTGTCCAATAATGGCAGACAGGAAACAAAGGAGCTGGCTGAAGTTCAGGAAGTAGTGGAGCTGGGCATAAAGCCTGTTGCCGCAGAACAGCCAATAGGCGCGCGAGCTGCCTCGCCTATGTCTGTATGCTGCCGCAACGCGTTTTGCATTATTACAAAATTAAGGATAATTTTTGGCTTCAATATCTCGCGGAAAAAGGATTTTCCCCTAGCGTTAGATATCTAACGCAGTACGAGAGACGTCTCGTAAGAGAACCACTGATAACGCCCATTCAATCGAGTGATAACGTTCGAAACAGTAAATAAAGACTTTTTCAGCTTGTTCTTCACACAAAACTATGACATCTGAACGCATTCATCATTCACATACAAAATCCCACGTTTTGACCATCATTAGAGATTATGGTAGAATTTCGAGTTATAAATTAATCAAATTTATGATCTTTAGAGTCATTATTGTGAGGAGAACGGCTGATCTGCATGTGCTTGTCGCCTCTACGTTTGGACTCATTCTGGGCTGGAAACTTTATAAGAAGGAATTACAGACATTGTCCAGCAAGAGGAAGGAACGAAAGTTTTGAACCCAGATTCAGTCACATTAGAGGAATAACACTAATTTATTTCACCGGCGTAATCTTTGCTCTCAGGGAATGTTCTGGACTCTTGATGACGGTTTTCTGGCTGTTGCTCTGCACACATTCAGAAAGGTAAATATCATTTTTAATATCCATAAATGGTGTTCTGAAAGCTGTGATTCAGTATGAATGTGTTAGTGTTATTATATTATTATGATGAGCATTAATATCTGTTTCATGTCCTGTAGAGGTGCTGTCGGCTCTGAGAGGATGTTTTTCTCGGCTGTATTATTATATTATTATGAGCATTAATATCTGTTTCATGTCCTATTATTATATTATTATGAGCATTAATATCCGTTTCATGTCCTGTAGAGGCGCTGTCGAGCTCGTATGAGACAATCAGTAGGCTATGAGTTTAAAGTAATTTTGAATAAATAAACATTATTGCAAAATAGACTCTTTTTAGTTGAGTCTATTTTGAGTCTAGACTCAAAATAACTCTAAATTAGTTTTTGTTCTCTGAATCTCCTGAATTATAAACTAAATGTACATTACATTATAAATTGTCTGTCGTAATTCTCTAATTGCTTTATTCAGTCTCAAGTCTCTGATGTCCATCCATCAGGTCACTGTGGATGCTTGTTTCTTATAGCACAGATTTTTCTCTCTTGGTTTCGTTTGGATTGTTGAAGTTGGTTTACAGCTAGATTCAGTCTTAAAAGAAAATCACCATTAGCCTACATGAGTAAAAAAAAAAAAGATGTATGCCACAATTATCAACATATTTACATATATTTGCAAAGCCAAGAAAACACATAAAAAAGAAGCAGAATTACAAATGAAGGATAAGACTGAACCCTTATCTTAAATCACTATCAGCACTTGTGGGAGTTTGAGCAAGCACTCATAATGTTGGATAATTAAGCAATAAGCCTCGCAAAGCCGTGTTTTACAGTGGATTTAGAACAGCTAAGGGGCGTTGTTACCCGCTGTTCTTATTGCTTTTATAAAACGGTTACTCCATGAAAATATTCATTTTGATATTTATTTTATTTATAAAATAAACACCAGCAACAAAAAATATAACGTTATATAACACATGTATTCCTCCGCCAAGCAATGTAGTTCCAAGGAGGTTGCTATGCAACATGTGCAGCAACATAGAACAAAAAACGCAGTTGCGCAGTGATACTGATGTAATGCGGTCACAGGTGTGTGTGTGTGTGTGTGTGTGTGTGTGTGTGTGTGTGTTGGCATATGTGGTTTATGAAACCAATTTTCAGGTTTACACACCTGCATTATGAGACCATTTGGTTTATGAGGCCATTTTTGATGTCCTCATAATTCAGAGAATTTAAGTTGATAAAAAAATATGATTTAAATTATGATTATTTAATATGATGACCTAAATGATCATTATATGACTTATTTTATTGGTTCATATTGTTATTTGGCCATTATAACAGTTGGCATGCTTTTTATGACCTTAACAAATAAGGTCCTTTTAAACCATGATGTGTATGTGTGAACTTCGAATAGCGCCTCTGTAGGCGGGAATTGGTATTGCAATACAAAACACATTCGCGCCAAACTACACACACTTTCGCGCCGTTTCATACAATCGCGGGTAAACGTCAGTACCAACCAAGAGCGTGGAGATGATTCGTCGCGCTTGTGGAGCTGGAAAAAAAGTAAGTCCTTCTTATTTTATATTCTGTACATTTATTAAACTTACACAGAGCGCTGTTTAAAATGTGCACATTATAACTTAGCCCTATTCGGAAGGAAAATGTTTCTCGTGGGGACGTAACGTTAGCTAAGTGATTTCAGCAGTAGCTAGTCCTAACGTTACTTAGAAGTTAACTCCCTGCATCGACACTTTAAGGGTAAATTCACCCACATGTACAGTTTAATTGAAGACAAGGTAATCAGATACATGGTTTTTGGGAAAATATAACCACAAAATAACACTACTTATTCACACATTTGGTTAAATTGTGCCCACGTGATACTGCTGTCTACTAATTACATCATATAAGTTAGATAAATACTAATTCCTTAGCTCGTTTCGGACGGTAGGCTAATGGTTTCTCACATGGACGTCTGTAAAAATATTTTTTTTATGATCTCAGCGATAAAACTGAGATGGATCATGGATTCAGACCAATTCGCCTTTTGTCGGTGTTGATCTCTCACCACCCTCGTAAAAATCCCCGGCCGAGTTACCTTACATTAGGCTTCTGTTTTTAGACAAACTATGAGGTCGTGTGATAATTTAACTACCGTCCACATTTACATCTCTAAGTTTACGAGAAGAAATCGATTCAAAATCCAGTGTTAAAACCCTTTTTGAGCACTCACGAACAACGTTAAAGTAAGAATTCGCTCCTCCACTGTGCATAACGTTAAATCCCCATTAGAATCCATGAGTTTTAGATAAGTACTTTTTCTTTTTTTTTACATAACGTTACGTCCGAATTGGGCTTATGTAACGTAAATAAAACGAGCTATGGAATTAGTAACTTACAAGGTGTTCAAGATTTATCTACACGAGGTATTAAGTACACATTAGTATTATGAGCAGAGTCAGCTTGTGTCTACTCACGTAAAGTTACCTTCTACAGAGGTTTGTCAATATATTTGTCTCCTGAATCTTGTTTTCTAGAGAAATTCTGTTATTGTTCCTGTTTGAGAGTAAGCAGTTCTCTGTGTTTTAATTAGTCTTGTGTGTGTTTATTGTGTGTGTGTTATAGTCATGGGTTATGAGGTCATGATTTGGTATATGAGGACTCAGTATAGTGACTGTATATGATCCAACAGTGATCTGTGTTTATTGTGTGTGTGTGTTATAGTCATGGGTTATGAGGTCATGATTTGGTATATGAGGACTCAGTATAGTGACTGTATATGATCCAACAGTGATCTGTGTTTATTGTGTGTGTGTGTTATAGTCATGGGTTATGAGGTCATGATTTGGTATATGAGGACTCAGTATAGTGACTGTATGTGATCCAACCGTGATCTGTGTTTATTGTGTGTGTGTGTGTGTGTGTGTGTTATAGTCATGGGTTATGAGGCCATGATTTGGTATATGAGGACTCAGTATAGAACTGTATGTGATCCAACAGTGATCTGTGTTTATTGTGTGTGTGTGTTATAGTCATGGGTTATGAGGCCATGATTTGGTATAGGACTCAGTATAGTGACTGTATGTGATCCAACAGTGATCTGTGTTTATTGTGTGTGTGTGTTATAGTCATGGGTTATGAGGTCATGATTTGATATATGAGGACTCAGTATAGTGACTGTATGTGATCCAACAGTGATCTGTGTTTATTGTGTGTGTGTGTGTGTGTGTGTTATAGTCATGGGTTATGAGGCCATGATTTGGTATATGAGGACTCAGTATAGTGACTGTATGTGATCCAACAGTGATCTGTGTTTATTGTGTGTGTGTGTTATAGTCATGGGTTATGAGGCCATGATTTGGTATATGAGGACTCAGTATAGTGACTGTATGTGATCCAACAGTGATCTGTGTTTATTGTGTGTGTGTGTTATAGTCATGGGTTATGAGGCCATGATTTGGTATATGAGGACTCAGTATAGTGACTGTATATGATCCAACCGTGATCTGTGTTTAAGTCTTGTGTGTGTTTATTGTGTGTGTGTTATAGTCATGGGTTATGAGGCCATGATTTGGTATATGAGGACTCAGTATAGTGACTGTATGTGATCCAACAGTGATCTGTGTTTATTGTGTGTGTGTGTTATAGTCATGGGTTATGAGGTCATGATTTGGTATATGAGGACTCAGTATAGTAACTGTATGTGATCCAACAGTGATCTGTGTTTATTGTGTGTGTGTGTTATAGTCATGGGTTATGAGGTCATGATTTGGTATATGAGGACTCAGTATAGTGACTGTATGTGATCCAACAGTGATCTGTGTTTATTGTGTGTGTGTGTTATAGTCATGGGTTATGAGGCCATGATTTGGTATATGAGGACTCAGTATAGTAACTGTATGTGATCCAACAGTGATCTGTGTTTATTGTGTGTGTGTGTTATAGTCATGGGTTATGAGGCCATGATTTGGTATATGAGGACTCAGTATAGTGACTGTATATGATCCAACCGTGATCTGTGTTTAAGTCTTGTGTGTGTTTATTGTGTGTGTGTTATAGTCATGGGTTATGAGGCCATGATTTGGTATATGAGGACTCAGTATAGTGACTGTATGTGATCCAACAGTGATCTGTGTTTATTGTGTGTGTGTGTTATAGTCATGGGTTATGAGGTCATGATTTGGTATATGAGGACTCAGTATAGTAACTGTATGTGATCCAACAGTGATCTGTGTTTATTGTGTGTGTGTGTGTTATAGTCATGGGTTATGAGGCCATGATTTGGTATATGAGGACTCAGTATAGTGACTGTATGTGATCCAACAGTGATCTGTGTTTATTGTGTGTGTGTGTTATAGTCATGGGTTATGAGGCCATGATTTGGTATATGAGGACTCAGTATAGTGACTGTATGTGATCCAACAGTGATCTGTGTTTATTGTGTGTGTGTGTTATAGTCATGGGTTATGAGGTCATGATTTGGTATATGAGGACTCAGTAACTCAGTGTTTCCCCTATAAATTTCTACAGCAGCTGTGCTGTTACGTGCCGGAGGTTGTTACCAAGCCGCTCGCGGGGTTTTTTTAGGTTTTTTTTTTATAACCCCTTAAAACATGACTTCTGACAAGTTTTGTGGATAGAAATGGCCATTTTGAGACATACAAATTTGACACACCATCAACAGAAGGCATGATTATTGCAGCATGTACCTTGAACTGGCCACAAACAGGATTAGGACAGGATTATTCATGTTTTTCATTATTGTTAATTTTCAGCTGTAAGGTAGAAATTGATAGTGGAAAAATGAAACTCTTTCCTCCCTCACCTGCACTACTGATCTTTTTTTCTGTAACACACTTTAGCACTTAGATACATCATCATGTAACCAATACTTTAATTTATTTTATCCTGTAGACATTTTGAACATTAAAATGCAAATGAAACTTTTCAACTTTTTCAACTTTTGACTAGCTTGCATAGCCTATTTTACTTCACTAACCTCCAGGGACGTGCAAAGAGTTCATCAGGGGCTCAAATGTAAGAAAGGGGCAATATGTTATATATATATTAGGGCTGGGGTAAACGATTATTTATTAAACGATTAGTCGGGCGATTATTTTATCGATTAGTCGACTAATCTAACGACTAATTTGAATTAATTATCCTGTCTGTTATTCGCATATCTCTGTCGAACCGTTACTCCGATGGATTTCAAACTCGACAGCTGTCTGGGCACGAGTAAGTGCAGTGCCAAGTTTGACATTGTTTGGATGAGAAATGCAAAAGATATTGTTAAATATATCAGTAAAAGAAGCACTTAGAAGGTTGTGGTTTAAAAAATAAACATTCTGACATAAACACACTGTCAGCTACAATGTTTACTTCTGAATAATATAGTATAAACTTGATAAATCCATTTTGATTAATTTGAGTAAAAAATGTTTCTTTACCAAGAAAGTGGCAAGATGAAAACCACTATTTTCTGTTTCAAACTTTCACATAGCATCTTTAGGTTATAATAACAGAAATAATTCAAATCCAGATTTAGATTTTCAAAGATTTATTATAAAAACAGATAATTTTTTAATCTCACGTTTTTTTTTTAATGCAATTAATCCATTGAATCAATATAAAAGTTATTTTTCATATTGAAATTGTTGAAAATAAACAACAAAGTAAGTTGATCCACATGACAGCCTCTGAACTCGGTCAATACTAATCTTATATTTAGCACGTACTGGACTAAACATAGGCTACATTCAATCAGCGATCGCTAAGAAATACCTTCTGAATTTTTTTGACGGCGATTAGCTGTAAAATGGCTTGGTCCTGCTTGGTTTTCGTTGACTTTGAGTACAAAAATTGAAAGTTTTTTAAAAGATCCCCTGGGGTTAACGTGTCAGCATTCGACATAAGTTTGACGCTGTCGTGTGAGAACAAGCAACAGTCGGCATTTCTCTTCCTCCCGCGTGCTTGCATCTTGTTAATCTCCTCACGTAATATGATTAGATTTCAATGGCTTACATTTCTTCCCTACGGCAGAATCCACCACAGGTTCATCAATGCCGTCAAATGTATTACATGTTTTGTTTGTTTGTTGATCAAAAAGTACAAAGTAGATAAGGAAAACTAGGATGCCGAGTGTATTCAAAGCGCCACCGTTACTGTTTACAATGCGTGGAATGGTGCGCTGTGATTAGTTGAGCGGATTTATCACATTCTGCAGAGAAAGGAGACTGGCGTTTGTCGCGGTTTGGAAAGAAAGGGAGAAAACATGACAGAATAACACGGCGGGCGAGCTGTACCTCCGGGAATGGTACCATTTTTTTTTCGACGCACCGCTACAGCACTAATATATATATATATATATATATATATACTAGGGGTGGGAATCACCAGAGGCACCACGATACGATATTATCCCGATACTTAGGTCACGATACGATATTATTGCGATTTTAAACATATTGCGATATTCTGCAATATATTGCAATTTATTACCTTTTTCCAACTTCAAATTATGTCCGCAAAGGAAAACTGTCAACATCTGTTTGTTCATGTCACATCAATTTTAATAATCTCCGTTAATAATCTGTTACACAGAACTTTATTATATTAAATATTAATCAAAAATGATTCACACCTTCACAAAATCCAAACATTCAGTGTAAGAGTAAAACAATGACATAACATTATTTATAGTAAGTTTATTTGATTCACATCTTATTTAGAGTTTTGACCTCGACAACCCAACTGCATTTACCGCAAACAGTCTAAACTAAAAGATTGCTTTGGTTGAATCGGTTCAAAGGAGTCATTAGTTCGCGAATCGGACGTGTCATTAGTGGACTTGTACAACGCGTGTGATTATCCCGGCAGCCAGGACATCGCACAAGATTTGTCAACACAGAAAACATTTCATCATTGGATTTTGTTTTGCTTATTGAAAGTGTTTTTCATGTCAGCTGAATGTGCGGAACGCTTTTCAGAAAAGATAAGGCAACTTTTTTTGCACAACACCCAGCAGTAATTCAGGGAAAAAATACCCGAATGCTGCACGTGAAACTTCGGTCTTCCGATCTTTTACCATCGTGTCAATTCTCAATTGATTTTGATTAACATGCGCGACGGAGCGAGAGTGAGAGAGAGCAAGACAGTTTGAAGACGGCGAGGGTGCGCGCGCGCGACCGGGGCTCTCTCTCTCTGCTCGTTCTTTCAGGAATATGCGCATTATCGCAAGCGCAGCAGTCATGTACATCACTCACCGATCAAATAAGGCTTTGGCGAGACAAAAAATTGCTTGTGAGAGAGACGCGCGAGTGACAGAGAGACGGAGGGCAGGGAAAGGAAATGCAGCTGAATGAATATGCTGCGTGTTTTAAATTGCGTAAAAAAATTTTTTTATAACGAAACGCAATATGTGGCCAGTGTTGATTCTGTGGCGCACCGCCACGAATTAGTTTATGTGTGGGAAACACTACACTGAGTGCATTTCTGATTTCTTTCTCTGATGCTGCCATGTTTATTTTATCTACGTCCTCCTGCACGCTGACAGTCAACCCGATAGTCACCCCGCTGACCTCACCAGAAAACAAACAGCACCATCTAGTGGACTGAATGAGCAATTGATTTTTAGCATTCTACTACCAAAGTTAAATTCTCATGTGTAATTTAAATAATAAAAGATCGATACTTGGCGCCCGTGTATCGATACAGTATTGCCACAGAAAATATCGCGATACTATGCAGTATCGATTTTTTTACCCCACCCCTAATATATACACATAATATATATATTTAATCGATTACGGCTGGGAATCGATTAAAAACATTAACTAATTAATCGCACAATTTGCTGTGATTAATTGCAATTAATCGCATTTCCCCCAAACTTGTAATCATCAATATTTAAATGTAAAATCACTAATTTAATTAAACACGCAAAAAAGGGGAAAAAAGAAAAATGTCCACACAAATTGGACAGAAAATAGCCCTATATTAAAATATAAAACATCAATATATTATTCTTCATTCAGTTCTATGCAACATACTCAGATTTAACAGATTTATTTTTTGACTAATTATCAAAATAAAGTAGCCTATAGTCATAAAGCTATTATTACCAGAGCATGTGATCAGAGCAGGTCATTTTACCATTGTTGCCCATCATATTCCAGCTCAGCAAACAGAAGTCTACTACTGAGAAATTTCATGTTATTTGAGCGGACTTTGCTTTTCCAGTGCGTGATCGGTAGCCTACAGTACATGATTGTAGGGCTGCTCGATTATGGGAAAAATCATAATCACGATTATTTTGGTCAATATTGAAATCACGATTATGTAACACGATTATTTCACATGACTGGGAACATGTTGCATTTATTAAAAAGACACGGTAACACTTTACAATAATGTTAATTAGTTAACATTAGTTAATGTATTAACTAACATGAACTAACAATGATAAAAACATTTGTTACAGTATTTATTAATCTTTTTTAATGCTATTAATAAAAATACAGCTGTTCATCGGTTGTTCATGTTAGTTTACAGTGCATTAACTAATGTTAACAAATACAACCTTTCATTTTAATAACGTATTAGTAAATGGTGAAATTAATATTAACTAAGATGCTGTAGAATTATTGTTCATTATTAGTTAATCTTAAAGGAATACTCCACCGTCTTTTCATATTGAACTATGTTATTCCCTTAACTAAGACGAGTTGATACATACCTCTCTCGTCTCAGTGCGTGCACTCAATCGCTCTGGCGTGCGGCGAAACTTTGTTCACTCAGTTCATTTAATACGGGCCAAGCAGAGAAGGTACTAAACACCTCTACGTTTTCCCTATTTAAATACAGTTACTCGCGTAGTGTAACTCGACCTAGGACGGTGACACAAAACAAAACGTTGCGCTTTTCTAAGCGTGTAAAATGGATAACTATATTGTATGGCGGAATACCATAGCAAGTGCTTATGAGCACTTCGACTTGGCGGAGTAATATCTTCACTCGTGAAAAATCCTCTCACCGGCCCCCGCTCCCTCTGGTGAAGATATTACTCCGCCAAGACGAAGTGCTTACACGCACTTGCTATGGTATTCCGCCATACAATATAGTTATCCATTTTACACGCTTAGAAAAGCGCAACGTTTTGTTTTGTGTCACCGTCCTAGGTCGAGTTACACTACGCGAGTAACTGTGTTTAAATAGGGAAACCGTGGAGGTGTTTGGTAGCTTCTCTGCTTGGCCCGTATTGAATGAACTGAGTGAACAAAGTTTCGCCGCACGCCAGAGCGATTGAGTGCACGCACTGAGACGAGAGAGGTATGTATCAACTCGTCTTAGTTAAGGGAATAACATAGTTTAATATGAAAAGACGGTGGAGTATTCCTTTAACAAAGGTAAGTTAGTTATAATGCTAATTAATGAACCTTATTGTAAAGTGTTACCAGAGACACCTTTCAACAATTCTTAAAAATCGAAATGTGAACATTGATTGTACTTTTTGAACTATTAGAATAAATAATGTAACAGATAATACTTCAATGAGTATTTTAATAATTCCCGCAGGTCTACCACTTATAATGCGGGAAATTCCCCACAAACATTGATTCACTTTAGCATGTAGATTGTATGAGTATCTTAAATGAATCCACACAGATTATAAAATCAAATCAATAATTTTAAAACTTTCTCCAAGACGCAATTTCACAAACCGCGTGAGTGTTCAGCGGTGATGCGTCTTCTCTCTCTCTGTCTCTCTGTGTCTCTCAAAATGCGCTGGACAAAGCAAGCGTCGAAACTACACATTCGCGTTTATGAGTCGGGACATGATGGAATTGTCACTTGTACAATCGGGCCAGCATTGCATCGTAACTAAAGTTTATCATTTTCACTTCTTTTTAAGTCTTATCAGTTTAAACATTCGAGCTGAGAGAGTTTACGGCATCGGGAGGGGCGGATGTGCGCGTGCGCGCGTCATTCAGAACACAAGACAAAATAAGAGCGTTCTTTCAAAACAGTTCTTTCATAATCGTTTTTACTCGATTATACTATTTTGGTGATCGTTGGGAGCAAAAATCGAAATTGAAATCGAAATTCAATTAATTGCACAGCCCTACATGATTGGTCAGATTGGAGCGTTTGGGCCGTTAACCACAGAGCAGAACGCGCAGCGCAAACAAAGAGCGCAGTGCGCCGACACACACACACGGAACGAGAGTGCGGCGCAAACACAGAGCGGAAAAGACCCGCACGTGAAGTTACTAAACAACCTGCGCGAAAATGAAACCCGATCGCCGAACACGGAGGGGCGGGACGCCATATTTTCCATAGACAGTAAAAAAAAATGGACACAGCGACCCCATAGACTTCAACGGAGAAAAGTTCGTACCGCTTTCCAGGGATGGAAATTAGCACCCGCCACCAGCCAAATGCGGGTGATTTTGTGTTGTGGCGGGTAAACTCGCTTCACCTACCGGCCACCGTGGCGGGTAAATAAAAATAGCATACTGTTTCACCCGGACGGCGGACACTTTTAGAGAAGGCACACCCTTCAAAAAAAAAAGTGGCGTTACATCGCAGGCGTTCGTTAAGAGGTCTGCAGAGAAAACATGAACTCACTTCAGAAAAACGGACTTTCCTGTCCTCTCAGCCGCTATATTGCAGTAGCGCGCACTCTTCAATTGCAAGCGCAAATGCGGTGGAGCGCGCTGTATATCGCTTCACTATATAAAAAACCCGCGTTGTCCAGATTCAGTATCTGCGGTCAGACGAGATGGTGTCAGGCTATATGTCAGTGTCATTATTCTATCGTTATTTTCATAACTTGTTACGAAAAAAAAAATCTCATCTCAGAAAAACCAAATTTCATGTCCTGTCATCGTTATACTGTGCTCGTAGCCTGCACTCTGTAATTGCACGCGCAAATGCGCCGGCGCGTGCTGTATCACTTCTAGGGATGGCGAAAACTAAAAATTTTCTTGACCGACCACCGAGCCTCATTAGCCGGTTGAAACCGGTTAACCGATTAGTTTAAAATATAGGGCTGTGCGCATGAGCAATAGTCACATCGCCGGAACATGCGATGTGAAGGGTATAGCACCCATGGTGTATTAAGAGAATGATATTTCGTAGGCTACTAAAAAGAAAGTCAAAATCAGCTATTTGGGACTATTTCGTCTACAAAAAGGAGGATGTTGACTGGAGTGTTATAAAGTTGTGGATGGTTGTCTTTTTTAAAAAGTCTTTTGTCTTTTATTTTTCGTGTTCGCATTTATGAGGAAAAAACAATTTTACGTGACAGTTCTCCATTACGGACGTGACCGCTCAAAGCGGCACTAAAAGACTGCTTTAAAACTTTCACAGAGACCTCAAACAGAAAGCACAAAGCCTTTCTTTAAAACGAATTTCGTTTTGTATTAATTGTATCTTAATTTTAATCAGCGTTTCATTATCCAATTTTCTCGATTTAATAAAAAAAAGTAAATATAGCAGATAGATATCACGACACGGAGGCGCCAGCGCCTGAACTGGAGCTAACATTAAGCTATCATCCATAAACCGAAACTCAACGTATAAGGTATAGCTTACTCGTCTCACACACCTAAAAAAAAAGAACCATTCAAAACAAAATAAAACGATTTAATCCGTGAAATGTGTATTTCTCTCCGGCGCGTTCACTACTGCGAAGATCGCGAGTCAGATTTCATCTTTGCAGCCGACACAGAAAACACTTGTTTATTAATAGATAATTAAAATGTCTCATCGCAATATTTTACATATTCATAATCATTACTTTTGCTGGTTCTTTGTGACAGCTTTTAGGTGCCGTTTACATGAACGCGTCACTGCACCAGCACCAGAGAGAGAGAGAGAGAGAGAGAGAGAGAGAGAGAGAGAGAGAGAGAGAGAGAGAGAGAGAGAGAGAGAGAGAGAGAGAGAGAGAGAGAGAGAGAGAGAGAGAGAGAGAGAGAGAGAGAGAGAGAGAGAGAGAGAGAGAGAGAGAGAGAGAGAGAGAGAGAGAGAATAAGATTTTTTTGTACCTATTTTGAGGAATGAACAAACAAACATCTGTTAAAGGACAATTCCGGTATTTAACACTTTGAGTCTATTTTGTAGTTTGTTTTGGATGAACTAGAGTGGTGGACAAAGAAATTTTGACAATGGTTCCTGTCGCGACTTTTTGACTATTTTAGAATTGCCCATGACCGCTTTAGAATGGGAGTCAATGGCCATGCACAAACATGTCCTTAAAACAACCCTTAACGTTCGTTTTCAAAACTGTGCAACTCACCGAGTGGTTAGTGGTGTTCGTTGATGATTAAAAACAAATATCGGCGCAATGTATGATTTCAATCCGTTTATTTTTCTATAGTGGAACTATTTTTTCAGATACCTCACAACCACGTATAAACTTCCGCTCTTCCGCAACTTCCGTTGCTCTGCTCACGCTAGCACAGAGAACCGAGCGGAAAGACCTAAAAGACTACAATCAAATGTAAACAGCCCCCTTTCAGTTTCCGGTAGCGCAGTAATATCAGCGAGCAATGAGTCCTCCAACGGAAATCAATGGATTTTACAAAATGCCAAATAAAACACGACAGAAACTGTATTTCGCTACGCTACTTGTTTTTGATCATCAACGAACACCACTAACCACTCGGTGAGTTGCACAGTTTTGAAAACGAACGTTAAGGGTTGTTTTAAGGACATGTTCGTGCATGGCCATTGACTCCCATTCTAAAGCGGTCATGGGCAATTCTAAAATAGTCAAAAAGTTGCGACAGGAACCATTGTCAAAATTTCTTTGTCCACCACTCTTGTTCATCCAAAACAAACTACAAAATAGACTCAAAGTGTTAAATACCGGAATTGTCCTTTAAGAGCGCCGCCACGTTGGACTGCGTAGAACGTTCACCGAATTCTGACAGAAATATGTTCTAATTTTGGAATAAAATATTAAGTGACCTTTTTGTCACTTGTAATGAAGCTTGCTTATTAGTGAAATTATTAATATCATGGAATGGTAATTATTGACTTTAGCCTGGATTGATCATGACTCGCAATATATATCGTTGGGAAAAAAACTATCGAAATGTAGGCTAATTTTTTCCCAATAGGCTATCTAATATTTTCCCAATATTGTACAATATCGTGCCTGCAATTTCGCATCTCTCTGCCGCTCTGCCTCCCGCTTTGGCTACCTTTCTCACCCGAAGAGGCTTGCGGGTGTCGCGTTTTAAGGTGATCATAGTTGATGAGTTAACTGTATTTAAGCACTGTATCACACAAGTTGCAACTTACATCTGTGTCATTCTTTTTGGTGAAATGGTCCCACACACTTCTTTACACGCTTCATCCTGTCGTCTGCCCTGGCTCTAACCTCGAGTGTTTTAGCCTGTAGCCTTTACTTTTCGCAAACCCTGTGAGCGCGCGAACCCAAACGCTGTGACCTCGGGCCAAATGTTTTTATTGGTTTATTAAATACAAACAGGTGAGTTATGAAAAATTAAGTGTGAGGGATTTGTTCACTTCACACAAAAACATCTTGGAATGAGATGGCTAACTGTAGTAGAGTAAAGTCCACTGTCTATAATAGCCTAATTTAGAGATCACTTTTTTTTTTTTTAACCGACTACCGACAACTTTGACCGGTCAACGTTGATACGGTCAACCATCGGTCAAACGGTCATCGGTTAACATCCCTAATCACTTCACTAAAGCGCAAAAGAAATACGAGCATGCAACATCGTAAATTAGTAAGTAACGAAATAAAAGTAAAATACCAATAAATTAGATTATTGGTACGTCATGTGTTTTGCATGCAGGTATGATGTTCATTCTATTTATCAGAAGCAGCTTCCATGTTTCTTTAACAGTTCTTGTAAGTATTGTGTATCACCATGGTAGCCAAACTGTTGTTTCCATAACCCCAAAATGCCACTTATTGTTTATTTCTATATTTTTATATGACTGTGGTGGCTCATACCAAGATTGTATTAACAAAAACTAGTTTGGGACTGCTATTTAATAGCTTAACTTTGTAGGCCTATACTGTTTATTTATCAGTATTAGTCATATTCTTATATTTTATTATGTTAAGTAAAGGGGGACATAACTTGTGTGTGTCAACAATTTTTGTGTAAACAAATGTATTATAATAGGCCTACATAATTCCTAAAAGGGTGGGTCGCAGCTTGATGATCATGGGGAAATGTGGGTTCCATAGCCACACTATTCAAAACATCATTCAATGTGAATTATGATAATCGTAATTAATAATCGTAATTACAATTTCAAGGGAATAATCGACAAATATGATTTTTGTCATAATCGTGCAGCCCTAACTGGAAGCCATAAAAGACCACGAATCATCCAAATTTTTAATCTGCCCTACTCATTTAATGAAATGTATATCAGTTCATGGTGTGTGTGTATAAGAGAGAAAGAGAAAATGTCAGTATTTCATTGAGACTTGAGATTAAATAAACTGCTTGAGTATAGTAGATCTTGTAGTATTAATTTTCACATGCAGTTACACATTGTCGGTTAAAAACAAGAAAGTGGCTGGTAAAAACATTGAGTGGCTGGTAGATTTTGAAATCCACCAGCCACAGTGGCCGGTGGACAAAAAAGTTAATTTCCATCCCTGCCGCTTTCTCCTTTCCACAAGCGCGTGCTTGCTCTCCCGTGGCATCTGTCGTTAATATCCAACCATGAACAGAGGCGCGCCTGAGAAAACGAACGCGCCGCGTCGCTTCTATTATGAGCTTCTTGCCGCGCGCCCACATTTGAAATATTTGCATGTGCACGTGAACGGCCCCTTGGCAACGTGACATGAGCCTAATCAAAAATATTTCCATTTTGTGGCTCTTTCCTCCTTTCTTGTCAACAAGTGGATTCTGAGCCATCGCATTAGCAGCGCCGCCGGTCGCCATGTTTCAGTGTTTTTAGGTGTGTGTAAGTGAATGTCGTGATATTACTGATCATGTGAAGATTTTGCAGCGGCGCTGAAAATCCGCCGCTGCTTAATACATTGTAGGGGAAACACTGTAACTGTATGTGATCCAACAGTGATCTGTGTTTATTGTGTGTGTATGTTATAGTCATGGGTTATGAGGCCATGATTTGGTATATGAGGACTCAGTATAGTGACTGTATGTGATCCAACCGTGATCTGTGTTTAAGTCTTGTGTGTGTTTATTGTGTGTGTGTGTTATAGTCATGGGTTATGAGGTCATGATTTGGTATATGAGGACTCAGTATAGTGACTGTATGTGATCCAACAGTGATCTGTGTTTATTGTGTGTGTGTGTGTGTTATAGTCATGGGTTATGAGGCCATGATTTGGTATATGAGGACTCAGTATAGTCACTGTATGTGATCCAACCGTGATCTGTGTTTAAGTCTTGTGTGTGTTTATTGTGTGTGTGTTATAGTCATGGGTTATGAGGCCATGATTTGGTATATGAGGACTCAGTATAGTGACTGTATGTGATCCAACCGTGATCTGTGTTTATTGTGTGTGTGTGTTATAGTCATGGGTTATGAGGCCATGATTTGGTATATGAGGACTCAGTATAGTCACTGTATGTGATCCAACCGTGATCTGTGTTTAAGTCTTGTGTGTGTTTATTGTGTGTGTGTTATAGTCATGGGTTATGAGGCCATGATTTGGTATATGAGGACTCAGTATAGTGACTGTATGTGATCCAACAGTGATCTGTGTTTATTGTGTGTGTGTTATAGTCATGGGTTATGAGGTCATGATTTGGTATATGAGGACTCAGTATAGTGACTGTATGTGATCCAACAGTGATCTGTGTTTATTGTGTGTGTGTGTTATAGTCATGGGTTATGAGGTCATGATTTGGTATATGAGGACTCAGTATAGTGACTGTATGTGATCCAACAGTGATCTGTGTTTATTGTGTGTGTGTTATAGTCATGGGTTATGAGGTCATGATTTGGTATATGAGGACTCAGTATAGTAACTGTATGTGATCCAACAGTGATCTGTGTTTATTGTGTGTGTGTTATAGTCATGGGTTATGAGGTCATGATTTGGTATATGAGGACTCAGTATAGTAACTGTATGTGATCCAACAGTGATCTGTGTTTATTGTGTGTGTGTGTTATAGTCATGGGTTATGAGGCCATGATTTGGTATATGAGGACTCAGTATAGTAACTGTATGTGATCCAACAGTGATCTGTGTTTATTGTGTGTGTGTGTTTATTGTGTGTGTGTGTGTTTATTGTGTGTGTGTGTTTATTGTGTGTGTGTTTATTGTGTGTGTTTATTGTGTGTGTGTTTATTGTGTGTGTGTTATAGTCATGGGTTATGAGGCCATGATTTGGTATATGAGGACTCAGTATAGTGACTGTATGTGATCCAACCGTGATCTGTGTTTAAGTCTTGTGTGTGTTTATTGTGTGTGTGTTATAGTCATGGGTTATGAGGCCATGATTTGGTATATGAGGACTCAGTATAGTCACTGTATGTGATCCAACCGTGATCTGTGTTTAAGTCTTGTGTGTGTTTATTGTGTGTGTGTTATAGTCATGGGTTATGAGGCCATGATTTGGTATATGAGGACTCAGTATAGTAACTGTATGTGATCCAACAGTGATCTGTGTTTATTGTGTGTGTGTTATAGTCATGGGTTATGAGGTCATGATTTGGTATATGAGGACTCAGTATAGTGACTGTATGTGATCCAACAGTGATCTGTGTTTATTGTGTGTGTGTGTTATAGTCATGGGTTATGAGGTCATGATTTGGTATATGAGGACTCAGTATAGTAACTGTATGTGATCCAACAGTGATCTGTGTTTATTGTGTGTGTGTTAGTCATGGGTTATGAGGTCATGATTTGGTATATGAGGACTCAGTATAGTAACTGTATGTGATCCAACAGTGATCTGTGTTTATTGTGTGTGTGTGTTTATTGTGTGTGTGTGTGTTTATTGTGTGTGTGTGTTTATTGTGTGTGTGTTTATTGTGTGTGTTTATTGTGTGTGTGTTTATTGTGTGTGTGTTATAGTCATGGGTTATGAGGCCATGATTTGGTATATGAGGACTCAGTATAGTGACTGTATGTGATCCAACCGTGATCTGTGTTTAAGTCTTGTGTGTGTTTATTGTGTGTGTGTGTTATAGTCATGGGTTATGAGGTCATGATTTGGTATATGAGGACTCAGTATAGTAACTGTATGTGATCCAACATTGATCTGTGTTTATTGTGTGTGTGTGTGTTATAGGGCTGTCAACGAATATTCTAAATTCGAATATATATTCGAATAGTTTTAAAAAACAGAAATTCGAACGTGAAAATTAATATTCGAATGTGAATTTCGAATATGGAAAAACACGCCCGCGGAAGCAGATGCGCGGCTCTCTGCTTTGCGAGTGGGCGCGCGCGCTGCCTGAGGGACAGGTCACACGAGTCGCACTGTCTAGCACAGCGTCACTGCTGAAAGTTGACCGTGCACTAAAAAGACAATGGAATAAATTGCAGTCAGTTTTTCCTTTTTTTAATACAAGCACCAAGAATGTAAGTAGCCTTTTTCTTTTTGAATAGCACTTTATTTTTTATGAACCTCAGGGTAAAAGTTCTTTGTTGTCACATTTCTCAGAATTGTGTGCCTCATTTTATTTAACGTTAAACAGAAAAGTTCCATGTTTACCACAGCACAGCTCGCTCGGAGCGTTCAATGTCGGTTCTATACTGTAAAACTTCAATTAATGTTAATAAATTTGTTTCAATCACTGAATGAAGCCTGCTATATTTGTGACAAGAGTCGCGACCTTAAATTGCTTGCACAAAACTCTTGATCAGCACTCAACATGTGCTTATTGTTGTTGTTAATTTAAACCGTTATGCGCAGAGAGAGCGTGAGCGCGAGGGCGGGCGAGAGAGAGAGAGAGAGAGAGAGAGAGAGAGAGAGCGAGAGTGAGGTCTGCGGTCTTGGCCATTAGTTTATTTACTTGGTTTTGTGTTGGTAATACATTGTCAAATATGTTTAAACTTAAATTAACTACCTATACAAGTAGTTATGTCTCTTTGTATTAATTTGTCCTGTTATTGACGTAATGCGCGTCATTGACAAAATGCGCAACCAGTTGTTCGAATAGTTCGAATATTCGTGTGTTTTTTAGAGGGAATATTCGAACGTCATTTTTGAGCAATTTTGACAGCCCTAGTGTGTTATAGTCATGGGTTAGGAGGTCATGATTTGGTATATGAGGACTCAGTATAGTCACTGTATGTGATCCAACCGTGATCTGTGTTTATTGTGTGTGTGTGTTATAGTCATGGGTTAGGAGGTCATGATTTGGTATATGAGGACTCAGTATAGTCACTGTATATGATCCAACCGTGATCTGTGTTTAAGTCTTGTGTGTGTTTATTGTGTGTGTGTGTTAATATAGTCATGGGTTATGAGTAGGGCTGGGCGATATGGACCAAAAGTCATATCCCGATATATTTAGGCTGAATATCGATATACGATATATATCCCGATATTTTTTCCGCAAAGTGAGAGCAAATGTTCAGTCAAAGTCAAAGCCAAATATGACATGTCACAAGTAGTTTTATTGAAACTGGCTATTTCAGTGAACAGTTGCAAAATCAAATGAATAAATTATAAACAGGTTTCTTCACCTTAGGGCTGCACGATTATGACAAGTACTGTCCCCCTTTACTTAACATAAATTGTAAGAATATGACTAGTAAAGACTAGTAGGCTACTAATAAATAAACAGTAGGTCTATGCTAAAGCTATTAAATAGCAGTCCCAAACTAGTTTTTGTTAATACAATGTGGTATGAGCCACTACAGTCATTTAAAAATCTAAAAAATAACACAAAGAAAAATAAAGTGGCATTTTGGGGTTAAGAACGACAGTTACCATGGTGAATACACAATATTAACAATAACTGTTAATGAAACATGGAAACTGCTCCTGGTGAATAGAATGAAAATCATACCTGCATTACTTTTATTTCGTGTAATTTACAACGTAACGGTGTTGCATGCTCGTAGTTTCTTTTGCACTTTATATAGCCTACAGTGAAGCGATAGGCTACACAGCGCGCGCAATTGAAGAGTGTGCGGTGCGCTCCGAGAACAGTATAACGGCTGACAGGACAAGAAAGTCCGTGTTTCTGAGGTGAAAAATAGGTACACTTATGTCACTGCCTGGTAGTTCCTATTGTGCTGGGTTTTCTGAAGTAGTCATGATTCGCCTCTCATAACATAACATGCTCTAAACACGCACGCAGAGTGGAAGGAGGGGCGGACTATTTGAAAATTTGAACTATATCGATATATGCGATATGGTCTAATTCCATATCGCATTTCAAAATATATCGATATATTTTTTATATCGATATATCGCCCAGCCTTAGTTATGAGGTCATGATTTGGTATATGAGGACTCAGTATAGTAACTGTATGTGATCCAACAGTGATCTGTGTTTATTGTGTGTGTGTGTTATAGTCATGGGTTATGAGGTCATGATTTGGTATATGAGGACTCAGTATAGTGACTGTATGTGATCCAACAGTGATCTGTGTTTATTGTGTGTGTGTGTGTGTGTGTGTGTGTTATAGTCATGGGTTATGAGGCCATGATTTGGTATATGAGGACTCAGTATAGTAACTGTATGTGATCCAACAGTGATCTGTGTTTATTGTGTGTGTGTGTTATAGTCATGGGTTATGAGGTCATGATTTGGTATATGAGGACTCAGTATAGTAACTGTATGTGATCCAACAGTGATCTGTGTTTATTGTGTGTGTGTGTTATAGTCATGGGTTATGAGGTCATGATTTGGTATATGAGGACTCAGTATAGTAACTGCAGGGCCTGAATTTCATTTTGGAAAATGGGGGGGAAATCCCCCCTTAGGTGATTCTTATGGGGGGGAATTTTTAATTTGAGGGGGGAGTTTAGACTTTTTTTTAAATTACATTTATCTCGCCTAAATGTATGCTTAGCCTACTCATTGCATTTTTACAATGGGGTCATTTTGTTCTTAAGAATTTACACAACTCAAGGAAGCTTGATTTCAATCTTTGAATTAAATTGAAAAAAGTAGCACAAATAAATACAATAGAATAAAGATATCAATAAAGAGAAATAAAGAGAAAAGTTTTTGCTTAGGTCTAAAACTAGTAGGCTATTCAGAAATACTACAGAGACTGAATAAAGTAGCCTAATCAAATGTAAAATAACACTGGGTAGTATTTTAGTCCTGACTAAATTAAATTCATAGGCTATTAATCCTGATTCCTTAAAATGAAAGCTATGTTTTGTTGTTTTGACAAACAAATTAATGAAAGACACATATGGCTGCTGTCCCTTTAAGAGTCCCGATCGACTCCCGAACACGGATCCTGTTTTCATTATACGGTCACGTGCGATTTATGCTTATTTAAGACATAACCGACTGTGTTTAGATTAGAGGATACTCTCCAAGACCGAAATTGACATCATTTTCTTATGTTTTTGACTGTTAAAGCGATTTATAATCCACGAAAAATAACTTTTGTTACCCGCGAGCTGTTTGTGAGGCTGCTTTACTCTATGTATGTGTGCAGAGAAAAAAGCATCTCTCAGACAGCGCGCAAGTAGCCTACCGAAGAGTTTAAAATCGCGTGACTGTTTAAACTGGTGAGACTTGAAAAGACGTGCAAATGGTAAACTTTAGTTACTCGTGATGCAATGCTGGCCCGATCGACTCCCGAAACGCGAGAGTGTATTTCCGCCGCCTGCTGCGCGCTTAACGATTGCATTGTGCAACCCATTTTGAGAGACGCGAGATAGAAGACGCAGCGCCGCTGAATCACTCACGCTGTTTGTGAAATTGCGTCTCGCAGACAGTTTTAAAATGACTGATTTGATTTTCCATCTGCGTGGATTAATTTACTAATACAACCTGAACCTACATGCTAAAGTGAATCAATGTTTGCGGGAATTTCCCGCATTATAAATGGGAGACCTGCGGGAATGATAAAAAATATGCGCAATACCCGCAATCCCGCACCGAAATTCAAGCCCTGAACTGTATGTGATCCAACAGTGATCTGTGTTTATTGTGTGTGTGTGTTATAGTCATGGGTTATGAGGTCATGATTTGGTATATGAGGACTCAGTATAGTAACTGTATGTGATCCAACAGTGATCTGTGTTTATTGTGTGTGTGTGTTATAGTCATGGGTTATGAGGTCATGATTTGGTATATGAGGACTCAGTATAGTAACTGTATGTGATCCAACAGTGATCTGTGTTTATTGTGTGTGTGTGTTATAGTCATGGGTTATGAGGTCATGATTTGGTATATGAGGACTCAGTATAGTAACTGTATGTGATCCAACAGTGATCTGTGTTTATTGTGTGTGTGTGTTATAGTCATGGGTTATGAGGTCATGATTTGGTATAGGACTCAGTATAGTGACTGTATGTGATCCAACCGTGATCTGTGTTTATTGTGTGTGTGTGTGTTATAGTCATGGGTTATGAGGTCATGATTTGGTATATGAGGACTCAGTATAGTAACTGTATGTGATCCAACAGTGATCTGTGTTTATTGTGTGTGTGTGTTATAGTCATGGGTTATGAGGTCATGATTTGGTATATGAGGACTCAGTATAGTGACTGTATGTGATCCAACCGTGATCTGTGTTTAAATCTTGTGTGTGTTTATTGTGTGTGTGTGTTATAGTCATGGGTTATGAGGTCATGATTTGGTATATGAGGACTCAGTATAGTGACTGTATATGATCCAACCGTGATCTGTGTTTAAGTCTTGTGTGTGTTTGTGTGTGTGTGTGTGTGTTATAGTCATGGGTTATGAGGCCATGATTTGGTATGTGATCCAACAGTGATCTGTGTTTAAGTCTTGTGTGTGTTTATTGTGTGTGCAGGGCTTGACATTAACTTTTTGAGGCACTTGTCCTTCGGACAAGTAAATTTATGTTTTACTTGTCCATGCACAAAAGTCACTTGTCCGGGTAAAGATTTATAATTGTATCTTTTTTTTTGTGTGTGTTTTGCTAATGCAGAATTCGAACAAACCATTGAAAGCATCCAAACACTATCAATATTAATCAAATTCAGTTGAAACTGTAGAAAGGAATGTGTCCCAAGAACAGAGTTCCCCTTCAACAAGAAATAAGGATCTCCAGACTCCATAATACAAAGTAATACTTTGCACACTGGTGCGCAGTGTATCACCAGAGGAAGTGGTGACTCTTGTAGGTATCCTCAGTATTTGCAAGCTAGCTAGACTTACTGTATACTATATCTAAAATAATTTTGTAGACATAGAGATGCACCGATTACATTTAGGGGTGCACGATATATCGAATCAATATCGTTATCGCGATATCACGTTGCTCGATATCATATCGAAAGTCTCGCAATATTTATGCGATATTTTGTTTATGATGCGTCCCGTCCGACATGCACCGTTGCATTTCCCCCGACTGATTTCCTGGTTCTCCTTCTCCATAAACATGAAATCAAGGAGAGGGTTAACTTTTCATGATACAGATTTCCAACAGTGGTCAGAAAGAACAGGGGAGACACTTTGTTTCACTTCTCCCTTGCTCTACCACACAGTCCCCACAACACACACACTTGCCGGCTCGACGCACACACCAGCGTGCAAGTATAAACATCAGGCCACCTGGCCACTTCATGCGTTATCACAGATCGGATAGCTATCTAATTTATCAAAACGATTCCTTTTACACCTGTTCACATAAATGTGTTTTTTGCACAACGGATATAAATCCGATCTTCAATTCCCGCGCTATATGCAGATTTAATGGAGTTCACGTCACCGAACACAGTTATGAGCTGCATTTTATAGATCATCAGCTAAAATGTCAAAATCAAATACCGCAATAATAGAGAACGGCAACAGCCCTGGTAAGATAATTTCGCTTCTTTACTTTTAATTAAGATAACTTGTGTGTAAAGCGTCTGCAACTTACTTTCACTTTGATTTGCGATAGTTTGTGCGTTGGCTTGACCGGTAGATGCTCAGCTGCTCATGCGGTGATGCGTGTTGCAGACGTAGCGTCGTCATATCTGGCCATAACATGACATGTAGCCTATAACACGTTCTCACACGTTTATTTTTTTGTGTTTTTGGGAGGAGTACATTTTACATATGTGGTTTCAACAACCAGATGCATTTACACTTGTCCAGTTTCGTCTGGAATGCGGCCCAGATCTCCTCATGGTTCAGCGATCAGATTCAAATCCGTCTCGAATGCGCTCAATAAACCTTGTTGAAAGAAAACTTGTTTTATTTGTTATGAATCTATTTTGATGCGTTTTCCCATAACTTTTGTAGTTTTACATATGTTTAAAAATATCGAAATTAATATCGATATCGCAATATTCATTATCGATATCGCAATATCACTTTTTGTCAATATCGTGCACCCCTAATTACAATTTTCTAGGCCGATTCCGATTTATTTTTTTTCAAACCACTTTACAGCACACACAAATATTTATTTTTTACCTTTTCTTTAACCCTTTCACGCGCAAGTTTAAAATATTCTAACTGACCCCCCCACCCCCAGAGAGAGTTTTCAAGGCGAACGTTCCCTTTAATGTTTCCATGGCGACGCGTCACGCGATACACCGCAGCCACAATAATACTGTATGACAGATGTGTCGCTTTTATTTCGCTTTTCCTTTTTTATTAAAAATATTCAAACTTGCTTACCATGTCATCAACTAGCCTATCTGATATTCCGATTCTCAAATACGTGTAAGTGAGTGTTTGGTCTTAAAACCTTTATAAATCTTGATCTATAACTTATGAGATGGGCGCCGCAATGTTGTCCTGTCGGATTTAACTTACAGCACGTGAATTCATCAGTTTCTCCCAAAATAAATGCAAGAAAATGGCCGGTGAACTGAGAAGAATAGAGTTGTTTGACTGATATGAATAACACATTTCGGCAAATTATATTTTAACAGATTGTTATTGCTGCTTCCACAGACATCAGTGTGTATTTTACAAACTCCAAATGTATTGTTTTACTCGTGCTTATGTGTATTTAAATATCTGAAACCTAAAATAAACATTATGAGGTTGAAAACACTGCTTAGCTGTGATATATGACAGCGCTGAACGCGTCCGACTCTGGCTCAGCGCCAGCCAACGCGCGAAAGCACAGTTTGAATCCGGCAGTTATGCGACGTCTCAAATCGGTAAAATTAAATCTGTAAAATTATAGACGTAATGAGTGGCACATAACGTGAAGTAACTTGGCATTTTATTTTGTTTGAAATTTAACTTGTCCAGTGGGACAACTAATTTTCTCTTCCACTTGTCCTACAAAAAAATCCACTTGTCCCGGACAAGCGGACAAGCCTTAATGTCGAGCCCTGGTGTGTGTGTTATAGTCATGGGTTAGGAGGTCATGATATGGTATATGAGGACTCAGTATAGTGACTGTATGTGATCCAACAGTGATCTGTGTTTAAGTCTTGTGTGTGTTTATTGTGTGTGTGTGTGTTATAGTCATGGGTTATGAGGCCATGATTTGGTATATGAGGACTCAGTATAGTGACTGTATGTGATCCAACAGTGATCTGTGTTTATTGTGTGTGTGTGTTATAGTCATGGGTTATGAGGCCATGATTTGGTATATGAGGACTCAGTATAGTGACTGTATGTGATCCAACCGTGATCTGTGTTTAAGTCTTGTACACATTAGTATTACGTGGACACAATTTAACCAAATGTGAATTAAGCACGATTGAACTAAACTTTTGAATTAATATGAATTTGTCGCTATATTTTCCCAAAAGCCTTGTGTCTGATAACCTTGTTCAATTAAACTGTACATGTGGATGAATTTACCCTTAAAAGTGTTGATGCAGGGAGTTAACTTATAATCAAAGCTTGAATATAAACCAGTAGTCAATCAATATAAAATGATTCATTTTTATTGATTTACATTTACATAAACATTTAAGTTATCTTAAACTGAAGGAGGTAAACAGAGTTCAGAAAGCACTCTATTTATAGTACTAGCCTATATTTTGTCAAATGGTTTTAAATTAGGTAGCCTAACTGTTGTTACTCTGTTCTATTTTGGTCCCTTTCATAGAGAAATATTACAGTATCTTGTATTATTATTATTGCACTGCATATTATGTGTTATTAATGTTATAAACTGATATAATGTTTTAATAGTGAATTTGGTGAGGAGTCGATTGAGAGGATTAAATCCTCTCAAAGAGGCTGAATATTACGTGAGGCTGGCTAAAGACAAGGAAAGCATCACTTGGAAATATATCAGTCAAACTAAAGGTAATATTTGTTTTGTGAACTTTGTCTCATTGCAGGTTAACCACAGTTATCACAGCAAAAAATCCAGAGTGAATTTAACTCTCCTGGGAGTACATACAAGACATACAAGAGTACATACAAGACACTTTCACACTCAAGAGTGTGAAAGTGTTAAAATAAGAGTGTTAAAGTAACCCTGAAGCACAGTTAAAGTTAATGAGATAATTAGGTGATTAATTGAGTGATGATTGATCATTATTGAAGACACCTGATGTGAACAAGCAGAATCACCAAAGAAGAAAAACTAAATTTGTATGTAACCATTATAGTGGTCAGTGTTTGTATTCATTGGGCTCTTGACCCTTACATTTTTAAAGTTAGATTTTTTTTTAATCAAATTATCATATAATAAAGTATTATTAGAAATATTTTATTACCATTGTAAGCACTTCGTCTTGGCGGAGTAATATCTTCACCAGAGGGAGCGGAGGCCGGTGAGAGGATTTTTCACGAGTGAAGATATTACTTTTCCAAGTCGAAGTGCTCATAAGCACTTGCTATGGTATTCCGCCATACAATATAGTTATCCATTTTACACGCTTAGAAAAGCGCAACGGTTTGTTTTGTGTCACCGCCCTAGGTCGAGTTACACTACGCGAGTAACTGTGTTTAAATAGGGAAAATGTGAGGTGTTTGGTAGCTTCTCTGCTTGGCCCGTATTAAATGAACTGAGTGAACAAAGTTTCGCCGCACGCCAGAGCGATTGAGTGCACGCACTGAGACGAGAGAGGTATGTATCAACTCGTCTTAGTTAAGGGAATAACATAGTTTAATATGAAAAGACGGTGGAGTATCCCTTTAAAAACATCTAACATGGCCACTTCTAACGGATTTAAATTGTCTGCTACTTTTTGCCAGCCCTCTCTCCTGGCTTTTGCAGACTTTGAGGTGTTCCCTGCCGTTTTGATTAAACATTAAAATTCCGAATAAACTTCGATTATTAGTTCTTGCTCTGCTGAGGAGAAAAACTGAGCCCGCACTTTGGCCACGCTGAACAGCCAATAGCAGCGTTGCTGATCAATGTTTCTACTATCGATACATATCCCCTTTTAACCAGCGCATGAACGTGCAATTATCTCAGATAACTCAATCCAGCTATACTAATCATATCCGGCAAGTGTGTTCGAAGAACCTAATTAGCCGGATCATGATTAGCACAATAATATCATCTTGCATGTCTCATTTGATCTCGGATGTTTTAAGCAACGTACGAAGAACGAGCCCCAGCTCTGTGGTTAATTTTAAAACATTGTTTTGCATAATAAAACAACTGTTTACCATACTTTTAATTTTGTTTTAACAGGACGAGGTGTGTTTGCAAAAGGCCCTATTACAAAAGGGTCATTCATTGTTGAATACCGTGGTGTTTTAAGCAAGATAACGCACCCTTTTGAACCAACAACTGAATACACATATATTTTTAAGCACAATGGAAGTGAATACTGGTGAGTAGCCGTATCACACAAAACAAATAAAAACAAAAGTTGAGCAAATATTGAATAAATTTTCATTTGGTACTATGCCAGCTATCTTCTTAACCCTGAAACCAATGCTCTGAGGCAGGTTGAAATGCTTACCAATTATGGTTTATCTTCTTAAGTGTAATATTTGTTGATATTTATAATGGTTGGTTTTTATGACCCCTGTAGCATTGATGCATCTGCAGAGGATGTATCGCTTGGAAGGCTACTTAATGATGATACAAAGCCAAATTCCAAGATGAAGAAAATTGTGCTGGATGGTGTACCTCATCTTTGTTTATTCGCCATTACTGACATAAATGAAGGTCAAGAAATTACTTACGACTACGGAGGAGATGACTTGCCATGGCGTTCTAAACGCAGTATAAAGAAGGTAGGGTATAATGGTTTTTTATTGAAAAAATAATGTATTTTTAACTATAAGTAGTGTTAAATGCAGAAGTGTCAAACCTATGCTGACAAACTCAATAACTTGTGAAAAATAGGGATGGAGCCGATCCGATCCAGTATCGGTATCGGGACCGATACCAGCGTAATTCACATATCGGATTTTCCCGATCCAACCTGCGGAGATATCCACGAGTCATGTCTGCGCTTTAACGTTGTCTGCTGAAATGACTCCAAAACAAGCGATTCCCGCCGGCGAGTCTGCTAGCTGGCTGCAAACTGCGGAATGGATTTCCTGAACGGAGGCGTGGCTCAATGAGACACAGAGTTATGAGACACGCCCCCGCTCAGAAAATCCATTCCGCAGTTTTCGGCTAGCCAACAACGTCCGCTGTGTGGAAATACTTCACAGTGGAAAACACTGCAGAGCAAGACAGCAAAATGCAACATTTGCAAAGCCGTAATTCAGAGCTCTTTGAAACTCCCTCGCGTCGTACAACACAACGAACGCAATCAAACATTTAAAAAAGCACCATGTTACTGTGCGTTCACACCAAACGCAAATAGCGCGTCAAATTCACGTAAACCGGACGCTTGAATATTTTGAATCAATTCGTGCGTCCAGAGAAAAATTGACGCGTGTAAAAAGTAACGTTAAAAGTTTGAAACAAAATTGACGCGCGTCTGAGGCAAAATCTGCTTGTCTGTTAGCAAGATGCTTATGTTGATCGAGCATTCATCGAGAGAGAGTTGCCGCATCGGATCACCCTTCAGATGGTGTGTGTGTGAGATGTTTACACTTACACTTTTCTTATATTTCAATACTCAAGTATTTGACATGTTGGGAATGTAATAAATATTGACATGACAATCAATTTGAAACCCTTACAGTTGCATTTCTTTTCAGAATGGGATTTTTCCTATTAACAGGATTTCCTGTCATATAAAATACACAATAATGATAATAATAATATTAAAGCAAACACAGCTCTGGTATCGGAATAGTATCGGTATCGGCTGATATCCAAATTCAGGTATCGGCAATGGTGTAGTCTACATGATACGCAGGTATACGCCGTATACCCACTAGAAAATGCCAAGGATTTCCGTATACCCACTTAAAAAATCCTGAGGATACGTAACAACTTTGTTTTGTGTCAGAACTTTCACTTCCATTCATTTCTTCCTGTCTGCTTGTCTTTCTTCCTGTCTTTCTTCCTATCTCTCTGCCTGTCTGTTTGTCTCTCTTCCTGTCTGCTTGTCTTCCTGTCTCTCTGCCTGTATGTCTGTCTTTCTTCCTGTCTGTCTGCCTGTCTGTCTATCTCTCTTCCTGTCTGTCAGCCTGTATTTTTTCCTGTCTGCTTGTCTTCCTGTTTCTCTGCCTGTCTATCTGTCTCTCTTCCTGTCTGCTTGTCTTTCTTCCTGTCTTTCTTCCTGTCTGTCTGCCTGTCTGTCTGTCTCTCTTCCTGTCTGTCAGCCTGTATTTTTTCCTGTCTGCTTGTCTTCCTGTCTCTCTGCCTGTCTATCTCTCTCTTCCTGTCTGCTTGTCTTTCTTCCTGTCTGTCTGCCTGTCTGTCTGTCTCTCTGCCTGTCTGTCTGTCTCTCTTCCTGTCTGCTTGTCTTTCTTCCTGTCTTTCTTCCTGTCTGTCTGCCTGTCTGTCTCTCTGCCTGTCTGTCTCTCTGCCTGTCTGTCTGTCTGTCTGTCTCTCTTCCTGTCTGTCGGCCTGTATTTCTTACTGTCTCTCTGCCTGTTTGTCTGTCTCTCTTCCTGTCTTTATTCCTGTCTGCCTGTCTCTCTTCCTGTCTGCCTGCCTGTCTCTCTTCCTGTCTGTCAGCCTGTATTTTTTCCTGTCTGCTTGTCTTCCTGTCTCTCTGCCTGTCTATCTCTCTCTTCCTGTCTGCTTGTCTTTCTTCCTGTCTGTCTGCCTGTCTGTCTGTCTCTCTGCCTGTCTGTCTGTCTCTCTTCCTGTCTGCTTGTCTTTCTTCCTGTCTTTCTTCCTGTCTGTCTGCCTGTCTGTCTCTCTGCCTGTCTGTCTCTCTGCCTGTCTGTCTGTCTGTCTGTCTCTCTTCCTGTCTGTCGGCCTGTATTTCTTACTGTCTCTCTGCCTGTTTGTCTGTCTCTCTTCCTGTCTCTCTTCCTGTCTGCCTGTCTCTCTTCCTGTCTGCCTGCCTGTCTCTCTTCCTGTCTGTCTGCCTGTCTTTCTTCCTGTCTGTCTGCCTGTCTTTCTGTCTGTCTGCCTGTCTTTCTTCCTGTCTGTCTGCCTGTCTGTCTCTCTTCCTGTCTGCTTGTCTTTCTTCCTGTCTCTCTGTCTGTCTCTCTTCCTGTCGCCTGCCTGTCTCTCTTCCTGTCTCTCTTCCTTTCTATCTGCCTGTCTTTCTTCCTGCCTGTCTGCCTGTCTTTCTTCCTGTCTGTCTGCCTGTCTCTCTTCCTGTCTATCTGCCTGTCTCTTCCTGTCTATCTGCCTGTCTTTCTTCCTGTCTGTCTGCCTGTCTTTCTTCCTGTCTGCCTGTCTCTCTTCCTGTCTGTCTGTCTGTCTGTCTGTCTGTCTTTCTTCCTGTCTCTCTTCCTGTTTTCCTGTCTCTCTTCCTGTCTCTCTTCCTGTCTGCCTGTCTCTCTTCCTGTCTGCCTGCCTGTCTCTCTTCCTGTCTGTCTGCCTGTCTTTCTTCCTGTCTGTCTGCCTGTCTTTCTGTCTGTCTGCCTGTCTTTCTTTCTGCCTGCCTCTCTCTTCCTGTCTGTCTGCCTGTATTTCTTTCTGTCTGTCTGTCTCTCTTCCTGTCTGTCTGCCTGTCTTTCTTCCTGTCTGTCTGCCTGTCTTTCTTCCTGTCTCTATGTCTGTCTGTCTGTCTGTCTTGTCTCTCTTCCTGTCTGTCTGCCTGTCAGTAATTTATTGAACTCTAGCAATAATCTATTAAACATTACATTGTTATAAGTTTGTTCTGTGTTTTGTTTCTGTTTCTGTTTCTCAGGGTCTTCATCAGCCCTTAACTTTGACTACAGAGCAGAGTCAGCTTGTGTCTACTCACGTACCTTCTACAGAGGTTTGTCAATATATTTGTGTCCTGAATCTTGTCTGTCTGTCTCTCTTCCTGTCTGTCTGCCTGTCTTTCTTCCTGTCTGTCTGTCTGTCTGCCTGTCAGTAATTTATTGAACTCTAGCAATAATCTATTAAACATTACATTGTTATAAGTTTGTTCTGTGTTTTGTTTCTGTTTCTCAGGGTCTTCATCAGCCCTTAACTTTGACTACAGAGCAGAGTCAGCTTGTGTTTACTCACGTACCTTCTACAGAGGTTTGTCAATATATTTGTGTCCTGAATCTTGTCTGTCTGTCTCTCTTCCTGTCTGTCTGCCTGTCTGTCTTCCTGTCTGTCTGCCTGTCTTTCTTAATGTCTGTCTTCCTGTCTGCCTGTCTTTATTCCTGTCTGTCTGTCTTTCTTCCTGTCTGTCTGTCTGTCTTTCTTCCTGTCTGTCTTCCTGTCTATCTGCCTATCTTTCTTCCTGTCAGTCTTTCTGCCTGTCTGTCTGCCTGTCTTTCTTCCTGTCTGTCTGCCTGTCTCTCTTCCTGTCGTCTGCCTGTCTCTCTTCCTGTCTCTCTTCCTTTCTATCTGCCTGTCTTTCTTCCTGTCTGTCTGTCTGTCTCTCTTCCTGTCTGTCAGCCTGTATTTTTTCCTGTCTGCTTGTCTTCCTGTCTCTCTGCCTGTCTATCTGTCTCTCTTCCTGTCTGCTTGTCTTTCTTCCTGTCTTTCTTCCTGTCTGTCTGCCTGTCTGTCTCTCTGCCTGTCTGTCTGTCTGTCTGTCTCTCTTCCTGTCTGTCGGCCTGTATTTCTTACTGTCTCTCTGCCTGTTTGTCTGTCTCTCTTCCTGTCTTTCTTCCTGTCTGTCTTCCTGTCTGTCTGTCTGTCTGCCTGTCAGTAATTTATTTAACTCTAGCAATAATCTATTAAACATTACATTGTTATAAGTTTGTTCTGTGTTTTGTTTCTGTTTCTCAGGGTCTTCATCAGCCCTTAACTTTGACTACAGAGCAGAGTCAGCTTGTGTCTACTCACGTACCTTCTACAGAGGTTTGTCAATATATTTGTGTCCTGAATCTTGTCTGTCTGTCTCTCTTCCTGTTTGTCTGCCTGTATTTCTTCCTGTCTGTCTGCCTGTCTCTCTTTCTGTCTGTCTGCCTGTCAGTAATTTATTGAACTCTAGCAATAATTTATTAAACATTACATTGTTATAAGTTTGTTCTGTGTTTTGTTTCTGTTTCTGTTTCTCAGGGTCTTCATCAGCCCTTAACTTTGACTACAGAGCAGAGTCAGCTTGTGTTTACTCACGTACCTTCTACAGAGGTTTGTCAATATATTTGTGTCCTGAATCTTGTCTGTCTGTCTCTCTTCCTGTCTGTCTGCCTGTCAGTAATTTATTGAACTCTAGCAATAATCTATTAAACATTACATTGTTATAAGTTTGTTCTGTGTTTTGTTTCTGTTTCTGTTTCTCAGGGTCTTCATCAGCCCTTAACTTTGACTACAGAGCAGAGTCAGCTTGTGTCTACTCACGTACCTTCTACAGAGGTTTGTCAATATATTTGTGTCCTGAATCTTGTCTGTCTGTCTCTCTTCCTGTCTGTCTGCCTGTCTGTCTTCCTGTCTGTCTGCCTGTCTTTCTTAATGTCTGTCTTCATGTCTATCTGCCTGTCTTTATTCCTGTCTGTCTGTCTTTCTTCCTGTCTGTCTGCCTGTCTTTCTTCCTGTCTGTCTTCCTGTCTATCTGCCTGTCTTTCTACCTGTCTGTCTGCCTATCTTTCTTCCTGTCAGTCTTTCTGCCTGTCTGTCTGCCTGTCTTTCTTCCTGTCTGTCTGCCTGTCTGTCTCTCTTCCTGTCTGCTTGTCTTTCTTCCTGTCTCTCTGTCTGTCTTTCTTCCTGTCTGTCTGTCTGTCTGTCTCTCTTCCTGTCTGTCTGTCTGCCTGTCTCTCTTCCTGTCTCTCTGTCTGTTAGTCTGTAATTTATTGAACTCTAGCAATAATCTATTAAACATTACATTGTTATAAGTTTGTTCTGTGTTTTGTTTCTGTTTCTCAGGGTCTTCATCAGCCCTTAACTTTGACTACAGAGCAGAGTCAGCTTGTGTTTACTCACGTACCTTCTACAGAGGTTTGTCAATATATTTGTGTCCTGAATCTTGTCTGTCTGTCTCTCTTCCTGTCTGTCTGCCTGTCTGTCTTCCTGTCTGTCTGCCTGTCTTTCTTAATGTCTGTCTTCATGTCTATCTGCCTGTCTTTATTCCTGTCTGTCTGTCTTTCTTCCTGTCTGTCTGCCTGTCTTTCTTCCTGTCTGTCTTCCTGTCTATCTGCCTGTCTTTCTACCTGTCTGTCTGCCTATCTTTCTTCCTGTCAGTCTTTCTGCCTGTCTGTCTGCCTGTCTTTCTTCCTGTCTGTCTGCCTGTCTGTCTCTCTTCCTGTCTGCTTGTCTTTCTTCCTGTCTCTCTGTCTGTCTCTCTTCCTGTCGCCTGCCTGTCTCTCTTCCTTTCTATCTGCCTGTCTTTCTTCCTGTCTGTCTGCCTGTCTTTCTTCCTGTCTTTCTTCCTGTCGTCTGCCTGTCTCTCTTCATGTCTGTCTGCATGTCTCTCTTCCTTTCTATCTGCCTGTCTTTCTTCCTGTCTGTCTGCCTGTCTCTCTTCCTGTCTATCTGCCTGTCTCTTCCTGTCTATCTGCCTGTCTTTCTTCCTGTCTGTCTGCCTGTCTTTCTTCCTGTCTGCCTGTCTCTCTTCCTGTCTGTCTGTCTGTCTGTCTGTCTGTCTTTCTTCCTGTCTCTCTTCCTGTTTGCCTGTCTCTCTTCCTGTCTCTCTTCCTGTCTGCCTGTCTCTCTTCCTGTCTGCCTGCCTGTCTCTCTTCCTGTCTGTCTGCCTGTCTTTCTTCCTGTCTGTCTGCCTGTCTTTCTGTCTGTCTGCCTGTCTTTCTTCCTGTCTGTCTGCCTGTCTGTCTCTCTTCCTGTCTGCTTGTCTTTCTTCCTGTCTCTCTGTCTGTCTCTCTTCCTGTCGCCTGCCTGTCTCTCTTCCTGTCTCTCTTCCTTTCTATCTGCCTGTCTTTCTTCCTGCCTGTCTGCCTGTCTTTCTTCCTGTCTGTCTGCCTGTCTCTCTTCCTGTCTTTCTGCCTGTCTCTCTTCCTGTCTATCTGCCTGTCTTTCTTCCTGTCTGTCTGCCTGTCTTTCTTCCTGTCTGTCTGCCTGTCTCTCTTCCTGTCTGTCTGTCTGTCTGTCTGTCTGTCTGTCTGTCTTTCTTCCTGTCTCTCTTCCTGTTTTCCTGTCTCTCTTCCTGTCTCTCTTCCTGTCTGCCTGTCTCTCTTCCTGTCTGCCTGCCTGTCTCTCTTCCTGTCTGTCTGCCTGTCTTTCTTCCTGTCTGTCTGCCTGTCTTTCTGTCTGTCTGCCTGTCTTTCTTTCTGCCTGCCTCTCTCTTCCTGTCTGTCTGCCTGTATTTCTTTCTGTCTGTCTGTCTCTCTTCCTGTCTGTCTGCCTGTCTTTCTTCCTGTCTGTCTGCCTGTCTTTCTTCCTGTCTCTATGTCTGTCTGTCTGTCTGTCTTGTCTCTCTTCCTGTCTGTCTGCCTGTCAGTAATTTATTGAACTCTAGCAATAATCTATTAAACATTACATTGTTATAAGTTTGTTCTGTGTTTTGTTTCTGTTTCTGTTTCTCAGGGTCTTCATCAGCCCTTAACTTTGACTACAGAGCAGAGTCAGCTTGTGTCTACTCACGTACCTTCTACAGAGGTTTGTCAATATATTTGTGTCCTGAATCTTGTCTGTCTGTCTCTCTTCCTGTCTGTCTGCCTGTCTTTCTTCCTGTCTGTCTGTCTGTCTGCCTGTCAGTAATTTATTGAACTCTAGCAATAATCTATTAAACATTACATTGTTATAAGTTTGTTCTGTGTTTTGTTTCTGTTTCTCAGGGTCTTCATCAGCCCTTAACTTTGACTACAGAGCAGAGTCAGCTTGTGTTTACTCACGTACCTTCTACAGAGGTTTGTCAATATATTTGTGTCCTGAATCTTGTCTGTCTGTCTCTCTTCCTGTTTGTCTGCCTGTCTGTCTTCCTGTCTGTCTGCCTGTCTCTCTTCCTGTCTATCTGCCTGTTTTTCTTCCTGTCTGTCTGCCTGTCTTTCTTCCTGTCTGTCTGCCTGTCTTTCTTCCTGTCTGTCTGTCTGTCTCTCTTCCTGTCTGTCTGCCTGTCTCTCTTCCTATCTGTCTGCCTGTCTTTCTTCCTGTCTGTCTGCCTGTCTCTCTTCCTGTCTGTCTGCCTGTCTGTCTTCCTGTTTGTCTGCCTGTCTGTCTTCCTGTCTTTCTGCCTGTCTCTCTTCCTGTCTATCTGCCTGTCTTTCTTCCTGTCTGTCTGCCTGTCTTTCTTCCTGTCTGTCTGCCTGTCTCTCTTCCTGTCTGTCTGCCTGTCTCTCTTCCTGTCTGTCTGCCTGTCTTTCTTCCTGTCTGTCTGCCTGTCTTTCTTCCTGTCTGACTGCCTGTCTCTCTTCCTGTCTGTCTGCCTGTCTGTCTTCCTGTCTGTCTGCCTGTCTTTCTTCCTGTCTGTCTGCATGTCTCTCTTCCTTTCTATCTGCCTGTCTTTCTTCCTGTCTGTCTGCCTGTCTGTCTTCCTGTCTGTCTGCCTGTCTGTCTTCCTGTCTGTCTGCCTGTCTCTCTTCCTGTCTATCTGCCTGTCTTTCTTCCTGTCTGTCTGCCTGTCTTTCTTCCTGTCTGTCTGCATGTCTCTCTTCCTTTCTATCTGCCTGTCTTCCTGTCTGTCTGCCTGTCTCTCTTCCTGTCTATCTACCTGTCTTTCTTCCTGTCTGTCTGCCTGTCTTTCTTCCTGTCTGTCTGCCTGTCTCTCTTCCTGTCTATCTACCTGTCTTTCTTCCTGTCTGTCTGTCTGTCTGTCTCTCTTCCTGTCTGTCTGCCTGTCTCTCTTCCTGTCTGTCTGCCTGTCAGTAATTTATTGAACTCTAGCAATAATCTATTAAACATTACATTGTTATAAGTTTGTTCTGTGTTTTGTTTCTGTTTCTCAGGGTCTTCATCAGCCCTTAACTTTGACTACAGAGCAGAGTCAGCTTGTGTTTACTCACGTACCTTCTACAGAGGTTTGTCAATATATTTGTGTCCTGAATCTTGTCTGTCTGTCTCTCTTCCTGTCTGTCTGCCTGTCTTTCTTCCTGTCTGTCTGCCTGTCTCTCTTCCTGTTTGTCTGCCTGTATTTCTTTCTGTCTCTCTGCCTGTCTGTCTGTCTCTTCCTGTCTGTCTGTCTGCCTGTCTGTCTGCCTGTCTGTCTGCATGTCTCTCTTCCTTTCTATCTGCCTGTCTTTCTTCCTGTCTGTCTGCCTGTCTTTCTTCCTGTCTGTCTGCATGTCTCTCTTCCTTTCTATCTGCCTGTCTTTCTTCCTGTCTGTCTGCCTGTCTTTCTCTCTTCATGTCTGTCTGCATGTCTCTCTTCCTTTCTATCTGCCTGTCTTTCTTCCTGTCTGTCTGCCTGTCTTTCTTCCTGTCTGTCTGTCTGTCTGTCTCTCTTCCTGTCTGTCTGCCTGTCTCTCTTCCTGTCTGTCTGCCTGTCAGTAATTTATTGAACTCTAGCAATAATTTATTAAACATTACATTGTTATAAGTTTGTTCTGTGTTTTGTTTCTGTTTCTCAGGGTCTTCATCAGCCCTTAACTTTGACTACAGAGCAGAGTCAGCTTGTGTTTACTCACGTACCTTCTACAGAGGTTTGTCAATATATTTGTGTCCTGAATCTTGTCTGTCTGTCTCTCTTCCTGTTTGTCTGCCTGTCTTTCTTCCTGTCTGTCTGCCTGTCTGTCTGTCTCTTCCTGTCTGTCTGCCTGTCTTTCTTCCTGTCTGTCTGTCTGCCTGTCTCTCTTCCTGTCTGTCTGCCTGTCTGTCTTCCTGTCTGTCTGCATGTCTCTCTTCCTTTCTATCTGCCTGTCTTTCTTCCTGTCTGTCTGTCTGCCTGTCTCTCTTCCTGTCTGTCTGCCTGTCTGTCTTCCTGTCTTCCTGTCTGTCTGCATGTCTCTCTTCCTTTCTATCTGCCTGTCTTTCTTCCTGTCTGTCTGCCTGTCTTTCTCTCTTCATGTCTGTCTGTATGTCTCTCTTCCTTTCTATCTGCCCGTCTTTCTTCCTGTCTGTCTGCCTGTCTTTCTTCCTGTCTGTCTGCCTGTCTCTCTTCCTGTCTATCTGCCTGTCTCTCTCTTCCTGTCTATCTGCCTGTCTTTCTTCCTGTCTGTCTGTCTGTCTCTCTTCCTGTCTGTCTGTCTGCCTGTCTCTCTTCCTGTCTCTCTGTCTGTTAGTCTGTAATTTATTGAACTCTAGCAATAATCTATTAAACATTACATTGTTATAAGTTTGTTCTGTGTTTTGTTTCTGTTTCTCAGGGTCTTCATCAGCCCTTAACTTTGACTACAGAGCAGAGTCAGCTTGTGTTTACTCACGTACCTTCTACAGAGGTTTGTCAATATATTTGTGTCCTGAATCTTGTCTGTCTGTCTCTCTTCCTGTCTGTCTGCCTGTCTGTCTGCCTGTCTTTCTTCCTGTCTGTCTGCTTGTCTCTCTTCCTGTCTATCTGCCTGTCTGTCTGCCTGTCTTTCTTCCTGTCTGTCTGCCTGTCTTTCTTCCTGTCTGTCTGCTTGTCTCTCTTCCTGTCTATCTGCCTGTCTGTCTGCCTGTCTCTCTTCCTGTCTATTTGCCTGTCTCTTCCTGTCTATCTGCCTGTCTCTCTTTCTGTCTGTCTGCCTGTCTTTCTTCCTGTCTGTCTGCCTGTCTGTCTGCCTGTCTTTCTTCCTGTCTGTCTGCTTGTCTCTCTTCCTGTCTATCTGCCTGTCTGTCTGCCTGTCTTTCTTCCTGTCTGTCTGCCTGTCTCTCTTCCTGTCTATTTGCCTGTCTCTTCCTGTCTATCTGCCTGTCTCTCTTTCTGTCTGTCTGCCTGTCTTTCTTCCTGTCTGTCTGCCTGTCTGTCTGCCTGTCTTTCTTCCTGTCTGTCTGCTTGTCTCTCTTCCTGTCTATCTGCCTGTCTGTCTGCCTGTCTTTCTTCCTGTCTGTCTGCCTGTCTCTCTTCCTGTCTATTTGCCTGTCTCTTCCTGTCTGCCTGTCTCTCTTTCTGTCTGTCTGCCTGTCTTTCTTCCTGTCTGTCTGCCTGTCTCTCTTCCTGTCTATCTGCCTGTCTCTCTCTTCCTGTCTATCTGCCTGTCTTTCTTCCTGTCTGTCTGTCTGTCTCTCTTCCTGTCTGTCTTGTCTCTCTTCCTGTCTGTCTGCCTGTCAGTAATTTATTGAACTCTAGCAATAATCTATTAAACATTACATTGTTATAAGTTTGTTCTGTGTTTTGTTTCTGTTTCTCAGGGTCTTCATCAGCCCTTAACTTTGACTACAGAGCAGAGTCAGCTTGTGTTTACTCACGTACCTTCTACAGAGGTTTGTCAATATATTTGTGTCCTGAATCTTGTCTGTCTGTCTCTCTTCCTGTCTGTCTGCCTGTCTGTCTGCCTGTCTTTCTTCCTGTCTGTCTGCTTGTCTCTCTTCCTGTCTATCTGCCTGTCTGTCTGCCTGTCTTTCTTCCTGTCTGTCTGCCTGTCTCTCTTCCTGTCTATTTGCCTGTCTCTTCCTGTCTATCTGCCTGTCTCTCTTTCTGTCTGTCTGCCTGTCTTTCTTCCTGTCTGTCTGCCTGTCTGTCTGCCTGTCTTTCTTCCTGTCTGTCTGCTTGTCTCTCTTCCTGTCTATCTGCCTGTCTGTCTGCCTGTCTTTCTTCCTGTCTGTCTGCCTGTCTCTCTTCCTGTCTATTTGCCTGTCTCTTCCTGTCTATCTGCCTGTCTCTCTTTCTGTCTGTCTGCCTGTCTTTCTTCCTGTCTGTCTGCCTGTCTGTCTGCCTGTCTTTCTTCCTGTCTGTCTGCTTGTCTCTCTTCCTGTCTATCTGCCTGTCTGTCTGCCTGTCTTTCTTCCTGTCTGTCTGCCTGTCTCTCTTCCTGTCTATTTGCCTGTCTCTTCCTGTCTGCCTGTCTCTCTTTCTGTCTGTCTGCCTGTCTTTCTTCCTGTCTGTCTGCCTGTCTCTCTTCCTGTCTATCTGCCTGTCTCTCTCTTCCTGTCTATCTGCCTGTCTTTCTTCCTGTCTGTCTGTCTGTCTCTCTTCCTGTCTGTCTGTCTGCCTGTCTCTCTTCCTGTCTCTCTGTCTGTTAGTCTGTAATTTATTGAACTCTAGCAATAATCTATTAAACATTACATTGTTATAAGTTTGTTCTGTGTTTTGTTTCTGTTTCTCAGGGTCTTCATCAGCCCTTAACTTTGACTACAGAGCAGAGTCAGCTTGTGTTTACTCACGTACCTTCTACAGAGGTTTGTCAATATATTTGTGTCCTGAATCTTGTCTGTCTGTCTCTCTTCCTGTCTGTCTGCCTGTCTGTCTGCCTGTCTTTCTTCCTGTCTGTCTGCTTGTCTCTCTTCCTGTCTATCTGCCTGTCTGTCTGCCTGTCTTTCTTCCTGTCTGTCTGCCTGTCTCTCTTCCTGTCTATTTGCCTGTCTCTTCCTGTCTATCTGCCTGTCTCTCTTTCTGTCTGTCTGCCTGTCTTTCTTCCTGTCTGTCTGCCTGTCTGTCTGCCTGTCTTTCTTCCTGTCTGTCTGCTTGTCTCTCTTCCTGTCTATCTGCCTGTCTGTCTGCCTGTCTTTCTTCCTGTCTGTCTGCCTGTCTCTCTTCCTGTCTATTTGCCTGTCTCTTCCTGTCTATCTGCCTGTCTCTCTTTCTGTCTGTCTGTCTGCCTGTCTTTCTTCCTGTCTGTCTGCCTGTCTGTCTGCCTGTCTTTCTTCCTGTCTGTCTGCTTGTCTCTCTTCCTGTCTATCTGCCTGTCTGTCTGCCTGTCTTTCTTCCTGTCTGTCTGCCTGTCTCTCTTCCTGTCTATTTGCCTGTCTCTTCCTGTCTGCCTGTCTCTCTTTCTGTCTGTCTGCCTGTCTTTCTTCCTGTCTGTCTGCCTGTCTCTCTTCCTGTCTATCTGCCTGTCTCTCTCTTCCTGTCTATCTGCCTGTCTTTCTTCCTGTCTGTCTGTCTGTCTCTCTTCCTGTCTGTCTGTCTGCCTGTCTCTCTTCCTGTCTCTCTGTCTGTTAGTCTGTAATTTATTGAACTCTAGCAATAATCTATTAAACATTACATTGTTATAAGTTTGTTCTGTGTTTTGTTTCTGTTTCTCAGGGTCTTCATCAGCCCTTAACTTTGACTACAGAGCAGAGTCAGCTTGTGTCTACTCACGTACCTTCTACAGAGGTTTGTCAATATATTTGTGTCCTGAATCTTGTCTGTCTGTCTCTCTTCCTGTCTGTCTGCCTGTCTTTCTTCCTGTCTGTCTGTCTGTCTGCCTGTCAGTAATTTATTGAACTCTAGCAATAATCTATTAAACATTACATTGTTATAAGTTTGTTCTGTGTTTTGTTTCTGTTTCTCAGGGTCTTCATCAGCCCTTAACTTTGACTACAGAGCAGAGTCAGCTTGTGTTTACTCACGTACCTTCTACAGAGGTTTGTCAATATATTTGTGTCCTGAATCTTGTCTGTCTGTCTCTCTTCCTGTCTGTCTGCCTGTCAGTAATTTATTGAACTCTAGCAATAATCTATTAAACATTACATTGTTATAAGTTTGTTCTGTGTTTTGTTTCTGTTTCTGTTTCTCAGGGTCTTCATCAGCCCTTAACTTTGACTACAGAGCAGAGTCAGCTTGTGTCTACTCACGTACCTTCTACAGAGGTTTGTCAATATATTTGTGTCCTGAATCTTGTCTGTCTGTTGGTGTTTTTGGCTATGGTTTGATTCTGTGTTTTGATTGTGTGTGATTTTGATTCAGGTAGTATAATTCAGAATATGGCTGTCAGTTATCAGTATATTGTTCTGTTTAATGAAGGTTTCATTCTTCTGCAGGAAATAATACCTGGTTCCCAGAAGCAAGTCAAGAAGCCAGCAAGTGCCTGTCAGGGTAAGATGGTTTATCACATTATATTACATGGCACTCTGGAATACTCTGTTGAAGCGTTCAATATTACTTATAAATTAAAATATTAATGTGCCTAATAAATATCAAGATTTTATTTACAATTAAACAAAACAAATTGTATGTTCATGGTATGTTTTAACTGTCTTTGCTTTAAATCAATCAATATTTCATATGCAAAAGTTAACTCACTGCCAGCTAATAAACTTTAGTGGTGATCAATTACTGCATTTCACATGCTAAGAAAACATGCTAAACATCACAATGCCGAACAACTTTAATGGTATTGAATTCAAAATATTGGTATTGGAACTTCTACCTACACTCAACCTATTCACAACTGATTTGTCTAAACATTTACAGATTACTGAAATGTAATATTACATTTGCATAATGAACACAAATTAAATGATTAATTTCAGAAATTGTTTCGTTTAGGTTGTAAGACACATCAGCTTGTCAAAGAGGAGATGTCATCTTTAAAAAAATGCTCAGTTTGTGATGGACCATTTTCCCCGCTGAAGTGGTGGGGGCTGAAATGTCAAGGTTAGTATTAAAATTCACATGGGACTTTTTCATGTTGACAGGTGTAATGGTAACAAATACATATATGGCAAATTAACAACATATTACATATATTTAGAAATGATAAAACCATGTTTGGCTTTCTGGCTTAAAGGTAAGAGTTGTGACGACATACTATTTCCACATTAAGGGGAGCACAGGGCAAGTAATGGGAATATTTTCTAGCATTAGGGCTCATAATCATGGTCAGGTTACTATGCAACTTAAAAGGCATGTTATTAAGTAGGCATGAGAAAGCCAACGTAATGGAATTCGACTTGGGCCCCGTTTACACTAGTGGATTTTAGTTTTAAAACAGTTACGCCTATCGTTTACACTACTGTGTCGTTTTCCAACTTCGAAAATTGAGACTTTTGAAAACGTTGCAGTTGTGTTTCAGTGTAAACGGAGGAAAATGGAGACTTTGTAAAACGATGGCGTGGCTGCCCACATTCTCTCTGCATATCCTTGATGACCGCGTAAACAACAACATCATGCGCATTGTTGAACCCATAGATATGTGTTGGTAGATTCCTCATTCGATCGTTCCAAGCATGCAGATGCGGCTGCGATTTAATAGGGAATCTACATATCTATGGTTGTACAGTAGGTGGCCAACCAAAATGCCTACTACCGCCGCATGTACTGCCGCTGCAGGGCCACAGAGTTAACTTAAATTCAGTCGCGTGTTAAAGTCGTTCACGAAACTACCGCCAGGTGGCGCAAGGTTTCCAAACTGACTACAATTTTGTTTTGTTAAATAGAGATAAAATAACCAAATAAAACAACAATAACATTATAATATAACACATTTAAAAATTATTAGAAAAATAAGTGAAATAACATTTTAGAAAGTTTATTTCAAAACTGAAATAAAATGTTGTGCGTGATGACATCATCCATAAAAAAACGAATTGTTACATAAGTTTTAGTGTAGGCCTATTACAATTTTTTTTTTGCTCTTGAGCTGTTTTCATACATAATTTCACCTATTGCGCAAATTAAATGCTAATAGCCTGTTCTTCATCAGTTGGAGAAAAAAAAACATTAATCTGTAGACTACAGTCCTACATAAAAATATTTTAACAAGTTTAATGAGTTTTCATACTTTGCTAGACTATTTAGATAATTCATTATCAGGCAGGCTATTAATATTTTTTTTTCTGATGAACTATTATTAGATTGTATTAATAATATAAATTGGAATGTTTATTTTGGTTATTTTATTTATCATAACCTACAACTGGCGTAGCTTGTCAGTGATTTACGGCTCTGTGAACGAACTGGCGGTCCGTTTGAAAACAGCTGATGGAGATTTATTGCTAATCAAAGAACCAGCTTTACTGATGAGATGCGCATGAATATATCGAGCGATATATATCACCCAGCCCTAATCTTCAGACTGATCTGTCTTAGTGTGCTATAGGGCTGTCACTTTTTATTCGATATTCGAATATGCATTCGAACATGACGTGAAATATCCGAAACCGAACTATAAATAAACTATCCGGTTTTTAAAGTGCCATGTTTTGCGCGTTTTTTACAGTCTATGATTAGACCGTTTGCTTTTTATTTTATTGTTTGCCATCTCATCCAGTAGCGGCCGCTCTAAACGTATTATAGCGTAGGCCCATGACCAAATCAAGCGAATAATAGCCAATAGCCAGCTTGTTTTGAAAATGGAAGATAACGACAAGACAAATGATTCCGCACACACACACACACACACACAACCCACAGAAAAGACGTGTCAGTATCGAGTTCTCTTTTGGGCTTGAACAAACCATAACACACAAATTATGCCAAATGTCCGTTTTGTCGAGTGTCCTCATAAGAGCAGTCTTAAGTTATTTAAATAAAGTCTTAAATGAACGTAGAGATTTGTGAGAAAATGCGACGCGTGTCAGATCGCGTCTCTGTCCGCAGCGGCTGGTCTTAAAGTGTCATTAATGTTAATCAAATAACAAAGGTAAGAGAGTAAATTACTCACTCAGACCCGGCGCCAGGAGGATTATTATACCGGTAGACTAATCATCATGAATGCACTCCGCTATCTGTTAACACATCTCCGGCGAACGGCTTCTTCACGCAAAAGAAAAACTCTCCATGAAGCGCAGTGAAATTCAGCGACCATGTGGCGTTTCCTGATGGATCGAGGTTGTTCGTTAACTTCATTTTACATTTTACTCGTAGATATTCGAATATATTCGAATACATTTCTTGATATTCGATATCCGTTCGAATTTGATTTTTCTCAAAAGTGACAGCCCTAGTGTGCTATATCTTTTCTAATTCAAAGTGATCATTATTATCACTTTGATTTATTCCCTTGTTAGTGGGGAGCTTAGAGTGAGCAGAGCAGGTGCGTGTCATTATGTAGTCTTTTGCAATGCACCTGTCAAAGGGAGCGATGTAATTTCCTCATTATCTTACGCTGGGATGTTCCTGTGACAACGTAGTGTTACATGTGCATCAACAGATGTCACTTTTTTAATGTTATAAATGTCTTATTGTTGTTAGCATAACTGTTGAAAATACACATTTTATATTTTAAAATGTTTTTAACATGATAATATATAAAAACTAATACGTATAAAATTCATTGAGAGACGGCATAAATTGATTTTTTATATATATGTATATATAAATATTAGGGGTGGCACGGTACATGAAAAAACATCGGAACCGTTCTGATCGCAGCGGCAACGAGCACTTTGATCTCTTGATTTAAAAAAAAAAACACGTTTCAGCGCTAAATTGCTTCTTATTTAACAAACGAACGAAACGAATACTTTGCTAGTTAACTGGAGATATTTGTATTGGTACATCCGTGCTGCGAGATAATATCGACCCTGTTAAAAAGTGGTGGGGACATGTCCCACCCGCAAATTACGCCTATGATGACGAGACACGAGGAGAAATTGACAGAGAACTGTCCGACACAGCCCACTTAGCTCTCACTACAGATGGATGGACCTCCAGGGCCACTGAAAGTTTCCTCACGGTGACCACTCACTATAGGAATGGGAAATGAGAAGCTGCATTTTGCAAACATGCCCCATTTATTAAATAAATAAATTAATAATTAGATAATTAAGCTATATATCATATATGCTGAAGTAAATTTTTGTAGTGTTAAAGATTAAAAGAAAAAATAACAACAAGAACCGTACAGAACCAAAAACCGTGACCCTAAAACCGTGATCCGAACCGTGGGTTTTATGAACCGTGCCACCCCTAATATATATATATATATATACATACACATATATATATATATATATATATATATATATATATATATATATATATAAATATATATATATATATATATATATTAGGGGTGTAACGGTTCACAAAATTCACGGTTCGGTTCGATACGATACACTTGTGTCACGGTTCGGTACGGTTCGGTTCGATACGTTTTCCATACAGCAAAAATAAATAAATGCCAGAGAAATTTCCTTGAATTATTTTTTTTAATTATTACTTTATTTAATGAAACCAACATCATAAAGTATGATTTTTTTATTTATTTTCTTTGTTAATAATGTACTAATGGAGCTATACTTGACTCTTATTATGAGCATATAAAACAAAACAGCTCCTTGGACAAAATGAAATGTAATATTGTATAAACAAAGGTTTATTTTAGTTCAGAATCAGATTAACATTTGAGGGCAGAATAAAACCGACGTAATGTTACTTGAAAGCATTATAGCCTGACAAACGTCCATACCTTGCCGTTAGTGTTACTACAGTAAATCCACGGTGAATGTTGCTGATCTGTGGACATCGTCCAGTTCATTCATTCATGGCACGATGTTTCTTCCCATGGTTTCCACATCAGCGCTGTTTGATCCGTTAATAACAGAGATATGTGAATGTTTCTCACTAGATCATCACGCCAGCGAAGTGGCGAATTCAAAAAGCATTTGAAATTCAAACGCTTTCTTTACTGGTTAGGGCTCGCGAACAGGGCTCGCGAGTCCCGCTTCACAGTTGATGTTGTGGTCGCGGCAGCCACTATGATCGCGCTTGCCACCCGCGACGCGCCTTCATTTGAAATAAAGAAATTTTGGTCGGCAGAAAAAATGGTCCAACGAACCGTTCGGTACGCAGTGCGTACCGAAAACCGAACCGAAAGCCTCGTACCGAACGGTTCGATACGAATACGCGTATCGTTACACCCCTAATATATATATATATATAAATTTATGCTGTCTCTCAATGAATCTGCTGACACACGTTGTGCTGTGTTCGTTGTCACAAGACACATCCCAACTGAAGATAATGAGAAAATTACATCACTCCCTTTGCCAAGTGCATTCCAAAGACTAAATAATGCTCTGCTTACTCCCCACTAACAAGGAAATAAGGATGATCACGTTGATTTGGAAAATGCCTGTGAACTGTTTGGTACACGATACGCGTATTGTTGCATGCATATCTATCTATCTATCTATCTATCTATCTATCTATCTATCTATCTATCTATCTATCTATCTATCTATCTATCTATCTATCTATCTATCTATCTATCTATCAAACTTTATCTAGTTGTTATTACTGTTGTTCATTTGCATGGACAGCTTCCTGTGGTAATGTTTAGTGTAATATCCAAATATGTGTTATTTTAGGTTTACTAATAAGTGCTTTGTTTTATTTATGAATTTTCCTATTAAACATTCTATTTTCTTAAACAGTGTGCACTACTACATGGCATGTGTACTGTTACCATAAAAAAGAAGAAATACAAAACAGTTGGGTAAGTACTCTATTTTTGTGACATTTCAAAGCATTTGACACTCTCAAATACAGAAAACAAACAAACAGAGACAAACAGACCACCATTTATAACATTACCTTTTAGTTTAGTTGAATTTAATGTTAAATTAACTAAATCAAATGCTGCTTGGTAACTTCAGACTTGGCTAAATATTTAATTTTAATATTTAATTAAATATTCTGTGTAGCTTACCAAAAAAAAAAAAAAAACATTCTGTGTAGGCCTACCATGAAAATGATTCCACTTTAAACCGCAGCATTTTCTGTCAGCAATGTATGACAAGTAGCCTAACGTTAGTGCTGTCAACATAAACGCATGCGATTCATTTGTCCAGCTTTAACGTGTTAAAATATCTATCGCAGCGTCCGTTCTTTCTGTCATCCTTTGGATTATATGATCATGGTCCTTCACGCAAATTTTTTAAACTATCAATGCGCGAGAAGACAAAAGAGAACACGCTGTCAGTGAATGAATGTCCTCCTGAAACACACACACACACACACACACACACAGAAAGACGCGCGCCAGTATCACAGTCGACAGTGCGCCATTTTCTCTTTCGCGCTTGTACGAACCATAACACACACATTTATGCCAAAATGACAGTTTTGTCGAGTATCTTCACAAGAACAGTCAAATGAGTTAAATACAATCTTAAATAGTTCGTAAAGAGTAGAGAATGAGATGCCTATATATATACATATATAATTTATGCAGTGCGGACTGTTTTATAAACGTATTCAATTTCTATATAATTCACATCGGTTAGACAGGTAAGGTACAGGTAAATATGACATTTATTATGGGTTTAAGTGATGATTGTTTTAAGTTTACTTAAATTAAAAGTTGTTATATTTTTTTTAAGCCTAATAAATTTCAAATTTTGGAAAAAAAAAATTTCATCGAGACATAAGTAGCTATATCAGTGATACTGGTCTTCATTCATAAAAATATGCCATTAACATGCTTGAAAATAAATGGTGCCAATGAAGCCCAAGCCATAACCCCCCCCCCCCCCCCCCCTCACAAAAAAATTTCAGGCTCAGGATTTTTTTTCACTTTAACCCCTGCATTATGGATTATCAGTGAGATAAATTGCTAACTCAGGAGTTTCCAAAGGAAAATGTTGTACATTGCAATGCTTCAATATGGTGTCATTGTAATGTTTTTTTGTGTGTTATGTATGCCTTACTATTTGTTTTGTTATCTTTGAATTAGAATGAAACTGAAACAAGTGAAGAGGACATATCAGATAATGATCCAGAATATGTTCCAGCTTCAGAAACCGATTCAGAAGATGATGAACCACCAAGCAGATTGGCAAAATCTACAGTTCTGGCAGAGAAAGAATCATCAATGATGGATATAAGTCACATCAGTGGAATAACTGCAAAGGAAACATCCGCAAACACAACAGACTCAACATCTATTGCAAAGAAGGGATTGAATTTTTGCTTTGTTTGCAAAAAAGCTCATTTTAAAATAGCTAGACATTTTAAAGTTCATGTTAAGGAAAATGCAGAGATCGCCAAAGCTTTGAGTTTCCCTGCAGGCTCAAAAAGTAGAAAGGAGTGGCTAGAGAAACTTAGAAACAAAGGGAACTTCATACATAACTGTGAGGTGCTGAAAGATGGAGCTGGTTCGCTTAAAGTCAAAAGAAGAGCCCAGGGTGGCTTTAAAAAATATGAATATTGTCTCCATTGTAAGGGCATGTTTTTGAGAGCAGAGCTATGGAGACACATGAGAAGGTGCCCTTCAAGACCAACGGACCATGACCACCAAGGCAGGAAGAGAATACTTGGCTTAGCATCAGTAGCCAAATCAACATGTTCAAGCGCTGTTGAAGAAGGGGTGCTTAAGATGTTAAGCCGCATGCACGATGATGAAATTGCTGCACTTGTTCGCAATGACTTTTGCCTTTTAAGATTTGCAGAGTCCCTTTACCGAAAACATGGACATGATCCCTCAAAACACGACTATATTCGGCAAAAAATCCGCCAGCTTGGCCGATTTCTACAGACAATGCGCAAGAGGTCTCCAGTCCTAACTTTAGAGGATGCGGTTAAACCATCAAATTTCCTGAATGTGATTGAGGCTGTGAAGAAAACTGCAGGGTTTGATAAGAACAATAACACCTATAAGACTCCAAGTCTTGCATTAAAAATCGGCCACTCCCTGTTGAAAGTAAATGACATAATTCACTGCCATGCCCTCATGTCTGAAGATGAAAACCTAGTGAAGTCCTCAGATGCTTTCCAGAAGCTTTATCAGGCCAAGTGGTCTGAATACATTTCACACAGTGCTTTAAACACGATTAGTGATTTAAAATACAACAAGCCAACGAAACTTCCACTCACCGAAGACATCATGAAGCTTAACAAGCATCTTGATGAAAAGGCAAAGTCAGCAACTGCAGCACTGGAGGAGGCGGCAACACCACAGAATTATTCCAATGTTGCAAGAACAACACTGACCAAGATTGTACTTTTCAATAGGAGACGAGTAGGAGAAGTTTCAAAAATGAAGCTTAAAAATTTCCTGGAACGAGATTGTTCAATTACACAAAAAGAAATGAATTTATCGGAGTATGAACAGAAATTGTGCATGTACTTTGAGCGGGTCGAGCTCAAGGGAAAAAGGGGAAGAAAAGTGGCAGTGTTGCTGACTCCTGAAATGACGAAGTCCTTAAATCTGATGATTATGAAGAGAGAGCAGTGTGGTGTGCCCAACAAGAACGAGTATTTATTCGCCGTTCCTCACTGCCTCACATGCTACAGGGGACATCAATGTCTTAGGAAGTTTGCAGATGAATGTGGTGCCCAAAAACCTGATTTTTTACGATCTACTCAGCTGAGGAAAGAAATGGCAACTACTTCTCAGATGTTAAATTTAAAGAACAACGAAATGGATCAGCTGGCGGACTTTTTGGGTCACGACATAACAGTGCACCGACAGTTTTACCGTCTTTCTGAGGCCACCATACAGAGTGCAAAAATTTCCAAGCTGCTTCTTGCCCTTGAGAAAGGAAAGCTGCATGAGCTACGAGGAAAAACGCTTGATGAAATTGGAGGCAAGTTCATATAAGTTTGAAAAGATTTTACAGTAAGGATCCATCTCTTAACATAAGTTAATACACAATTGGATGTACTTGGAATATACTTACCTGGTACCCGTTTGCCTTAGGAAAATACTTACCCATTGCCCCTTTCCCTTTGGAATATACTTACCTGTGCATGTACTTACCTGTTACCCGCTTCCCTTTGGAATATACTCTGACCAAAATTATAAATGCAACACTTTTGTTTTTGCCCCCATTTTTCATGAGCTGAATTCAAAGGTCTAAGACTTTTTCTATGTACACAAAAGGCCTGTTTGTCTCAAATATTGCTCACAAATCTGTCTAAATCTGTGTTAGTGAGCACTTCTCATTTGCCGAGATATGCCACACCTGTGAGATGGATGGATTATCAAGATGCTGATTAGTCAGCATGACTATTGCACAGGTGTGCCTTAGGCTGGCCACAGTAAAAGGCCACTCCAATCTCCACATTTTTGAGTTCAGCTCATGAAAAATGGGGGCAAAAAACAAAATGTTGCTTTTATAATTTTGGTTAGTGTACTTACCTGGTAACCTTTTCCCTTTGGAATATTATTACCTGTTACAGTAAACACGGACATGACCCTTCAAAACGCGTCTATATTCTGCAAAAACTCCACCAGCTTGGCAGATTTCTACAGACCATGTGCAAGAGGTCTCCAGTCCTAAGGATGCGGTTAAACCATCAAATTTCCTGAATGTGATTGAGGCTGTGAAAGAAACTGCAGGGTTTGATAAAAACCATAACATCTATAAGACTCCAAGTCTTGCATTAGAAATTGGCCACTCCCTGTTGAAAGGAAATGACATAACTCACTGCCATGCCCTCATGGCTGGAGATGAAAACCCTAATCAAGTCCTCAGATGCTTTCCAGAAGCTTTATCAGGCCAAGTGGTCTGAGTACTTTTCACACAGTCCCTTAAACACGATTAGTGATTTAAAATATAACAAGCCAACAAAACCACTACTCACCGAAGACAACATGAATCTTAACAAGCATCTTGATGAAAAAGCTAAGTCAGCAACTGCAGCACTGGAGGAGGCGGCAACACCACAGAACTATTCAAATATTGCAAGAACAACACTGACCAAGATTGTGCTTTTCAATAGATGAGTCCTGGAACGATACTGTTCAATCACACAAAAAGAAATGATTTTGTCTGAGTATGAACAGAAGATGTGCATGTACTTTGAGCGGGTCGAGCTCAAGGGAAAAAGGGGAAGAAAAGTGGCAGTGTTGCTAACTCCTGAAATGACAAAGTCTCTAAATCTGAGTATGAAGAGAGAGCAGTGTGGTGTGCCAAACAAGAATGAGTATTTATTCGCTGTTCCTCACTGCCTCACATACTACAGGGGACATCAGTGTCTCAGGAAGTTTGCAGATGAATGTGGTGCCAAAAAAACAATGCAACACTTTTGTTTTTGCCCCCATTTTTCATGAGCTGAATTCAAAGATCTAATGCCTTTTGTGTACATAGAAAGTCTATTTCTCTCAAATATTGTTCACAAATCTGTCTAAATCTGTGTTAGTGAGCACTTCTCCTTTGCCAAGATAATCCATCCACCTCACAGGTGTGGCATATCAAGATGCTTCTTCTTCGAGTCCGTTGCAATGTCGTTCTGCCAATATCTGGCGCAGGTCACAGCTGATGGGGTCGGTTCTGCCAGGTCCTGGGGGCTGCACTGGGGGGCGTTTTCACACTCCAGTAGATGAGACATTGTCTGAACTGCTCCACAGCTACATTTGTCGTCTGTCTGGTGGTTCCATGTTTTCATAAGTGCTTTGCACTAGAGATGCGCGGATGGGCTATTATTTCATCCGCAACCGCATCTCAAAACTCATCAACCGTCCGCCATCCATCCGCACCAACGTTTTAGACCAATTTTCAAAATCGCAACCGCTCACCATCCGCTGATTGGGAGATGCAAGGCGCTGCTGATGCCGCGAGACTAGAAAGCTCTTACTTCAGAATATCAGCAGTGAACTCCATCTCCGATCGGCGCACAGGGACAAAAATAAATAAATTATTTAAATAAATAAATAGCCTAAATTAAACGCGTTTCGGCAAGACCTTATCTGATAGGCTACTGTACATTATTTTCATTGTAGCCTAATAGAAAACGCATTTTGGCACATCATTTAGGCTTTTTCGTTGGTAGCTAGTCTTATGCCTACAAAAGACAGATGAAATCTAATATTAATAATTGATCCATGTCGGTATACACAGCCTAATATTTTACACTTATAATGAAAAAATAGCCTATACAATCAAGATAGCCTATTTACTTTTTAATTATTAAATCCAGGACATGGTTAGTTAATGAAACATGGATTAAAATTAAGATACAATTAATACCAAACGAAATTCGCTTTAAAGAAGGGCTTTGTGCTTTCTGTTTGAGGTCTCTGTGAAAGTTTAAATGTCTTAGTGCCGCTCTCAGCGGTCGCGTCCGTAATGGAGAACTGTCACGTAACATTGTTTTTTCCTCATAAATGCAAACATGAAAAATAAATGACAAAAGACTTTTTAAAAAAGACAAACCATCAATTTTTGGAAAAAAAAATTATGGATTTATAGCGTTTTGGCAAAAAAAAAAAATGTATGGATAACCTTCTATTTTTTTTTTTTTTAATTCTCCTTTTTTGAGTTTGTCATGTAGGCTACCTCCTTCGCCGGTGTTACCATCTCTGATAATAACAAGCAGTCTGCATAGACTCGACTGCCTGTTGAAAATTTGACTATTTCAAAGTGTGCTTTGCAAAAAATTCCAAAAGCGATTTTTTTGGATGTAGGTATAGTCAGATAACAATATCTAACAATGTATACATATATTTTTGATTTGATTGGTTCAACCGCCCGCCACCCGCCCGAATTTAATTAAAATATTATTTTTCATCACGTCATCCGCCCGATCCGCGGTTTATCCGCGGAGTCCGCGGCTATAACCGCCAACCGCGCATCTCTACTTTGCACCTCCCCTGTTCCACTCGTAGTCTGTTGAGGGTCTTCCAGGTTAGCCATAGGAGGTCGTGCCCACTGCCGAGACATTCAGTTGGGGTGATTCCTCTCTCCATCCAATCCTGGGCTCGTGTAGTTAGCTGGTTCCAGTCATCTTTCCAAATGTTGGTCCTCGCTATTTCTTTGGTTGTCTGGAGAAGTGGGACTGTCAGCAGGAAACTGGCTCTCGATTTCAAACGGGGTGGGGGTGCTATGTGTCCGTGCAGGGGATGCCTGGTGTCAAACTCCTGTGTTCTCCGCTCGTCTTGGGCAATGATGGATCGTCTCATGTAAAGGGGGGGCAATGCCAGCTAGAGCATAGAGGCACGGGACTGACTTTGTCTTTATACATCCCGTGATAATGCGGCAGGTGTCGTTGAGGGCTATGTCAATCAGTTTGGTATGGTGGGAGCGGCTCCAGCTTGAGCACTAGAGGATGGATACCCGACCCGAGCCCGACGGGACCCGTCGGTACCCGACGGGCCGGGCCGGGTTCGGACAGATATTTAGACATTATGTTCGGGTTCGGGTCGGGCTCGGTCACATCAGCGCGATAAGGCATTGAACATTTTAAATTTAAAACAGCTTATTGTAACGTTAGCCAATGTGCCTGATGCTTTCATTTGATGCAAACGTTCATTTTTGTGATTAAAATGCATGTAAAATTTTACCATAACATCTGTCTTCCTGTGTGCGCAAATTTCAAATTTGTTTATGTAGCCGTGACAACCAAACACGTGCATGCGCGCCTATGTTAAGTGCGCTTGTTTCTCCGTGCGCGCTGATGCACTCATCCTGTTGACATTTCCGAATGCCTTCCTACAGTTGCTTAATAAAGCGGGCTTTCCACACAAACAAACGTATGTGTCATTAGTATGAGGAAAAAAAATGGGATTTTAACTGTCGGTCTCGGGTCGGGCTCGGACATAAATATCTTTATGCCTGTCGGGCTCGGGTCGGGTTCGGTTACTGCTCTGTCGGACGCGGGCCGGGCTCGGACAGAAAAATTCGGCCCGATCCGCACTCTATTGAGCACGCGTATTCGGCTGTGGAGAAGCACAGGGCTAGGGCAGTTGCACGGATGGTTGATGGGTCGGCACCCCATTTTGAGTTTACCAGTTTGCGCAGAATGTTGTTGCGAGTGTTGATCTTGGCTTTGGTATTCTGGAGGTGAGTTTTGAAAGAGAGTGTCCTGTCGAGTGTGACTCCCAGGTACACAGGGTGAGGGTGGTTGGAGAGTTTGTGGCCATCCCATGAGATGCTCAGTTATTTTTTCGCATCTTGATTTTTGAGATGGAAGCTGCATAGTTGAGTTTTTGATGGGTTGGGTTTCAGGTGGTTGTTTTTGTAGTAGGTTGACATCTCTTGAAGGGCATTTTCCAGGACGGCCTCAATCTTCTGGAAGTTCTCCTGTTGGGTGGTGATGCAGAGATCGTCCGCATAAATAAAGCGGCGGCATTGTGAGTGAAGTGGTTGGTCATTAGTGTAGATGTTGAAGAGGAGGTGGGCCAGTACACTGCCTTGTGGTAGGCCGTTCTTTTGGGCTTTCCATTTGCTCTTCTTGTCATTTAATTGGACAAAGAAGCGCCTGTTGTTGAGGAGGCTTTTGATGATTTGGCACAGGTCGAGGTCACCAGTCATGTCAAAAAGTTTCCTAATCATGGTGCGGTGCTGGACTGTATCATAGGCAGCAGTAAGATCTATAAAAGCTGCTCCAGTGATGAGTTTACACTCAAAACCATCATCAATATGTTGGGTGAGGTTCAATAGCTGCCCAGCACAGGAGCGACCAGGACGGAAACCAGCTTGATCTTTAGTAATCTTGGAGTCTATAACTGGCATAAGGTGTTGGAGTAATAGCCTCTCATAGAGCTTGTAGGTGATGCAGAGGAGTGAAATTGGTCTGTAACTCTTTGGGGATGATGGATCCTTTCCAGGTTTGAGAATTGCGACTATCTTGGCCTTTCTCCATGCCGGAGGGATTATTTTCTCTGCCATGCATGAGTTCAACATTTCTAGGAGCCAGGTCTTTGCTTTAGGTCCCAGGTGCTGTATCATTTCCGTCAGTACATCGTCGGTTCCTGCTGCTTTCCCAGGTTTCCGCATGTTCATTGCAGCTTCCAGTTCTTGTGGATCGAAAGGCTTGGTAGGTGCTCTGGCTGGTTGTGGGTGGTCTGGTACCGCTGTCCGGTGGTATTCACCTGTGGGTCTGCGCCGGTTTTGGCTGCGACCGTTTGCCACCAGCTGTGCTGCAACTGCGTTTGCTGTGACTGTTGAGAGCGTGGGTGGTGTGGTATGGTCTTCGCTGAGGCGGCAGATTGTGGCCCATGCCTTCCTGCTGTTGTTGGTCATGTTGGTATTTTCTAACAGCTCCTTCCAGGCTAGCCTTCGATCTTCCCCAACTTTGTTTAGCAGGGTCTCTCCGAGTTCTGTGGCGGTGGGGGAGAAGGGGTCCTCATGATATGCCTCGTGGTAGGCTTTCAATAGCTCATTAGATGTTTCTGACAGTCCGGAGATGTACTCGGTCTGGCATCCTCTTGGTATATGTCGCCTGGCTGACCTTTTCAACAAGTCTATAAACATGTTGTAGTTGTTGGGGTGTGATGGAATGCTGAAGATGGAGTTTTCAATCTCCTGTTGGAACGGCAGCCAGTCTGCCCTCCGCAGATTAAACCTTCTGCGGAAGGGGACGGTAGTTGCTTGGAGGACAGATTTGATGGTTATGGTGATTGGCCGGTGTTGCGTGTGGGGGATAGGATCCAGGACAGCTTTCACAACTCTCGATGTTAGTTCACTGCTCACGCAAACAAGATCTGGGTTATATCCTCGTTTCCATCTGGCGCTGTGGAAAGATTTTGACAGTTTAGCATCGTGGATCAGGGTCAGGTGTTTCGACTCAAGCCAGGTTTCGACTTCATCTCCATCCTGATTGTTCACTTCATAACCCCACAGTGTGCTATGAGCATTGAAGTCCCCGATGCTGATGTGGTATTTCCTTTTGCATCTATCTTGCAGTTCAGGGTGGAGGAACGGGCTATGGGGGGGGTTTATACACTGATGTGACAGAGACATTCGGGAGGGCAACTGTGATGGTTTCCATTTGCCCATTGGTGATGTGGGTGCAGACCTCTTCAATCGCAAGGTTTGGTCTGCTGAATACAGCTGACCCATACTGTCTGTGTCGGATCTCAGCCACCAGCTTCATTCCAGGGATGGCTGGTCGGTGTTGTGCAGGGCCGATATGGGTTTCCTGCATGCACACTATGTCGAAGCATCTGACCGCTGTTGCTAGTATGTCTGCCTTGCGTCTGGAGAAACCTTCAATATTAATTGAGGCGATTGACAGTGCAGGCCCCGAGGGGGGGCGAGTATCTGTTGCGCTTCGGCATCGTCATCTGTTAGATTGCTCGGGTTGGTATACAGATATTGGCCTACTGGCGGTAGTAATATCGGGTAAAAAAATCAGATTGTACCAGTCAGCGTTTCCCAGGCTGCACCACGGGGAGGTTTTTGTATTAGCAGCCCAATCAAGATGCTGATTAGTCAGCATGATTATTGCACAGGTGTGCCTTAGGCTGGCCACAGTAAAAGGCCCCTCCACTCTCCACATTTTTGAGTTCAGCTCATGAAAAATGGGGGCAAAAACAAAATGTTGCATTTATAATTTAGTTTAGTGTACTTACCTGGTAACCTTTTTCCCTTTGGAATATACTTACCTGTTTTACCTGTTACAGTAAACACGGACATGACCCCTCAAAACATGACTATATTCGGCAAAAAAATCCGCCAGCTTGGCAGATTTCTACAGTCCATGCATGCGCAAGAGGTCTCCGGTCCCAACTTTATAGGATGCAGTTAAACCATCAAATTTCCTGAATGTGATTGAGGCTGTGAAAGAAACTGCAGGGTTTGTTAAGAACCATAACATCTATAAGACTCCAAGTCTTGCATTAGAAATTGGCCACTCCCTGTTGAAAGGAAATGACATAACTCACTGCCATGCCCTCATGGCTGGAGATGAAAACCCTAATCAAGTCCTCAGATGCTTTCCAGAAGCTTTATCAGGCCAAGTGGTCTGAGTACTTTTCACACAGTCCCTTAAACACGATTAGTGATTTAAAATATAACAAGCCAACAAAACCACTACTCACCGAAGACAACATGAATCTTAACAAGCATCTTGATGAAAAAGCTAAGTCAGCAACTGCAGCACTGGAGGAGGCGGCAACACCACAGAACTATTCAAATATTGCAAGAACAACACTGACCAAGATTGTGCTTTTCAATATATGAGTCCTGGAACGATACTGTTCAATCACACAAAAAGAAATGATTTTGTCTGAGTATGAACAGAAGATCTGCATGTACTTTGAGCAGGTCGAGCTCAAGGGAAAAAGGGGAAGAAAAGTGGCAGTGTTGCTAACTCCTGAAATGACAAAGTCTCTAAATCTGAGTATGAAGAGAGAGCAGTGTGGTGTGCCAAACAAGAATGAGTATTTATTCGCTGTTCCTCACTGCCTCACATACTACAGGGGACATCAGTGTCTCAGGAAGTTTGCAGATGAATGTGGTGCCAAAAAAACAATGCAACACTTTTGTTTTTGCCCCCATTTTTCATGAGCTGAATTCAAAGATCTAATGCCTTTTGTGTACATAGAAAGTCTATTTCTCTCAAATATTGTTCACAAATCTGTCTAAATCTGTGTTAGTGAGCACTTCTCCTTTGCCAAGATAATCCATCCACCTCACAGGTGTGGCATATCAAGATGCTGATTAGTCAGCATGATTATTGCACAGGTGTGCCTTAGGCTGGCCACAGTAAAAGGCCCCTCCACTCTCCACATTTTTAAGTTCAGCTCATGAAAAATGGGGGCAAAAACAAAATGTTGCATTTATAATTTAGTTTAGTGTACTTACCTGGTAACCTTTTTCCCTTTGGAATATACTTACCTGTTTTACCTGTTACAGTAAACACGGACATGACCCCTCAAAACATGACTATATTCGGCAAAAAAATCCGCCAGCTTGGCAGATTTCTACAGTCCATGCATGCGCAAGAGGTCTCCGGTCCCAACTTTATAGGATGCAGTTAAAGCATCAAATTTCCTAAATGTGATTGAGGCCTTGAAAGAAACTGCAGGGTTTGATAAGAACCATAACATCTATAAGACTCCAACTCTTGCATTAAAAATTGGCCACTACCTGTTGAAAGGAAATTACATAATTCACTGCCATGCCCTCATGGCTGGAGATGAAAACCCTAATCAAGTCCTCAAACCACTTGGCATGATAAAGCTTCTTGAAAGCATCTGAGTACTTTTCACACAGTGCCTTAAACATGATTAGTGATTTAAAATGTAACAAGCCAACGAAACTACCACTCCCTGAAGACAACATGAAGCTTGACAAGCATCTTGATGATAAAATCAAAGTTAGCAACTCCAGCACTGGGGGAGGCGGCAACACCACAGAGCTATTCCAATGTTGCAAGAACACCACTGACCAAGATTGTGCTTTTCAATAGGAGACGGGTCCTGGAACAAGATTGTTCAATCACACAAAAATAAATGAATTTGTCTGAGTATGAACAGAAATTGTGCATGTACTTTGAGCGGGTCGAGCTCAAGGGAAAAAGGGGAAGAAAAGTGGCAGTGTTGCTAACTCCTGAAATGACAAATTCTTGTTTGGCACACCACACTGCTCTCTCTTCATAATCATCAGATTTAGAGACTAAATATTTATTCGCTGTTCCTCACTGCCTCACATACTACAGGGGACATCAGTGTCTCAGGAAGTTTGCAGATGAATGTGGTGCCAAAAACCAACGCAACACTTTTGTTTTTGCCCCCATTTTTCATTAGCTGAATTCAAAGATTTAAGATTAGAGATCAAAGATTTCATACTTTTTCTATGTACACAAAAGGCCTATTTCTCTCAAATATTGTTCACAAATCTGTCTAAATCTGTGTAAGTGAGCACTTCTCCTTTGCTGGCATATCAAGATGCTGATTAGTCAGCATGATTATTGCACAGGTGTGCCTTAGGCTGGCCACAGTAAAAGGCCCCTCCACTCTCCACATTTTTGAGTTCAGCTCATGAAAAATGAGGGCAAAAACAAAATGTTGCGTTCATGATTTAGTTTAGTGTTCTTACCTGGTAACCTTTTCCCTTTGGAACATCCTTACCTATTGCAAGTTTCCCTTTTACCTGTTACCCGTTTCCCTTTGGAAAATACTTGCTGTTACAAACCACAGAACAAAAGATCCAAGTGCAGCAAGATTTAATGAAGTTCAAAACAAAAATCCACAGAACACAGGGATTTACAGAGTAAAGAGCCAGGGCGGAGCCGGCAGTGCAAGAGGCCAAGGGGCTAAGGGTTCCCAAACTGGAGCGGGCTCTGAGGATTCCCGGACTGAAGTGGGCTCTGAGGACTCCTGGACTGAAGTGGGCTCTGAGGACTCCTGGACTGAAGTGGGCTCTGAGGACTCATGGACTGAAGCGGGCTCTGAGGATTCCTAGACTACAGCGGGCTCTGGAGTGGTCCACGCATGCAGAACAGCCCTGAGGTAATAAGCGAAGACCACCTTCTTTATTAGGGCAGAAGCTGTGAGATTGGGTGACTCCATTGCAAAGTCTGAGACCTGAGTCGATTCTTCTGAGGACCACCAGACTCGAGAATATCGAAGTCATCAGATCTGAGACCAACCAGGGTCAGATCCTCCAGGACCACCGGACCTGACACCACCAGAATTAGATCCTTCAGGACCATCAGTCGGGTCCTCCAGGACCACTGGATTCGAGACCAACGGAGTTGGGTCCTCCCGGACCACTGGATTCAGAACCACCGTAGCCAGATCCTCCAGGACCCTCGGGACTCAAGATCACCGGAGTCGGGTCCTCCAGGACCACTGGAGCTTAGCTGCTCTCCTCCTCAACCTTCGCTTGCGAGTAGGAGACAGGAAGGCTTCCTCCTCCTCTGAGGACATTGAGTCGACATGGGGCATCTCTGGGAACTCTATATTGGATTCAGACAGACATGACTTTACCAGACTGTGGTAACCAACATAGTCAACAACCCCCCAATAATGGAAGCCTCTAAGTCCCTCCATCTCCCTCTGGGGCAAAGGATCATCCAGGCCAAGATTTAAAAATTCCTTTAGCGCTGCTTCCTCACAACCCAGCCCCAGTGCTGTTGCAGTCTGGCTGCCCTGCCCTTCACAGTGGTTGGGGAGAACTCTGGAGATCCATTGATCCAGGGAGGAAAAAACAAAAAAACAAACAGCTGGATGTAAAAATGGCTATAGTCTTCTGTCATGAACCACAGAACAAAAGATCAAAGTGCAGCAAGATTTAATGAAGTTCAAAACAAAAATCCACAGAACACATCAGAGCCACAGTCAGGAACAGGACACCAGGTAACATGAACACTACAGCAACAATCTACAAACAAACAGGTTTACGTAAAGGGAAACACTAATGAATAGATAACAAACACCTGGTGGTGATCAGACAATTAGAGTGCACAGTAGTATGGGAGATGCAGTCCAGAACACACAAACAAAACCACAAAAAGGTGCGCTCTGTGACACTTACCTGTTTCCCTTTGGAAAAAAACTTAACTGGTACCCCTTTACCTTTGGAATATATTTACCTGTTACCTGTTTCCCTTAGAAATATATTGACCTGTTATCCATTTCCCTTTGGAACATCCTTACATGTGCATGTACTTACCTGTTACCCATTTCCTTTGGAATACACTTACCTGGTACCCTTTTCTCTTTGGAACATACTTGCCTGGTACCCTTTTCCCTTTGGAATATACTTACCTGGTACTCTTTTCTCTTTGGAACATACTTACCTGGTACTCTTTTCTCTTTGGAATATACTTACCTGTTACCTGTTTCAATTTGGAATTACTTAACTGGTACCCCTTTACCTTTGGAATATATTTACCTGTTAGCTGTTTCCCTTAGAAATATATTTACCTGTTATCCATTTGAAATACAAAAGGAAAGGAAATGCCAAGTACATTATTTGCAACTACCCCACTGTATGGTAAAGCCTAGTTTTACCCAATATCACCTTGTAAGCATAAGAACCCAGCCACAATGAAGTATATGAAAGTTTGAATTTTGTTTTGACTGAAGATTGAATTGGTACTTTCCCATTGATTGTCCAGATTTCACAGATGATGATGACGACGATGAGGATGAGAGTGATGAAGATACAACCCTGGACACAGAAACTGCAGATGAAATTAATGGTATGTATTTTAAATGCTAACAAAAACGTTTTAGCATACTAGAGTAAAGATTTCCTTATTTCTTTTCCGTACTAACATGGTCTGCATTAGGTGAGGTTTTTTTTAATTATTTTTTAAAACTATTTTTTAGTGGGGTATGGGAGCCCCTCTCTTCCCCTATATCAACAACCAGTGCACACACCCATGGTTAGATGAGTTTTTTATTTGTATTTTATTTGTGGTTAAAAAGTCAGTGTCCTGCTATACTTTCACTCATTGTAAGCATTGTAAGCCCACATCCGTTTCATTGGGACCACGTGGCACAATCAGCTATTAAAATCTTTTGCTTATTTCCACAATTTAAAATAAGCAGTGCATCAATGTAACCAGGCTGTATAAATCTCACATGCTTAGAGTCATGGTGATGATGATCTTTCGTTGCTACATCCTATAATATTTTATGTACCACCAAATTCTCTTCAATTAAAGATCTTCCAGTCTGTGTGTGCTGCCTCTCTGCTATGAAGAAGTACAGTATTAAAGATTTGCAGATGATGCATGTATTATCACAACAGTAAATGCTGATTTTAACATTAATTGTGTAGAAATGACAAGGTTAAATAAGATGTTCCCTTTCAGTCATTTACTTCAAGGTTTTGTAGAGTACGACACTAGGGGTCACTCTTGGCAGCCCAAACACCTCTGAGATCTTTGAGAAAAGGCCAATTAAACTGGGGTGTGCAGAATTTGCATAACTAGCCACACCCGGATATTCGGGTATAAATAGCCTAGCTTAGTATCTGCTCACTTGTTCTATTCTTCTGGGCCGAATGCAGCATCTCTTCATGGGAAGCAGTGTTTCACTCACCTCTTTGAACCTCGTTGTTGGATTTAAGGCATGTTTGGCTCCTCATGTTCAGGTGAGAGAGGGTGCACTCTCTGCCCAGTCAGTGCATGTTGGCGAGCACAGTCTCCCACATCCACCACTGATGCAGAGAGCAGCCCTCGTAGACAAGGCATGGATTGGGTTGCAGGACATTTCACTTCCTACCACAATGCCTGCCAGTCTGCCTAGCCACAACCCCACCCGAGGAACGTTGATTGTAGTTCCTCTGGCACCATTGGCTGGGTATCTGGATGCTTGGTCAAGCCCTCTCCAGTTCCTCCCGATGGCTCCTCAGAACCATTCAGCTCAGCTATGTGAGTCAGTTCTCCAGGCAACCGCCCAAATTCAGGGGCATTCTCTTTACCTCGTTGGGAGGCGAGAATGCTGCGGTTCTGCGGGCGGAGGTTGCAACCCTTCTGAGGAAGGCAGCAGTTGAGTCTGTCCCCCAAGCCGCCAAAATGAAGAAGGGCTTCTTCACCCCATACTTCATTGTACCCAAGAAGATGGCAGACTAATCTTAACCAATCTTGGACTTGAGGATTCTAAACCGGCCCCTTCACAAGCTTTCGTTCAAATTGCTAACCCTGAAATACATACTGACATGTGTCAGAGCACAAGATTGGTTTGTTGCTTCAGACCTGAAGGACGCGTATTTCCATGTCTTAATCCTGCCAAAGCACAGACCGTTCCTACGGTTCACCTTTGAGGGTCAGGCATATATCAGTACAAGGTTCCTCCCCTTCGGGCTCTCCCTGTCCCCCCGTGATGTGGTCCTAGCCCACCTAGACCGATTGAGTTTTCGGGTCAACTGGGAAAAGAGCAAGCTCTCTCCGGTGCAGAGCACCTCTTTTCTTGGTGTAGATCTGGACTCAGTTACAATGACTATATTTCAAATATTTTCAGAGGCTCCTGGAGCATATGGCATCATCAGCCGTGGTCACGTCGTTGAGACTTATGCATATGAGATTTCAGCACTGGCTTCGTACCCAGGTCCCGAGATGGGCATGGCACCAAGGCTCACATCGTGTAAACATCACACCAATGTGTCGCTGCACTTTCAGCCCTTGACAGTGCTTCTAGCCTTGAGGAGGTTTCGGCTCTTGATCCAAGGCAAGCATGTGTTGGTCCTGACGGACAACACAACGGCGGTTGCATACATCAACCACCAAGGTGGTGTCCCCTCCACTCGCATGTCACAACTTGCCCGCCATCTCCTATTATGGAGCCAGCACAGACTCAAGTCTCTGCATGCCACTCATATCCCAGACGACCTCAATTGTGCAGTGGACCTCCTCTCATGACAGGTTTTGCTCAGAGAAGAGTGGAGGCTTCATCCCCTGATGGTCCAGCTGATTTGGAGTAACTTCACCAGGCACAGGTGAACCTGTTTGCCTCGCTAAAAACAACCCACTGTCAGCTTTGGTACTCCCTGACTGAGGCTCCCCTCAGCACAGATGACCTAGCAAATATGCGTTTCCCCCAGTGAGACTCATTGTACAGACACTGTGCAAAGTCAGGGAGGACAAAGAACAGCTTCTGCATGTGGTCCCTTATTTGCCCAACAGGACCTGGTTCTCAGAATTCACGCTCCTGGTGTAAGCTCCTCCCTGGCGGATTCCCTTGAGGAATGATCTTTTTTCTCAAGGGAAAGGCACGATCTGGCATCCGTGCCCGGATCTCTGGAACCTCCATGTTGGTTCCTGAACCAGGAGGATTTAAGAGAGCTTTTACCAGCAGTGGTGAATATCATCACTCAGGCCAGAGCCCCCTCAATGAGACAACTGTACGACCTGAAGTGGTGCATTTTCGTCAACTGGTGCTCTTCCCATGGGAAGGACCCACGGAGATGTAGCTTTGGATCTGTGCTCTCGTTCCTACAAGGTGGCCTGGAAAGGCGCCTGTCTGCATCCACACTTAAGGTATACGTGGCCGCAATTATAGCTAACCACAACACCGTGGAAGGCAGATTGGTGGTAAAGCACGATCTGGTGATAGGTTCCTCAGAGGCGCCAGGAAATTGAATCTCCACACCTCATTCTCTCTTGGGATCTTGCTGTGGTCGTACAGGCCTTACAAGCAGATCCATTTGAGCCTTTTCAGTCAGCTTACTGCCCTCTCTATGAAGATGGCCGTCCTACCTGCTTTTGCTGTGTCCAGTACAAGCTCATCACATCTACTTGGACCGCACTCAGAGTTTCAGATGCTTTGAACAGCTCTTTGTCTGCTATGGAGGACGGCAAAAGGGGAATGCCGTCTCCAAACAAAATCTCCCACTGGATAGTGGACACGATTCACATGGCATATCGGGCCAGAGGGCTACCATGCCGCTGGGAATGAGAGCTCACTTAATCAGGGCATGGCTTTCTCGGCAGCCCTGGCAAATGGGGCCTCTCTAGCAGATATTTGTAGAGCTGCAGGTTGGGGTACACCTAATACATTCACCAGATTTTACAATCTGCGAATGGAGCAGGTATCCTCTCGAATACTGAAAAGTCAGCCCTTGATGACTGCAAGGTGTAAAGCCTATTCCAGCGACAGCCCCTCTGGTGGTGACTCGCTCATTCGCTCCAGAATGAGTTCCTTCTATGAACCCTGGACCACCCTTCCATCACACAAAGCACTCCCTGTTCTTAGCAAGTTTGGCGGAGGAACTTGCTATTGAGAACTCAACACAAGTCAAGTTCCCAGAAAGTGAACCCTTGCCCAAGCTCTGTGCTCCACATGTAGGCGCAGTGTTCCCCTTAGACAGTCACACTGTCAACAGGTCTTGTGCTTGGCAGATCTCACCTCACGTGGAGACCTTCCCCATAGTACTTCCTCAGTGAGTCCATAGGTGGTAAGTATAGAGAAAAGGCAACAGCTAATGGGCTTCCGCCTACATGGAGGCCCTAAAATTTTGGACATTGGAAGTTAGCGAAGAAGGAGGGTCATTTGGTTGTGACACGCTGCCCTCAGAATGGAACGAGTGAGCAGATGCTAAGCTAGGCTATTTATACCCGGATATCGGGGTGTGGCTAGCTATGCAAATTATTTCATTGGCCTTTTCTCAAAGATCTCAAAGGTGTTTGGGCTCCCAAGAACAACCCTAGTGTCATACACTCGACACAGCGTCTACATTCACTCCATCAGAGAACGAGGGTTACCGTACATAACCTAGAGAATTTCACTACAACTCTGCAGAAAATGAAATTGTAGCAGCACTGATCATCAGTCGGGTGCACTGAATTTAATAAAATGCATCACCTACACTTTTCTGTTACATGATTGTCAGATGAACACATGGAGACTGATACAAATATATGTGGACAAAATGGTATGTAGATTGATTTTTATTTGCTAATAGAATATTACAAAAAAGTTATACCAGGTTTCTATTTCTCTGTACACTGTGAAACAGGCATACCTCAAATACTATGTCAATAAATTGCATCTGTTCTGTTTTTACATATTTTTCAGGCAGTAACTTGGACATGCACACCGAACAACCTACATGCAGTTCAGCTGACAGACCAATTACTGGACGCATTGGTATGGTCAAGTTGGAATTTAATTTGTATTTAATATAAAATATATTTTACTAGGGGTGTAATGATCTGCGTATCATACGTTTCATGGTCACATAAATAAAAAGACATTTATGACGTTAAAACAGTGACACCTGCTGACGCACACATGTTCGTCACGGGAACATCCCAGCTGAAGATAATGAGGAAATGACATCGCTTCCTTTGACAAGTCCATTCCAAACGACTAATTAATGACACGCACCTGCTCTGCTCACTCAAGTCTCCACTAACAAGGGGATAGGGATGATCACTATGATTTGGAAAATTACCATGAATCGTATGACACACGATACCTGAATCGTTACACCCCTATATTTTACAAAATTGAGTCTCAATTTCTAGTGCTAATATGGATCAGATTTAATGACTTTTCATTAAATAATTAAAAGACAAAGCAGAAAGAACGAAAGCTGCAGATTGGCTTTTTGATAAGAACTTGAATGACACTTTGTTATTCAATTTTGGATACTCTCTATTCAAAGGTGTCCTGCAAGGCACAATACCAAAAACAAGTTAGTGATTTTAACAAACATTTGTATTGTCTTGTTTGTTCTTAGTTGGTGGTAAACAGAAGCCAGACAAAGGTGCAAGGCGACCGTGGTCGAATGCAGAGGTCAATGCAGTATTAAAGCATTTCAAACCACACATTGCCAAAGGTCATCTGGCGTCTTTAAGAGAGTGTGAGCTGTGCAAGAAGTGCGAGCCAGTTCTACAAAATAGAACTTTACAAAACATCAGAGATTTTGTCCGTAACAGAGGGGTAACCCTGAAGCGCAAAATGAGTTTTAACTGATTCCACTCTTCTTTACTCAGTAACACTTTACAATAAAATGTCATTTGTTAACATTAAATACATAATTTAACATGAACTAACATTAACAAAGATTAATAAAGAGTGTAATTACACTCTTTATTAATCTTTGTTAATGTTAGTTAATAAAATTACACTATTAATCTTTGTTAATGTTAGTTAATAAAAATACAGCTGTTCATTCTTAGTTCATGTTAACTTATGTATTTAATGTTAACAAATGACATCTTATTGTAAAGTGTTACCGTTTACTCTTCTAATTCTTCCGTGTTCACTGATTGTACTTCCTAAAAGTTGTTTTTAAAGAAGTTTTTTTATGAATATTCACGAATATTTCATGAATTACAAGTGTTATCATTATAACATATAGCAGTTTGTGTAATAAAATTGCATTACTTTTGCGTGTTTTACCCAGAAATTAAATTCATTTTTCATTCATTGAAATAAATGGAAATTTATAACTTCAACCCTGGAGTGTTATTGGAGGGTTATTACAAGACTTCTGAGCTTTTGTGACTTAAAAAAATATATATTTAGCAAATCTAGGTCAATGAAATTACCATATATGGTTTCTCGCCAGTCTATGGTCATCTGTTTTCCCAAAAAAGGCATATATTTAAAAATAAATAATTAAAAAAAAAAAAAAAAACATGCATAAAATATATATAAATACTTCTCAAAACTGAAGTTGATCCACTGATGTCACATGGACTGTATTTACTATGTTTCTGGACCTAAATCATTTAAGTTGTGTTGCTGTCTATGGAGGGACAGATACCTCTCTGATATCATCAAAAATATTTGTGTTCTGAAGATGAACGAAGGTCTTACGGGTTTGGAACGACGTAAGGGTGAGTAATTAATGATACAATTTTCATTTTGTGATGAACCCTTTAAAAGTAAACCACATGAGATCAGGGGGTTATTACATATCTTATGAAGCTAAATGAAATGTTTGGGACAGTATCAACATTTCAGTGTAAACATAACATCACTGGACAAATAAAATAGCTGAGCTATGGTCAGCTGAGGAGAGGAAGACATCTTAGATAATTACTATGGATAATTTTGGCTGAATGTTGTGTTTGAAGGAAATATTTTATAGATTAAAAAATATATTAATGCCTAAGCGTTTTTACAAACATGGCTTACAAAAAATGAATGTGTGTTCATTTTGAGACAAAACAATAGCACTGATCCATTTTAAAATGTCTGCGCAACCTGTTTTCAGTTCAGACAGCTGTAACGTTTATTTTAGTCTAGAACTAGTCTTAAGCCCTGTATGGGAAACCACCCTAAAGTGTTCAAATAATACCAGCACCTTCTTCAGTTTCAGCTGACTAGTGAGATGGCTGCTTCAAACAGTTTAAGGTGTTTGTACATTTGCGCTGTCAAACATTTCTATTTACAAAAATTCTTTTTTTTTTTTTTTTTTTGGGGATTCAGACACACTGTAAGGTTTATCTCTTTAACAAAGCATTTACCTTATTTCTCTGATGTTTTTGATTTGGGTTAGGGTTAGGGTATACTGCTTTCGCTCTCTTCTCTCTCTCTCTGGTCTACGGATGCGCGCGCCCGCGCTCTTCCGGCAGAAGTGCCCTTAGGACCCATATAAGGAAATTCCGCCCCATCTTGCGTGACACAGACCCATACTCGAAAAAAACTTTCCGAAACTTGTAACAAACCGGAAGGACCATTTTTGGCACAGAAATACTCCTTCAAACGTACAATTTAATTTTTGAAACTTTGTCCATGTTTAGCATGGGAATCCAACTCTTTAACAGTGTAAAAAACTCAGTATGCATGTGTAACCAGTGGCGTCAGGTACTTGAGGGAACTGTATGAAACAATTATATAACGTTCGACTACGCCACCCGGTATATACCGGGAACTATCAGCCCCAAATCAGGGAGCGCACAGGTTCGTTACCAAAAGAAGTGGGTGAGCAGAGAGACATAGGCCAGGGAATATCAATGATGAGGCAGTTTTATTCAAATACAAAATTTAAAACCATCAATACATTAATCTATCAAGGGCTCAATATTCACATGTCAAAAAGAAAAGGAAAACACTTTACAAGACTTCAAAAATAAAAAGAAACAATAAATTCAAACTAACAAATACACGAGAAAGCTTAATTGAGAGGGAGATGGCCTGCTGCGACCCTCAATTCACACAACACACTTAATATCCACACACACCCACTCTGGTGTAGTCAGATCACTCAATAAGCACATAACTCATTGTGAACCCCGTTAAACAGCGGCTAAACACCTCCTCTACCTTTCTTCGTCACGCTGTTTACAAGAAAAGAAAAGACAAACAATAAACATTAACAAGCTGGTACGAGCCAGCCCCCAAAGAAAGAAACAGTCAATTCACAAACATATATAAAATAATAAGAATACATATAAACAATATTCCTTTCAATCTTGTTCTGTAACTCAAAGTAAACTTAAACAAAAGGAAAGGAAATTACATACAAAACACGCAAAAATGAGCACAAGACAAAATAAAGAAAAAGCTCAATTACAATTCGAAACAAACAAGAAACAAATCAAAATGAAACCAGCGAACCACGATCGCCCGCACACAAAGAGCAAGCCAGCGAGAAAACCAACACAGTCTCACCCCCAAACGTCACATACTGACGCGTCTTGACCAAACGGCAATATACGACGAAAAGGGTACCCCTAAAACGTCCGTATGTGACTATTCGGGTTATGGGTAGGTTTAGGTATGCGTTAGGGTACCGCTAAGAGGCGCTGCTGGTGCGCTTATGTCTTCGTCTCATATGGACGTTTTAGGGGTACCCTTTTCGTCGTATATTGCCGTTTGGTCAAGACGCGTCAGTATGTGACGTTTTGGGGTGAGACCGGGCTGAGAAAACAGCCAAGCTTCCCCTTTAGTTCTCACACTGCGGCGAGCAATCGTCCCGGCTCACGGTTATGCAAGTTCAAGTTCGCTCCGACGAAAAAGACGACCAAAATAAGCCCAGGCAAGACAGCAGTGCGTTACGTCAACAGACGCGCATCTCGTCCCGCAATATAGAGGTGAAACCCTTGCTCTCGTCACTCAAATCGGAAACGTTCTCAGCGCAGCACTATGCGTGTTCGCTGGCCTCACCATGCCGCCGGTTGCTCGTCAATGAACTACACAGACTCAAAATAGTAAATACACGTTCCATTGATGAAAATCCTCAAAACAGACGTAGGTTACCAACCTCAAAGCCCGGGGCAGCCTGTGCACGGCTGCACAGAGCCGAGACAGCACTTCCTACTCTCCCATTCATAAATGGCGGCCTCCGTAAAGGGGCGGTACAGGTGTCAACGCATCCCAAGTGACAAAAAACCTCATTTTATACCATGACACCAGACTGCTGATAGGTTCAATGTTTTCACATGACACTGGCCAATAATCAAGACGGATACACTTCACCCTGCTACACATGAAATAGCATTTCACCCCTCCTTTAAAGATTACAGATTATTTGTGTAATAGACCATTTTTGTGCTGGTATATGTCAGATTTGTGAGAATCATTTTGCACTATCCAGTGATAGGTTAATTTACTTAATAACAACATGAACTCAAAAGGAGCCAGGAGCCTGTGATCACAAATAGTACCATTTCCATGATATGAAGTGTACAAAATATTTATTTAAAATATATTAAATGTCCTAATTTATGTGAGGCCTAGTTAATTCCTGGCCAGGAAACCATTAAAAAATATCTTGTTAATGAAACACTAATATTTATGCTACTGTCTGTATCTCCTAATGCAAAACCAGACATTTTCTCTCTTGGTTTGTACTTTTTCTGCAGTATATGTGCACATGTCAGTACATACTTGCAATCACAAACAGGTAGTGGCAAAGCAGAGCAATGACATATTGTCCAGAAGTTAATTGATTGCAGATATATAATTGCTCCTTCTCCCATTTTGTACATATATGTATATAAGATAATTATTATGTAGTTTGTGTTCCCTTATACAATTAACTCGATCTGTGTGTTTGTGTAGAGACCTCATAAACACTATTGTCCTCATAAACCATCAATTAACTCGATCTGTGTGTTGTATGTATAGAGACCTCATAAACACTAATGTCCTCATAAACCATCAATTAACTCGATCTGTGTGTTGTATGTATAGAGACCTCATAAACACTAATGTCCTCATAAACCATCAATTAACTCGATCTGTGTGTTGTATGTATAGAGACCTCATAAACACTAATGTCCTCATAAACCATCAATTAACTCGATCTGTGTGTTGTATGTGTAGAGACCTCATAAACACTAATGTCCTCATAAACCATCAATTAACTCGATCTGTGTGTTGTATGTGTAGAGACCTCATAAACACTAATGTCCTCATAAACCATCAATTAACTCGATCTGTGTGTTGTATGTATAGAGACCTCATAAACACTAATGTCCTCATAAACCATCAATTAACTCGATCTGTGTGTTGTATGTATAGAGACCTCATAAACACTAATGTCCTCATAAACCATCAATTAACTCGATCTGTGTGTTGTATGTATAGAGACCTCATAAACACTAATGTCCTCATAAACCACAATGTGGTTTTGTCCCCATAACCCTGTACAATGTCACATATTTAATATATGTATGTTATAAAAATGAAATTAAGTTTTTGAAGTGAGATTTGTCTTCTGTAGACCAAATGAAAATTTTTGACATAACTTTTATCTTTATTGGATAATGGGAAAGGTGGGTCCCCATAAACCACTGAAAAAACACAGTGGCCTCATAAACCACATATGCCTGTATGTGTGTGTGTGTGTGTGTGTGTGTGTGTGTGTGTGTGTGTGTGTGTGTGTGTGTGTGTGTGTGTGTGTGTGTGTGTGTGTGTGTGTGTGTGTGTGTGTGTGTGTGTGTGTGTGTGTGTGTGTGGTAACACTAATGTAATGCGGTCACAGGTGTGTGTTTGTTGAGTAATTTACAGCGGCTTCGAACGCGGCTCAAACAATCAGAATCAAGGACCGGAACTATCCGTTTTATAAGTCTTTTTCTCTCATTGTTGATTATGTTTCTGTTTCCACTTAATCCGGCTGATTTTCCTTCGTCTTGTCGCTTCTTCCTGCCTCCTGATCTTGATTCAGTAGAGGATTAATTTCATGCGATTCTGCTGAGTTCTGGTTCTGGTTTGATCCACTGGCTGAAGCTTCATTCTCTGCTGCATTCTGGGTTCAAGAGAATACATGTTTTAGTCTATTTATTTAGGACGGTTTAGCATGAAGCAAAGAGCCTTTTATTTGAGGTCAATTATAAAATCTTAAATCAATAAAACCATCTAAAAGATATTGACCTGAGAATCCTGGTTCTGGTTCAGTTCTGTGACTGTAATGTTGTCAGTTCTCGCTGCTTTCTGTTTAAGATGTATGGAAATGTGTGTTTGATGCACGTTAAATATATGAAGTTAATTCAGGTTGATTGTAAATCTCTAATCAATAATACTAACCTGACAACACTGCCGACATTTTATGTCAGAAATCCCTGCGTGTTAAAAACAGTGGGAGAAAAGATATTTTTATAAAATCATCAAAGGCATAATGAATATAGTTGATTCCTGAATTTTACAAACATACAAATGGCTGAAATAAGTCGTTAAATCAGTTTGAACGTCTTTATTATGAACAAAAAACATAATGACCAGCCTAAATTAATGTAAATAAGGGCATTAAACAAATTTTGATGATTTGTTATAAAACATAAATAATTCCAGTTGTACTTACAGGGTCCAAACATGGACAAAATGATAAGAGAAAAAGCAAATATGCTTTCAGAGGAGAAGACGACGACTCTCAGATCTCCAACCGCACGCTCACCATTAACTGAAGATGAAATTAAAATATTAGATTATAATCATTAGTAATGTTTAAATTAATCTTTGATATATATGTTTTAATACTAACAGCATGAAACACTATCATAGTAAAATGTTGTTATTCACTCACCCGTTTTCAGTATCAGTTCAGTCATCAGTGTAACAGAGTTCAGTAAAACAACAGCAACTGATCCAAACACATACAACATCTTTTTAAAGGTGAGGGTCAGATCTGTAAAACAGATAGATTTTTTTTCTTAAATCTAATATTAAAATAGATTGTTAATGTCCTTTAGCTCATAAAACTGTTTCATTACCCACTACAGCAAGTGTTAAAATCAAGTAATGAATCAGTGACTTAAATGGACAAAATGATTGATTAACCATCAGAATCCATCCTAATCAATGCTGTTTTTGTTTTTTTGTTTTTTGACTCCAGTGGCAGAAATGACTAAAAACCAGAAAAGGTTGATTAGTAAATCCTGAACCCTGTACTTACAGAACAAACATGCATTTCACATGGGAGTGTGTTACATTTATGCATTTTATGTAGTTACATATTCACATGAAAATAAGCACACCCACACACACACAAACACACACAAACACATGCATGCACATGCACACACACACACACACACACACACACACACACACACACACACACACACACACACACACACACACACACACACACACACACAATCTCAAAGGAGGGAAAACAATTCACACAGATAATTGCAGTAAATGATCAAAACTGTACCCAGATCTTCTAATTTAATGTACATTGCAATCATCCACAGCACTTGCAGAAATACAGCCGTACAGGTCCATCCTGCAGCATCTGCATACAGAAGTGTGTGTTTACAGTTTTTTCAATCACTTTGCTACTATTTTCAGAACCTTAAAGGAGAACTCCGGTCAATTTTAACATTGAGCTAATTTTTTTTTGTACATTTGGAGTGCTGTCAGTACAGAGAACAACGTCAAAAATCGGTGTTGCCTACACCGAGTTATTCTATTTTTAAAATTTGCACCCTGTTGACTTCAATGGAGCAAGTTTTAAACCTGCTTTTAGCCTCTTAACATCCTTGATGTGTCATTACAAGAAGTGCACAGGTCATGTGAGTGATTCCTTCAGAGTGAACACGAGTGAATCTGACTGCAGTAGATGTGAAAGATATGAATAAAAATGATGTTTATTCAGCCAGCGCACATACCTGTATTTACATCCTGTTTTCGGTCGAAGTCCAGAGTAATCGATTGTCGAGTTCACGCGCATTGGTTTAGTACCTATGATCACGCGCGTGAACTCGATAATCGACTACTCTGGACTTCAACCGAAAACAGGATGTAAATACAGGTATGTGCGCTGGCTGAATAAACATAATTTTTATTCATATCTTTCACATCTACTGCAGTCAGATTGACCCGCGTTCACTCCGAAGGAGCTCACCTGTGCACTTGTAATGACACATCAAGGACGTTAAGAGGCTAAAAGCAGGTTTTAAACTTGCCCCATTTAAGTCAACAGGGTGCAAATTTTAAAAAGAGGATAACACGGTGTAGGCAACACCGATTTTTGTCGTTGTTCTCTGTATTGACAGCACTCCAACAAGGCCCGGTTTCACAGACAGGGCTTAGACTAAGCCAGGATTAGACCATAGATCAATTAGGACATTTAAGTAATTTTTATAAACATGCTTAGAAAAAAAACATTACCGATGTGCATCTTAAAACTAAAAAGGCACTGATATATTTTTAAGATCAGTCAGTGCAAGTTTATTTCAGTGGAAACAGCTCAGACTTACATTTTAGTCTAGGACTAGTCTTAAGCCCTGTCTGTGAAACCAGGGGCAAATGTACAAAAAAATGAGCTCAATGTTAAAATTGACCGGAGTTCTCCTTTAATGTCATTTTTCAAATCTCTAGACACAAAACTCAAAACGGTTATCACTTGTAACACAGGCTGTCTAATGTTCAAAACATTGCATTGTGCATTCACATCTTTAAAGAAATCTTGCACTTGCACAATCATTGGTTCAAAAAACAAATTTACTGTGAAATACCATTGAAACATAACTATAGATCACCCTCACACAAGCAACCAATAGTTTCACTGTCATTGTTTGTACAATCATTAAATATTGTAGAACAAAATAGGTGATACAGGTTTCATTATGGTACTACATTGTGGCGAGCACGACGAGGTCGAGGGCCGTGGGAGGACGGCGCGAGGCCGGTGGCGCGATTGATAATGAGCGACACGTGCGCGACGCACCGGTCTCGCATCTCTCACGGAGGAGCGGAAGCATAAAGGAGGAGCGACGACAGTGAAGAGCGAGAGAGGACAGGCCTGATTTTTAGTTCATGTTTTGTTTCTGTTTGTGTCGCCAGCAGTCGTCCGTGAGGGGCTGCTGGCTTTTACTTTTATTTGTGTATTTGTGTATTTATTATTAAATATTGTTGAACGTTCGCCGGTTCCCGCCTCCTTCTTCCCATAACAACATACCCCGTTACATTGGTGCCGAAACCCGGGAAGAAGGAGTGACACGCTGTCGGAGAGCCCTCGCTGCTGGGGGGGATCGCGGTGCTGAGGAGGTCGGGCAGCACGAGGGAGCGACGGCCGCCGATTGCTGCCCGAGGCGATGGTGCTGGAGCGATGGAAGATCTGGTGGGACGGAGAGCTCGACACCGTGCTCCTGGATCGAGGAGGGGTGGCTGCCGTCCAAGAGGGAGCGGAGGAGTCGCTCCCGTTCGCCGTGGGCCGGAGCCTGTTGCCGTCGGCCATGATGGGGGCGGAGCAGGGAACGGGAAACTCGCTGCCGGCTGCCCTCGACAGGAGGAGTCACCGCCGGCCGCCAGGAGGCGGAAGAGCGTCGAGCCGTTCCCCAACGAATGTCCAGTACCATCGCATGGCACCGCGAGTGACTCTCAGCCGGTTGAGGACCGAGCGGCAGTGTGTCCGGGAACCGGATCAAGAATTTTTTTTTTTTTTTTTTCCTCTCTCCCCTCTCTCGTCTCTGTCGCTCCTCGTGCTTCCGTCTCCTTTTCCCTCACCTCGTCTATCCATACCTCCAGCCCAGGTACCGCAGCCGCCGTGATCGGTCCCCCCGGGGAGGGGGGGAGGGGGAGTAAGCGCAGTCTCGTGGGTGCCCCCCGGCCTGCGAGGGGCGATGGGGGTATGTGGCGAGCACGACGAGGTCGAGGGCCGTGGGAGGACGGCGCGAGGCCGGTGGCGCGATTGATAATGAGCGACACGTGCGCGACGCACCGGTCTCGCATCTCTCACGGAGGAGCGGAAGCATAAAGGAGGAGCGACGACAGTGAAGAGCGAGAGAGGACAGGCCTGATTTTTAGTTCATGTTTTGTTTCTGTTTGTGTCGCCAGCAGTCGTCCGTGAGGGGCTGCTGGCTTTTACTTTTATTTGTGTATTTGTGTATTTATTATTAAATATTGTTGAACGTTCGCCGGTTCCCGCCTCCTTCTTCCCATAACAACATACCCCGTTACATACATGTACAGTAATCTCTGTAAAAGTACTGCAGTAGTAGAGAGAATACTACAGACACAGTGGAAACATTGAACAAAGTTTGTAATATATTGATGCAAAACAATACAGTACAATCACAACATAGGTTTATTTGAATCAAAGCAAAAATAATTAGCTATGAAATAGAAAAGAAAAGACAGTACTGTTAAACATCAAATGCAGTGTTCCTCAACTTGCTTGCTTGTACTGTAAGAAACAAAACAGGAGTGATTACTGTACTTCTACATTGTCATCGACTCTGTGTTGTGGATTTGGCCACAGGTTCTCATCTACATCACAATGGATGTTTTCATTAGCCAAACATCTTGGAAAAAACCTTCGGGCATGGCGAATCCAGGCCTGACACTGGTCTGCTGTGATGTCATTGCAGGCGTCATCCATGGCCTGGAGAAGAGTGACTTGTTCATGAGGGTGCCTATCATGAACCTTCCATCTCCACGCGGAGAAAAATTCCTCAATCGGGTTAAGGAAGGGAGAGTATGGGGGTAAATACAGGGTGGTAAATTGTGCATGGGCCTGAAACCTGACATTGTCCCACACAATGACATAGGTCACGCCTTCAGCTCTACAAACCTGATCGAGCTCATCAAGAAAGGTGACAAGGAGAGCTGCATTATATGGTCCAATATGAGGTCTGCGTCCCACCACACTATCTTCTGATATAGCCGCACACATGGTAATGTTGGCCCCACTTTGTCCAGGTACTTGGGTGGTTGCCCGCTGGCCAATGAAATTCCGACCTCTCCTCCTTGTCTTGGCCAGATTAAAACCTGCCTCATCCAAATATATGAATTTGTGATGGTCGTCATCAGCATCCAGCTCCATCACCCTCTAAAAATACATTTAGCCGTAGTTAACTGACAAGCTGAGCCATATCGCATTAATTATCGCAGGTGATACGTCCGCGATATTAATGCGATATGGCTCAGCTTGTCAATGAACTACGGCTCTGTGTAGAAAATGCTGCTTCATTTGAAAGCAGGTGATGGCGATTTACTACTAATCAAGGAACCGGCTTAACTGACGAGATGCGCATAACAATGTCATGCGATATATCGCCCAGCCCTAGTTGTATCATTGTAGCCGCCTCAGTCATTGTCATGCCATGATTTATGACATGGTCTACAACTATTGCCCGAATTTCATTGGACACTCTATGCTGTTGCTGCCGCTGTCTTGGTCCGTGGCCTTGTCCTCTACCACGTTCCCCCACACCTCTCAAACGAGGCCCACGACCACCTCTCAGAAGGGGTGCCTGTCCTCTACCACGTTCCCCCACACCTCTCAAACGAGGCCCACGACCACCTCTCAGAAGGGGTGCCTGTCCTCTACCACGTTCCCCCACACCTCTCAAACGAGGCCCACGACCACCTCTCAGAAGGGGTGCCTGTCCTCTACCACGTTCCCCCACACCTCTCAAACGAGGCCTACGACCACCTCTCAGAAGGGGTGCCTGTCCCCTGCCATTCCTTTGACCAACACGTCTTCCTCCCACCACTGGGCATTGTGACCTGGATCACCTGCTGGCTCCATGTTACGTATCACTATGCTCTTGCAATTGGATCCCAATCAACTCTTTATATACTCATTCCACAACGTGCACTCAATCATCAGTAACGAGTTGGCAGAATTGGACAAGCAATTACAAGGGCCTGCATCTATACAGTACAGTACTGTCAATACTGTAAATAGTCTGAAAAGGTGTTACAGTATTTGGGACCATAGACAAAGTGTTTGATGAAGCATTATGATAAAATATTAGGCTACATGCATGGATATTGTAGTCTAATTGGTTCATGCTCCACGCTAATTGGTGACAATGAATCTCGTTATCTTGAAACTTTCATGATTTAAACATGGAAGATTGTTTGTCTGTTTCCATACAACTATGCATTAAGAGTAATGCAACAGTTACTTATCATTTTTAGCAGTTGTATCAATTGATAGTTAGATCATTGTAAGGAAATTAGTAGACACTCATTTGAAATTTAGCTTACGCTACGGGAACCCAATGTAAAATGCCGTGCGTGCTAAGATTCCAACACCAATCTCCCAAGGGTAGTTTGCCCGGAGCTCATGTATAAGTGGAATAGACGCATAGCGGCAGAACGGGGCGGGACGACTCGGTATTATGAAAGATAGGTGCTTACACATACATACAGTTAAGACAAAATATCAGCCTTGAAACTGCATAGGCCCACAGGACATTGCAATATATCAACAGTCTAAGCGAACTGGGTTGGGTAGACGTAGTTAATATAGCATAATCAGACTGAGAACAGCCTAGCCTGTAGGGCAGGCACTTCTAGGTTGTAGAACCTTATAAATGTAGACAGGGAGGCCCAACCTGCTGCCATACAAATATCTTGAAGTGAAATCCCGCTTGTCCAGGTCCACGACGAGGCCATGCCTCTAGTTGAGTGGGCTCTAACGCCCAAGGGGCAATCCAGGCCCTTGGAGGCGTAAGCTGACGCAATAGCGTCTACTATCCATCTGGACAGGGTCTGTTTCGAGGTGGCTAGCCCTTTAACACGGCCACCGAAAGAAACAAAAAGCTGCTCTGTCTGCCTGAAGGCAGCAGAACATTCCACATAAATCCTAAAGACCCTAACTGGGCAAAGGAAATTAACCCCATCCTCACTGTCGGGTGCAGGGAGGGCTGACAGGGAAATAACTTGCACTCTAAACGGAGTCGCAAGCACCTTCGGGACATAACCATGCCTTGGTTTGAGGATGACCTTAGAGTCATTAGGCCCAAATTCCAGACACGTAGCACTCACTGAGAGCGCGTGTAGGTCGCCCACCCATTTTACTGAGGCCATTGCCAGCAGAAAAGCGGTTTTGAAGGAAAGGTATTTCAGCTCCACCGCATGTAAAAAGGTTCAAATGGGCCACCTTTCATGGCCTCTAGGACCGTAGAAAGGTCCCAAACTGGAACCAAGGGGGGTCGAGGAGGATTCAGCCTCCTAGCACCCCTGAGAAAACGGATTATGAGGTCATTCTTTCCCAGCGACTGGCCATTTACAGGTTTCGTAAATGCTGCTATGGCCGCCACATACACCTTGAGCGTGGATGGGGTTCTCCTGCTGTCCAACAGCTCTTGCAAGAAAGAAAGCACCACCGTTACCTCACAATGTAGTGGGTCCAATTCATGAGCTGAACACCATTCAGCGAACACTGACCATTTATACGCGTAGAGCCGTCTAGTAGACGGAGCTCTAGCCTGTGTGATCGTGTTCATCACTCCCTCTGGGAGGTGAAATGGTAATAATTGATCGCCCACACATGTAGGGCCCACAGCTTGGGGTATGGGTGCCAAATTGCGCCCTCGTCCTGGGACAACAGGTCCTTCCTCAGCGGAATTGGCCATGGAGCTGTGCTCCCCAGTTCCATCAACTCTGTTCCATCAACTCTCATATAAGGAGGTGTTTTGCTCTTGCAAAAATGCTCCGGGATCTGAGGCCGCCCTGGCAGTTTATATAAGACACCACTGACATATTGTCTGTTCTGACTAGAATGTGGTGATTCCTCAGCACAGGGAGGAAAAACTGCAGGGCGTTCTCGACTGCTTTCATCTCTAGACAGTTTATGTGTAGACGCTTCTCTGCGTCTGACCACAGGCCCATTGATGGCCTCCCTTCATAAAGGGAGTCTGTCGAGACTACTTTGATTGCTAAAGGGTAAGCCCAGGTTCACGCCGGACTGGTACCAGTCGGCCCTCGTCCACGGTTTCAGTGCTGCCACGCATGTCTGAGTCACCATGAGACGCAGCAAGCCTCGCTGCCTCAGCCATAGCTGAAAGGGGCGCATGTATAGCAGACCCAGCCACAGCACCGTCGAGGCTGAGGCCATAAGACCCATCATCCTCTGAAACACTACTAAGAATGTCGCTACTAGGCACTGGATTACTGCCATGCATTCTCACGTTAGGCGCGCCAACATCGACCTGGAGTCCAGCTCTATCCCCAGGAAGGACATTTCCTGACTGGGAGATAGATTGCTTTTGGCCCAGTTGACTCTGAGACCCAACTGTTCCAGATGGTCCAGCAATAGCGCTCTGTGCAATACCAGTTCCTCCCTCGACTGCGCTATAATCAGCCAGTCGTCCAAATAGTTCAGAATTCTCACGCCCCTTCGTCTGAGTGGGGCGCGAGTGCTGTGTCCATGAAGACAGAGTGCTAAAGACAGGCCGAACGGAAGGACGGTGTACTGATAAGCCTGGCCCTCGAAGGCGAATCTCAAGAATGGCCGGTGACGGGCTGCTATTTGAATCTGAAAGTAGGCATCTTTCAGATCCACTGATATAAACCAGTCCCCCATTCGGATTCGAGCGAGGATTTGTCTGGTTGTGAGCATTTTGAACGAGCGTATCATAAGAGCTTTGTTCAAAAGCCTGAGATCTAGTATGGGGCGGAGCCCGCCGTCCTTCTTCGGGACTAAGAAGTAACGGCTGTAAAACCCCGACTCGCTCTCTGCCAAGGGGACGGTCTCTACCGCTCCTTTCCTTAACAAATTCTCTATCTCGGTGCGAAGTAGGTGTGCTACTTCCTGATTCACTGAAGTTTCGACCCGTGCTGTGAAGCGCGGCGGTCTGCGAGCGAATTGCAGCGAATAGCCCCGTTTTACTATCTCTAGCACCCATTTTGAGACCCCTGGAATCGATTCCTACGCTTTGGCGTGAATGGCCAGGGGTAGAATGAAATCTGGGCTCCGGTCGCTGGTATTCAGGGACTCGGAAACCCGGCCATGATGACATACTCTGTTCATCAAGTTCATATTCAATGGGGCAGTTGGCACTTCGTGCAGTGGCTTTGTAGCTAACTTCCCGGCCGTAGAACCGGGAAGGTGTTGTATTACAGACGAGGCTGTGTGAGCTTGCGGCACAAGGCACGGGGTGCTTGGTAACACAGATACAGTCGTGTTCATAGGTAGGGGTGAGCACTGTACAGCGGGCACATTCCCTAAGCGTGAAAAATGAACGGCACAAGCCGGTTTGACTGATATGGACCCCGGGGTGGTGTGAGACACTGCGTGGGTAGTGCTTATGTGCAGGGGTGAACACTGGGTAGTGGGCACTTTTCCTACACTTAACGGTCGAGCGGCATGAGCCAGCTTTACTGTTTTCGACCCTGGATGAGTGTGACACACAGAGAGGGTAGTGCTTATGTGTAGGGGTGGACACTGGGTAGTGGACACATTTCCTACATACAAAACACCTTCGGCCTGAGCCGGAAAATGACCAGACATAATGCTCTTTTTGAGATTTATTTGGGTCGCCGTGAGAACGGCGTTTGTATGCAGGCGAGCGAGTTGAGGAACCGGCTCGTTGACTGCTGAATACACTCTTCAAATCGCCTCTCTTGAGGGGATTGAGAGAGTGGGTCGTGCCGATTTCGATGGCGGTCCGGCCGCAGCGGGACTAAACCATCGGCGCCTTCCTAGGGGGGCTAGGAAGACTTAGGAGGCTCAAAGTTCGGCGCGATCTTGGGACCCCGGGCAGGAGGCGGTCTGCGTCGGCTAGTGGAGCGTGAGCGCTGACGTTCCTCCCGAGCCTGGCGATACTGTGCGGCAGGTGGCGGAGGCGGTGGGGGCGCTGGTTTCCGAGCGGGCGGCTGCTTTTTAGCACGACCCGCTGCGGAACTGGAACGCCGCGGCAGAAAATGTCTTATGGCCTGAGACGCCTTCTGTACCTCAGAGTAGCGTTAAATAGCGTGTACCTCAGAGTAGCGACCAAAGAGACCCGACGGTGACACAGGAGCGTCCAGGAAAGTGGCGCGGTCAGAGTCAGACATGTCGGACAGCGTTAACCAAAGGTGAGCTCCGTAACGGTGAGGGAGGCCATATTACGTCCAATGGCCTGGGCGGCGGCGGCTTTGGTAGCTCTGAGAGCCAGATCCATCGCACTCCTCATGTCCGTCACACGCTCCGAAGTCGGGCCAGCCTCATCCAGGGAGCGGAGAAGGTTGGCCTGGTGTATTTGCAGAATCGCCATAGCGTGTAACGCATAAGTGGCTTGACCGGCGGCAGCATAAGCGCGGCCGATCAACGCCGAGGTGGTCTGGCAGGCTTTAGTAGGCAGGCTAGACTTGGACAGCCATCCCGCAGAGGGCGACACAAGTGAGTCGCTACCGCTTCCTCGACTGGAGGAACGGAGAGATATCCCCTTTCTTTGGCGCCGTCAACCGCGGAGAGCGCTGAGGAAACAGAGGACCTCAGCCTGGCCGAATACGGAGCTCCCCACGACCTGGAGAGCTCATCGTGCTGTTCAGGGAGGAAGGGAGCGGGTCTCAGAACAGGCGAAGAGCGGCGTCCTGGCAGAAAGCAGCCATCCAGCCTGTTGGGCGCGGGCTCCTGGGGCGTGGTCCACTCAAGGCCGAAGTCCTCCACGGCCTTCGCGATGAGGCGGAGAAGCTCAGCGTCAACCGAAGCCCTGACGCTGGACTCACGTGTCGACGGGGCGGGGTTAGGGATGGATCCCGACCATTCCTCGCTCCCGGACGCAATGAGGGAGCAGCTGTCATCCTCCACGACACCCCCGTCCATCTCGTCGAGCACCGTTGTAGCGGGGCGCTGACCGTCGATGAAGGAGACGGGGGACTCCGAGAGAGAGGCTCACGGGGAAGCTGCCGGCGAGAGCTCTTTCACCGAAGTTTAGGGTGTCCTCTGTGAACGGCGCTTTTAACGGCGCGGTCCAGCAGGAAGCATCTGAGGGGCGGACTCAGTGGAAAACAAAGCCTGTCGAGCCCGCAGGGTCGAATGAGGCAGTGCTTCGCACTCACGGCAGCCGCCGTTGGTGAGCGCGTGGTCCGCGTGGTCCCGGCCCAGGCAGGAAGCGCACAGCACGTGGCGGTCCCCGTCGCTGAGCGTGGCTCGACACGAGCCGCAGGACATGGTGGGCATTTATAAATGCCAGCTCTCTTAGTAGAAAACGTGTGTGTTGCAGCGGGCGAGCTGCCTCGCCTAGGTCTGCTGCTGTAGCAAATGCGTTTTAAATTATTAAAAATTAAGGATAATTTTCTGCTTCAGTATTCTCGAGAAAAATGAGTTTTTCCCGTAGCGTAAGCTAAACTTACGCAACATGAGAGTACTCTCGTAAGAGAACTGTAGTATATAGGATTAGATTTTATTATATTAAGAATTCAATGAACTGTACAATTCATGTTCAAAATAAGTAAAAGATATGAACATTCTGCCCAGAGATGTAATTAGATAAATGTTTTAATAATTTATTTTATTAGAAATGTAATTCTACCTTTTTCATTTTTCAGTGATGTGATGTAGAAATACACCATTACTGCAGTCAAGATAAACATGCAGATCATCCATGAGGTTATATTGAGCAAATTTGAACCTAAAAAAGATTAGAATAGTTTAATTCAATAATCTGTTCAAAATAGTTTACTTGGATATATTTAAACCTGTAAATATCAAAGCAAAATCACTAAACGTGAATATAATCATGTAACAGAGAAACATCCTACAACTGAACCACAAATCAAACTTATGATTCACCCATAATATAGATTATAGTTCTGACCCATAAATTCATATTAGACTTTAACACTGACCTTTGAAACATTCAGATTTAACTTTTTTTTTTATTTTTATTTTTTTTATTGAAGGCTTTAATGATTCACAAGTACTGGAACGGTATTCACTCATTGATCACACTGAACTATAGTCAGATGAATTCATCTCATACTCACAGCTTTTATCTTTGTTTATGTCCCCCAAACAGGAAAATGACAGAAAAAAGAACAGTGGGATAATCATGCTGATAAAAAAAACTAAAATCAGACAAACAACATTCATGTTAGATTTCCAGAAACCATTTTCAGTAACAGCAGAGACATTTTAATAAGGATTTGAATCATGAAAATGCATTTTTCCTCTCATTTATTTATGAAAAAACATCTAAATTAATTCTCACAGTTAAACACAATTACTGCTTTTCTCATTTGTGAATATGTTTCCTTTTTACTCCTCATAAATGGCACAGATGTGATAAAGTATCACTGACCTCCTCTGGCGGCTCCAAAAGCGATGAACAGGAGGGTGAATTGTAATGAAGGCAGAATGTAAAAGCTTAATCCAGCTACAACAGTTACTTTTTTCCATATCCATTCACATATCTCTCCACCACACGGCATCTTCTTGTTTTTAGTAAATACTAGAAAATTAAAAATACATTCATTCAAATGTTTTCTTCACTCCTGCCTTAGATCTAATTATTTATAACGAGGATAATAATATATATATATATATTAACATTAAGTCGTCATTATTCTACAGGAATTACTATATACATGAAAATCATTGACAGGTTAGTTGCTTGTTACAAAGTTTACAACAGGGGTGCCCAATCCTGCTCCTGCCGATCGACTGTCCTGCACAGTTCACCTCCAACCCTAATCAAACACACCTGAAGCAACCAATTAAGGTCTTCAGGATCACTTGAAAATTAAAGGCAGGTGTGTTTGATTAGGGTTGGAGATGAACTGTGCAGGACAGTCGATCGGCAGGAGCAGGATTGGGCACCCCTGGATTACAAAAATGTTTCTGAGCTTCTGAAGTGATAGGCTACTGGTCAGAGATGTTCATGTATTTCAATGAAATAAACTATTACAGCATTAGTGTGTGTGTGTGTGTGTGTGCGACAATTATTGATAAGCTGATAAAACACAGTTTCACAGCACTTACTCTCTACAAATAAAACGGGCAGAAACACTTACAGCCAATGATGAAAATGACACAGAGCAGAATCACGACTCCAAACACGGCTATTACCATTATTTTTTCAGACTCTTCATAATGTACAATATTTCTCCAAGCACGACTCAAAAGAACTGAAACAGAACAACAGCAAACAAAAGGGGGGGTGAAATGCTATTTCATGCATACTGAGTTTTTTACACTGGTAAAGAGTTGGATTCCCATGCTAAACATGGACAAAGTTTCAAAAACTAAGTTGTACGTTTGAAGGAGTATTTTTGGAACAAACCTTCCGGTTTGTCACAAGTTTCGGAAAGTTTTTTTCGAGTATGGCTCTGTCTTACGTAAGATAGGGCGGAATTTCCTTATATGGGTCCTAAGGGCACTTCTCCGGTAAGATCGCGGCGCGCGCGCACTCGTAGACTAGAGCAAGAGAGTGAAAGCAGTTCGCCATCAAAGCGCCCTGCCCGGCTTTTGGGAAGTCAATGTCACCAAAGAAGTGTGTTTTTGGTTGCCAGGGCAAGACAACCCTGCACAGATTCCCAAAGAACCCAGCGTTAAGGAACCCGTGGCAGTTTGTTTTCCTGAGCATAAACGGAGTTGTGTACGTTAAGACTTTTGTTCCCTGCATTTCGACGATGATTGTTTTATAAACAAAGCCCAGATCTACGGATTTGCAGATCGTCTAATGCTTAAGGATCGATCAGTCACAATGATAAAGGTTCGCGGTCGTGCGTTGGAACCGGACGGTGAGTAAAACTGTTTGTTGAACAAATGTCTCTGTGTGTTGTCACTAGCTTGGCGCGTTAGCACAGCTAAGCTTCGCCCACACGGCCCGCCCCCAGCCGCTCGTTTTTTTCCGGAAAGACTCGGTACAGCCTATCTTTATGTTAAAAATTTTATAAAACAAAATACTTTTTGGAGATATGAAGGATGCAATATTACTTTATAGGTACTCAAGATTAACAGGAGATTGAGTGAAAATGAGCATTTCACCCCCCCTTTAAACCACAGGGCTGTTGAACGCTTGATTCTGATTGGCTGACGACATTCTAATGTATGTGATTATTCAGTAAAAGATATGCAGCAGATCAAGGCAGGGTTTGACTTGTGTCAAAGCTCTTGGAGGGAACATACATGCACAGAAACTTGTCAGCACTACCTCAAAAGCTTATCCATTAAATAGTTTCACAACTGAAACATAACATTTCTTAATAGTGAGGTGGTAACACATGATTTCTCTCTCTTTCAGAACGCTGAATTATTAAAAATTTACACACCCAAGGTGAAACAGCATTTTTAACACCAACCATGATTTCTGAGTAAAGATAAAGTAGCAGCACATGATACACTGAAACGTTTATCTAATGTTGTTATTTTTACATCACTGCAGATTATTTTAAACTATTATTGTTCAATAATGACAGCATGATAATATACATGATCACATGGAGGAATTTTTAGATTTACCAACCTGAAAAATAGACCACCATAAAAATGAAAAATTCAGAGAGAAGACTGAAGTCTGTGAACAGAAATGGTTTAAAACTAATGAATATATATATATATATATATATATATATATATATATATATATATAACATATTAGAGCAAATCAATAATGATTCATTTCCACATTGTTGCATGTAAAGGAAATGTCTAAAAATCTCACAAAGATCACTAATATCAAGATTATGGAGATTTCAGCCATTATGTGAAGACTGCATGAAACTAAAAATTTCAATAAAAAATCCAAACCTGACATCTTTAAATACGGTGCAACATGTATCACCATCAGAGGCCTCAGGATAAAAAGAGCACAGCAAAAGATTGTCTCATACAGAAATCCTGCAACAAAACCAGATTATTGTGCATTGATTAGCTTGAGACCCTTTGACATTTTGCTATTTAGCAGCCTTATGCTAAAATACTGGTTTTTTTTATTTTTTTTTATTTTTTTTTCTTCACATCAAGCACACATTATGACGAAAGCAAAACCCTGATTTGTGATAATATCGCCAATGACTTGTGACTTCTACAGCCAAGTAGATTATACATAAATTTAAGGCAGCAACTTTTTTTACAGTGTGGAAGTCAATGTTTGTTTCCCAATATTTGGTTTCCAACTTTCCCAACAAGAAAGAAAGTCGAGGTTTGAAATGACAGAATGTTTTTGAAATATCCTTTTATGGGTCTGAATACTAATGCAATGTCTAATGCAAAAGCACTTCAGCATAAGGCTGCAACATAACAAAATTTGGAAAAAAGGTATTGTTTTTCACAAGCTATTGTACTTCAAATATCCAGAGAAAAGTATATTTCTTACGTGATTGATTTGATTTACTCACCTTCTGTAACACCCCAGAGGACAAAAGCAACAAACATCATAATACTGGGAAGAAACACATGAAGAAACCCAAGAGTCCTGACACGTTTGTTTGCAGTAGAGTCTGTTAGTGAGGAGCAAAATAATTATTATAATTATTTATAACTTGTTTTGTATTGTAAGAAATGCTATTTACCTGTTTTGAAAAAAATATATATATATTTGCATGCTTTGATGGAAATGCCATATAAAATATTGTACTCGACTACTCGTTTGTTTATGATGTAGAACAGTAAAATGAGCCAAATGTGTGAAAAGAGAAAAGGGTGAACTCATGAACTTAATCTGTGCAACCTGAAGCACACAAGGGTGAAGAAGAGGGGATAAAACCACAAATGAAATTAAGACTGATGAAGACTACAGTGAAGAAGGGGAAGAGTGTGAGAAGATGACGACGGGGTCACCGTGATTTTGCCAAGTAAGACATGTTCCAGGATCAACATATTTTGTTGATCCTGGAATAACATTCCTGCCCCAAAATTTAGTCCTAACCCTATCCCTACCCCTAAACCTAACCCTACCCAAACTTTTCCCTAAAATCAGAGGGAAATGATAGGTGAATAACACTGATATTGAAGCACCTCACCCTGGTTTTAAGCCTAAACTTGACATAAACTGTAAACTTGTTCCTCAAATCTGATTGGTTGATTGGAAAGTTGTTCCAGGATCAACAAAGATGTTGATCCAGGAACATGTGGTACGTAGTGAAATCACGTTCACCATGACGACGGTGTATAGAGAGAAAGCCACCCGGCATATCAAACATGAGCTAAATAGAATTGGAATTCACCAAAAATAAGTATAAAAGACTGAGGAATAAAGCACTTCTCAGATGCTACCTGCATTGAGAGATTGCTGGTTAGAGCTTAATTATTTAAGTTTTAGATTAGGTGATTTTAAATTTTTTCAGGATCACTATCGTTAAAAATGATTACGAATTAACATACAGTTTGGATTGGTGGTATGGTCTGTTCTGGGAAAGAACTCCCTGTGCATCCATGCAGCATAAAGGGTAAAGAGAACAGAACCAACAAATGTATAGTAGATGTCATTAGTTTTCTTAATGACAATAATTTAATGTAACTATAATTCAATGTAAATGAGTCTGATTCGAAGAAGAATATCAGAAGGCCAAGTCCTGTCCTTGGAGAGAGGAGGAGCTGGGGATGGAGGAGGGTAATTAGCTTCTGAGAAACTGAATAAAGCTGCTGATAATACTGAAGGAGCTTATATGCTGTAATTGGCATCATTTTTCTATAGGTTTACGTGGATCTGCTGAAGGTCAGCTGATGCGAGCTTGACTATTGTGATCTGCCAGATTTAATGTGACACTTGATGTTTTATTTGTATTTTTAAATTATTTGCTTTAGGGTTAAAGGTAAGATAAAAGAGATACACCGCTTAACATTGTTTTAAAATATAATAGATAATTTTCAACTATTTGTTTCATTATAGTGAGAACAGATAAAATGTATTAAGTGAAGTCTAAATGATTTTGTGTAATGGATTCACTCTGGACTTTTGGTAGTGATAACATGCTCCTGTTGTTTAAATTCAGTACTTTGTACGTAACAATACATAACCATGATATTGTCACTCATCCTGACTCTGTTGTAATTTTGACAAGCTTTATATGAATGTTGTTGGTGATTTTCTGAATAAAAGTCCAGTATGTGTGGATTTTACAGTGAATAAGTCTTTTGAACATACCTGTATTTTGTGATCTACTGTAGATTATAATGCAGGGCAGAAGTGCAGATACAGATGCAGCAATACAGAGCATCAACACCATTATGTGTGAAAAAGAGAAACCTAAAAAATCAAGTCAATTTACAATCATTTAATCGAGTTGCATTGTCCAAACTAAACACTAAACTAAAAAAAGATTAATTGAACTTCTGCCGACACCGAAATGCTTCTTTACAAATTATGACAGGTTTGTACTAAAATGTAATCAGCACTAGGCCTATAGTACAAATAACAGTATAAAAACTTTTAAACAAGTTTCCTTTATCCATTTGATTTAAGACAATATATGTTTTGGTGTCTATCAGTTTCTCACCCAGTCTCTCCAGTACTACAGTTGTATTGGCTGAAAGTCTTCCAGCAAACACTTGACACATGTAAACTCCTTTGTCTTCAGTTCTGACACTCTTCAGTCTGAGAGAGAAGTTTCCTTTGGGGATTTCATCAGTGAAGAACTCAACTCTGTCTGTGTATTGTTCATCTGATGAATCTGGTAAAGTCTCATTGTTTTCATAGAGCAGAACTAGAATCTCTACATCTTCATCTGTTTTCTTCCATGAAACCTCTTCAATGTGTTCAGGTTTGATGTGAGAGTCTACAGAGCAGTTCAGAGTGACGTCCTCACCCACAGACGCAGATATGGAGCGACTCGATCCTGATACTAGCAGACGCTCTGAAAGAAAAACAAAAGTTGAATTAGTAGTCACAATTCACAGGGGCACAAGGCACCTGCACCACTTGGGTGATGAATTTAATGGTGAATAACAATATTATTTGGCAAAGGCAAAACGAAGTTTATCATCCTATTAGACCTTAGTGATAGTCAGAGTGAGGTCGAAACAGATCTGCACAGAGAACATTTGGTTCCACTCTAAAGAGAGTTAAAGTAACTCTGAATCAGAGTTCAAGTTAATGAGATAATAAAGTGATTAATTAAGTGATGATTGAGCATTAGTGATGAACACCTGCTGGTAACAAGCAGAATCACTGAAGGAAAGAAAAACATAAGAACTACAGATATCCCTCTTTGGGTTTGGGTTGCTAGGGTGCTTGACAATGGTTGCTAGGGCATGGCTAGGAAGTGTTGAAGGTGATACGTGATTGGCTGTTTGCTGCCCGAGTCAAACGAGCCCACCCTAATGTTTCTATGACACTTCATTGATCGCAGGGTGGAATGGATAACATCCATGCAGTGCTGTCTCGACTTGGGTCAAATCTTGCATTGAGGCCATGTCCACACTAATACATTTTCATTTGAAAACGTATATTTTTCTCTCCGTTTTGGCCTTCCGTCCACACTGAGACGGCGTTTTTATTAATGAAAACAAAGCTTTTTTGAAAACACACTCCAAAGTGGATACATTTGAAAATGCCGTTTTCACGTTGTAGTGTGGATTGTGAAACCGGTGGTATTTAAAAACAATGACGTAAATTTTGTCATGTGACGCATATTGTACCAATAGATATTCATGTTTATTACCAGCATGCCTGTTATGTGCTATTCACTTTCACACTGCTGCTAAAAATATTCTACATTGCACACTCTTCATATCACAGTCCTGCAAAAATTACAGAATTTACTCACATTTGCTGTCCTGCTGCAATACATGGCTTTAGACCAAACATATGGCGACTGTGTGCAGCCTGGACCGCATCAGTGAATGGTGAGATATTTTACTAAATAAAATTATCCTGTCAGAAGAATTGCGCGATAACTTCATTATTTATTTTTCCATCTGAATCATATCAGTGATCTTTTGTGGGGTTTTACGCATGCGCAGTAAGGTGAATTTAGCGTTTTCAGGCATTTTCAAAAGTTTCTTATCCACACTGAAACGTCCTAAAATGCCTGAAAACGCTAGTGTGGGTGGAGAGCGTTTATAAACGAAAACGTACTCGGTTACCTAACGTAACCTCGGTTCTCTCTAGAAGAGGGAACGAGTATTGCGTAAGTTGCTTACGCTACGGGTAAAGTCATCTTTTCTGGAGATATGAAGCCAAAAAATTATCCTTAATTTTGTATTTATTGTCAACGCGTTGCAGCAGCTAGCAGACCTAGGGCTAACTAGCGCTTTGCGCCCTCATGCGTCACAGCCCGCCAGAATGGGGGTGGCTTAGCGTATAAAAGGACGGGCTCGGGGGCTGCTTACCTGGTTTTCATCGACTGAAGCGAGATCAGCTCGTGGCGCGAGCACGGCAGGTTACGCAATACTCGTTCCCTCTTCTAGAGAGAAAGTTACTTACGCTACGGGAACCCCTTGTCAACGCCGTGCGCGCCAAGCATCCACCACATAAGTCCCAGGGGAACGCCCGGGGAACACAGATAAGTGGGAATAAGGCGGCCAAAAGAGTGGGCCAGCACATGAACATAAGCACACAGTAGGGGATACAGAGCGGCGCAGCCGGTCCGTACTGAAAGAATATCAACCCTTATAATGCAGCTCAACCAGGAGAGCTAAATCAAGTGAGAGTAGCCTGCACACAAACAATCTGGGCAGAACATACACACGACTTAGACTGACAAAAGTCTAACCTGCAAGGCGGGAACTTCTAGGTTATAAAACCTAACAAATGTAGAGGGGGAGGCCCAGCCTGCCGCCATACAAATGTCATGAATAGAAATCCCGCTGGACCAAGCCCACGATGAGGCCATACCTCTGGTGGAATGGGCCCTGACACCCAGAGGGCACTGCAGGTCTTTAGACGCATAAGCTGCCGCGATAGCGTCCACTATCCATCTGGACAGACTGTGTTTCGAGGCGGCGAGACCCTTGGTGCGCCCACCAAACGAAACAAAGAGCTGCTCCGAGCGCCTGAAGGCGGCGGAGCGCGTGACGTAAACCCTCAACGCCCTGACAGGGCAGAGGAGATTACGGTTGACCTCGCTACCGGATGTCGGTAAGGCCGATAAAGAAATGACCTGCGATCTGAAGGGAATGCCAATCACCTTGGGGACATAACCATGTCTCGGTTTGAGAATGACTTTAGAGTCATTAGGTCCGAACTCGAGACACGCGGCGTTAACAGATAACGCGTGTAAGTCACCCACACGTTTGACTGATGACAAAGCTATCAGAAAAACGGTTTTGAGCGAAAGGTATTTCAGATCCACGGTCTGCAAGGCTTCAAAGGGATGCGCTTTCAGGGCCTCCAGGACCAAGGAAAGATCCCAAATAGGAACCGACGGGGGCCGCGGGGGATTCATTCTCCTGGCTCCTCTAAGGAAGCGGATGATGAGCTTGTTCCTTCCTATTGACTGGCCGCGCGTCGACTCTGCGAACGCTGCAATAGCCGCAACATATACTTTGAGCGTGGAGGGGGACCTGCCCATGTCCAGCAGCTCTTGAAGGAAGCAAAGTACCCACGAGACCCCACAAGTTTGTGGGTCTAGATTTTTGTCGGCGCACCATTTAGTAAACACAAACCATTTAGACGCGTAGAGCCTTCTCGTGGAGGGAGCTCTAGACTGCGTGATTGTGTTCACAACCCCTTCTGGCAAGGCAATGGGTATCCGTTGATTATCCATACGTGCAGAGACCAGCGCTCTGGATGAGGATGCCAAATTGAGCCGCCGGCTTGAGAGAGGAGATCCCTTCTCACCGGAATCGGCCATGGGGCTAAGTCCGACAGCCGCATCAGCTCTGGGAACCAAATTTGGTTCTCTCATCGCGGGGCTATGAGGAGCACAGAGTGGCGTGCTTCCCTGATTCTCCTGATTACCTGTGGTAACAGTGAGATCGGAGGGAAAGCATACAGTGGGCAGCTGGGCCAAGCTTGGGCCAGCGCGTCCTCGTTTTTCAAAAAGAACCTTGGGCAATGAGCGTTGTCTTTTGATGCAAATAGGTCGACTTTCACTTTGCCGAAAAGACGCCACAGCAGCTGGACTGTCTGAGGATGCAGGGACCATTCTCCCGGGGGAACGTTGTCCCTGGACAGTCTGTCTGGGCCGTCGTTCAGGTGGCCAGGCACATGCGCGGCTCTCAGCGAGCGCAGAGAGTGCTGGGCCCAAACGAGGAGGCATTCCGCCAGAGCATTGAGATTTCTGGACCTGACACCGCCCTGGCGGTTCACGTAGGCCACCACCGACATGTTGTCCGTGCGGACCAGTACATGGTGGCCCCGCAAGTATGGGAGGAAGAGCTTCAGTGCATTCTCGACCGCTATCATCTCTAGACAGGTTTATGTGAAGGCGTTTCTCTCGGTCTGACCACTGGCCAAAGACCGGTCTGCCCTCGAAGAGAGTGCCCCAACCTAGGTTGGAGGCGTCTGTCGAGATAACCTTCCGGTACGAGACAGCTCCCATTGTCACTCCCCGCTGGTACCATTCGGCCGCTGTCCAGGGCTCCAGAGCCGAGACACAGCTCTGAGTCACTCTGATACGCAGACCGCCGGAAGCCCAGGCTCGGTGAGGTACTCGAGCGTTCAGCCAGCGTTGTAGCGGGCGCATACGCAGTAAGCCCAGCTGGAGCACTGCTGCAGCTGAAGCCATACAGCCTAGCATCCTCTGAAACGTTTTCAAAGGGACAACGCTGCCTTTCTGGAAAGACGTGGCCAGGTGTCGAACACGGCGCGCGCGCTGTGTCGACAAGCGGGCCGTCATAGCCACTGAGTCCAGCTCTATTCCCAGAAAAGAGACTGTCTGACTGGGCAGTAATGAGCTCTTGGTCCAGTTGACCGTGAGACCCAGGTTTTCCAGATAGCTGAGAAGCATCGTTCTGTGAGATATCAGTTCTATCTCTAACTGTGCCAGAATCAGCCAATCGTCCAAATAGTTCAGAATTCGCATACCCTGATTTCTCAGGGGAGCGACAGCCGCGTCCTTGCACATCGTAAACGTACGGGGTGCTAAAGACAGGCCGAACTGGAGGACGGTGTATTGATATACCTGACCGTCGAAGGCGAATCTCAAGAATGGTATTATCTGAATCTGAAAGTAAGCGTCTTTCAGATCGAGAGAAATAAACCAGTCCCTCGGGCGAATTTGCGCGAGGATTTGTCTGGTCGTGAGCATTTTGAATGGTCGCCTCATGAGAGTTTTGTTCAAATATCTCAGATCTAAGATAGGTCTGAGAGCTCCATCCTTCTTGGGCACGAGGAAATAACGGCTGTAAAAGCCTGACTCGCTCAGGGAAGGAGGTACCGGTTCTATGGCCCCTTTGCACAGCAGCTTTGCTATTTCTGCGCGAAGTAGGTGTGCTACTTCCAGATTCACTCTCGTCTCGGTCCGTGCTAGAAAGCGCGGAGGACGGCAGGCGAACTGCAGTGCATAGCCCTGCTTTACTGTATTCAGCACCCATTCTGACACTCCTGGAATCGCTTCCCATGCTTCTGCATGCATAGCTAGGGGTAGAATGGCTTCTCGGTTCCGATCGCCGCACTGCGTGGGCTCGTGAACCCGAATCTGAGGTATCGGCGCGGTGAGCGCGCTCTCTATGCTTGAATACAGCGGCTCGCTGAAAGCGACGGCTGGCCGGTTTGCACGTAATGTCTCGGTCGCCTTGGACGGGGAACATTTCGTGGTGAGAAACCCGGGACGCGTGTGCGGCGCCGGGAGTGATGTGTTTATCAGTAAGTGTGGGCGCTCGTGAGTGGGCTCAGAACTTACATTTACAACATAGCCGGTGTGTGGCGGCTTTATGGGTGTTGTCCCCTGGGATAACTGTGTGACAGAGCGGGCAGTGAGTAGGTGTGGGCACTGTATCGTGGGCACATTTCCTACATCTGACACTCGAGCGGCGTATGCCTGCTTTATGAGAGTGGGCTCTGTGAGAGAGAGCGACACAGGGGAAACCGTGCTTGTGTGTAGGGGTGAACACTGGGAAGCAGGCACATTTTCTACACTCAAAACACCATTCGGCGTGAGCCGGATAACCAGACATTACACTCTCTCTGAGATTTCTCTGGGTCGCCGTGAAAACGCCGTTTGGGTGCAGGCGAGCGGGTTGTACAACAGGCTTGATGGCTGCAAGATACACATCTGCAGTCACCTTTTTTAAGGGAACTGACAGAGCGGAACGTTTTGATGGCGGTCCGGCCGCGGCGGGACTCAAACATCTTTTCCTCCTTGACACTGCTAGGAGGACTTTCAGCGCAATCTTGGACCGGGGTCCCCGTGAGGGAGGCGGACTGTGATGGCTTGAAGAGCGCGATCTAGGGCGGGCACCCTGTCGCCGCTGCGAAGGCGGAGGCTGGGATAAACGCTGGGTAGAGCTTCGTGCAGGAGGCTGAGCTTGAGAGCGGCCTGCAGCTGAGCTCGAGCGTCGAGGCAGGAAGAGCTTCATGGCCTGCGTCGTTTTCTGCACCTCGGAGAAACGGTCGACAATTCCGCTTACCGCTGGGCCGAAGAGGCCGGTAGGGGACCTCTTCCACTGGGGGGATCGACTTATATCCTCTCTCGGCGGCGCCGTCCACTTGGGAGAGCGCCGAGGAGACAGAGGAGCGAAGTCTCGCGGAGAATGGAGCATTCCACGATTTAGAGAGCTCAGCGTGGAGCTCTGGCAGGAAGGGTGCTGACCTAAAGGCGGGCGCTTGGCGGCGGCTAGGTAGAAAGCACCTTAGTTTAAGAAAAAAAGTTGTATGGCTGGTCAAATCAGGTCACCAGGAAATGTAACCTGAGAAAAACAAAAAACACCACAGCTATTCATGTTTAGGAAATCTCAACTGCTCGATTGTTTATATTGTTGCCAAAAATAAACTATTGCCCAGCTCTAAACTGCTAAATGTGGACAATTAGGCTTTAAGATTTCATAAACGTTATCAGGAATTTCTGTAAAGCTGCTGTGAAACAATGTGCATTTTGAAAAGCTCTATACAACTAAAATTTACTTTATTTGACCACAGCAAACAGTGAAATCTGAAACAGATTAAAGTGGAAGATGTCGAAAGACCAAACGAAAAGGTCAGATTGTTTTTAGTGAAGCCACAACATATGTGCTGTTTTAGAGAATGACTATCATCACAAACAAGAACTATAACTGATATAATGGACTTGAAGGGGTTTTGAGTCACAAGAGATCCCAGTTAGCTGGTCATGTTTGCTGAGACCTACATTATGACAACAAATACTTAACACTATAAATCGAAGTATGAGAAATGCAGGAAAGAGAAAACTAAGCATCAGAAATTAGTACATTATAAAAGTTAAATACAGCTGTGGATAGAAATCATCGTTGTCTCCCAAGTGAATCAACCAACAAAACTGATGAAAGCTCGACAGCTAAAACTTGATACTTTCCCTCACTTTCTGCTTCAAATCATACATTTAAAATTAAAAAAATAAAATTAATTAAGCTTTGTGAAGAAATTCATACATGTAGGTTCGATTCATATAGGTAAAAACTTGTTTCTAGAATTGAAGCAGAAGCCTTTATAACTAAAGGTCTTTAAGATCATGAGCAACACGAGTTCAGCCAAATGTGCCAAACCTCTGACAGTGTAAGTGTGCATAGATTTAAATGGGAAATTAATTATGTGCTTTGTCTTCAGAATCAGCTTAAATAGAGAAAAAACAATGTACATACCGTCAGATATAACTGCAACTGCAGCCACAAATATGAACCTAAGCAGATCCATGATCATTTGAAATTATGATCATCTCTCTGGACCATCAGAGTTAAAGACTGAGAAAGACTTCAGTAGAACAGCAAATAATCTAGATAAACCAGTTCTGATTAAATAGAAATACATCACTATGATAAAATGAAGAGCATCTGCAATGGTTGAAATCTGAAACTGCACACACTTACCAGATCAAGAAATGAACACAAGTTTGTTGTGTCTAAACCTGTTCCTGGAGGGCCAACGTCCAACTGAGTTCAGTTCAAACTTGCCCCAAAAAACACCTGCCTGAAGTTTTAGCAGGCCTAATAATAATAATAATAATAATAATAATATGTTTATTTTCTATAGCGCCTTTCAAGAACCCAAGGTCGCTTCACAATGCAATACAAATAACAAACAAACAGCAAGCAAACAGATACAAAGGCCATCTGCTTATAACAGACAAACAATTGACATGAATCAAAGAAAAACATATTGTACTATTTATCAAAGCATACAATTACGACAAAGTAAGTAGCAGATAGGGCTGAGAAAGTGGAGAACAGAGAAAACAGTGTCGAGGATACTTATTTATTGGGCAAGCTTGAAGATATGAGTTTTAAGTTGTTTTTTGAAAGACCAGATGTTGTCGGCCGCACGAAGATTCGGGGGTAGCTTATTCCAAAGCTTTGGGCCAACAACACTAAAAGCCCTACCGCCCACCGTAGAGAGTCTGACCCGGGGTACCACGAGTAGATTTTCAGTGCTGGACCTAAGGACCCGAGTTGGAACATATGGCTGTACCAATTCAACAAGGTATTTGGGTGCCGGGCCATGTAAGGCTTTATACACTAGGACCAACAGTTTGAATTGGATGCGGTTTATGACAGGAAGCCAGTGCAGTTGGTGAAGGATAGGAGTGATATGGGCAGATTTTTTATTATATGTGAGGGCTCGTGCAGCAGAGTTTTGTACCATTTGAAGGCGGTGTATTGCTTTGGTGGGTAGTCCGCTGTATAATGAATTACAGAAGTCCAATCTGGAAGTGATGAAAGCGTGAATGACAGTTTCTGCATCTATAAAGGTAAGAGAGGGGCGAATACGAACAATATTCCGCAGGTGAAAGAAGCATGATTTGGCAGTCTGACTAATGTGTGAGTGAAAGCAGAGCGTGGGGTCGAACAAAACTCCCAGATTCCGTACAGGTTTTGAAGGCCTAATCTCAATACCATCTATATCGATAAAAATGTCATGTCTGGGTGAGCTCTGTGATCTAGGGTTAATCAACAGGATTTCGGTTTTACCAGCATTAAGCTGTAGAAAGTTAGAGGACATCCATGTTTTAAGTTCGTGGAGGCAGGAGATAACTGAAGAGGGTGGAAATGATGAGTTGGGATTGATCGTGAAGTAAATTTGAATGTCATCAGCATAGCTATGAAAATTGAGGCCATGCTGTCTGATGATCTGGCCTAACGGTGGCAAGTAGATTAGAAGTTTTAGCAAGCCTGAAGTCTGTTACTATCTGGTTCAAGTTTAATGGGGTAAGATGTCAAAGTGGGAATCTGGCATTAAACAACATATAGGCTTTTTAAACATGTAAACAGTAAAACAATTACGAAACACTTAATAAATTATTCTTGTAAAAAGCAAAAGTGGAATAGGTAAGATACAATGAAAATAATAATAAACTGTAATGTAAATAATATTATTAGAGTGAAAAGTAGAAATATGCTGCACCTTGTGTCAAAAATGATTTATTACCCCCTTGATTTATGTTTTTATGACATCTGTTTGTTGACCTTTGACTGTGTGTGTTTTCGGAATTTTTATGGTTGTGTGTTTTATGATTGTAATCTGGTTGGTGTGAGAGGAATGTTTTTTCAGGAGGGGGTGTTTGAAATACCATTGTCTGTCTCATAGTCTCTCGGATTTGTATAAATAGTCGATCACATTTTTGTAAGACAGATATGTGTTGTGAAACACATCGATATGGCTTGTTTAAGATCACCTAAAACTCCAGAGTGTAGAGAGGATGACGATATGGCGGAATATCTGACGATGGCTCCGCGAAAAGCTCCAGGACATGTAAATTTGACAAAATTTCTCCATGCTAATTCAAGCATTGTAAAAGGGGAATTTATACTGAATATTAACCGTATATTCAGCTATATATTTCATAAACAGTTCGAACTGTTACGCTCTACACGTCCGATACTCCAGGTCAATTTGTACCTGGAGAAGACCCATGCCTGGTGTTTCCTGATAACGACTGGACATTATTTTACTACCGTGTCTGGAAAGATTTGAATGATGGTGGAAACGAACCATTGTACATCGCCGAGTGGGACAGGGAAGCTCAGAATGTCCGGTACCGGGTGGTCGGGGATCATTCTAAAAAGAAAGAGGATGAATGTGTTTACATATTCAGTTGTAAAGATAAGACAAAGCTTTGTGACAGTTCAGGAACTGTTCTATAAAATGACCATCATGATCTGTACGCGATGCAATTTTTGTACAAATGGCATAACGCCTGTCTGCTGAGTCTCCTTTTTTCAACGATAAACAAAATGTTCAAGTGGTGCGACATGTACGCCGGGTACAATAAAATTAAAGTGCAGCTGTTCCATCCTGAGAGATGTGCACGCAGTGTGACATACACTCATCCATCCCCGCCCATCTACTACAGCCATTATAAAACCAAGGTAAGTCTGCCCCCTCCTCACAATTTGTCTTTATAAGCCATGTCTCAAGACGCAGAATCGCAGTATGTCTGTAGCTATGGGCCTCTGTCAACTGTTGTCTTGCTGAGCCTGATGACAATGCTACTGATCATATTCTAACAGACGGGGCCGCCACGTCCGATACGCAGAAAGGATGGCTGGATAAATTCTGCACTGAGCTTGGATACCGCAACCTGACTTTCCTGACTAATGTGTGTAGTGGTGGCGAGTCTTCTGATAAACCCTGTTTTGATGCTACAGATGGATGTTTCAGCGTCATTGGATTCAAAATCGTAAAAGCCACAATAGTGCTGCTGCTACAACACCTCACTGATGACAAACTGAAGGAAGAGTGTTAGGGCTGTGCAACGGATCATCCGAGCCAATTGCAACATTCCTGCCTGTACGAACCCCCCACATACTTCTTCGAAACCCACTTTGACGAACTGGTCTGCAAACTGTTTAAACCTAACCTTCGATTCATCATAGCATTTATCCTAAACCGACGCGGCTTAAAATCCCATCCTCAGGCGATTCAAGGAGCAGTCGGGTCTATTCTGCATGAATTAAGAGACGAACCATTCATCGGTACCAAACTACAAGAAATCAGGGACAAACTTCTGGATCAATCCTGCAAGGAGATCGTCTACGACGTCGTCGATCTCTGGCAAGGCCTCTCAATTGTGAATGGAGAGTGACCAAGACCCCACCAGTATGGCTGCTGCCAGTAGCTGAAAGAGTTTCATGGAATTCATGTTTAAAGGACATTACAGAAGACAGCTGATTTCATTAATGCAAAGAGTCATCGAGTATTCAAGTGAATCGGATGATGATGATGACGTTAATGTTGAAACCAAACGTGTAAGAAATCTCAAGAAACAAATGAGTTTGATAAGAGGTACGCCTAATTCTTGGGGTGAATTATCAAACGTATGTGTCTGAGGTATTGAGCCACCGTGTGTACTGGTAAAAGATGCTCTGGTTATGATGATTGAATGCAGCAATGTGTTTGCAATCCCGATGTACTCTGTATGTGTACATATGTGTCAGATGTATGTAAGCTAATGATTCCAAAACAAAAAGACAATGAATTATCGAAATGTTTGTCAATTACATCCTAGATCGTAACATGATGGCATGCAGAAATTTCCTCTACTGGTAAGACTATCAGTGATGTTATTGTTACCCTTTTTTCACTATCCTCTAATGCCATTATATCATTTAGAGTTTTGTACTACCATTATTTATTTTATTAATTCATCCCAATTCAGCCACCCATCTATAGATTGGCTGATTATGACGGAGAATCCATCGATGGCGTTTTTTATGAAAAAGAGTTGCAAAAAATAATTAACAACAAATCTTTTAAGGTGGAAAAGATTTTAGGTCAGAAAAAACAAGGAAAATCTATGCTTGTTTTAGTGAAATGGTTAGGCTGACCAGCTAAATTCAATAGTTATATTGATAAAAAAGCACTGGTGGACTTACAAAAGCCTTAAAACATATGACCGCTTACCGGATGAGATCATATTTCCTGCTCAGCTACTGTTCGGACGCTCTTGCTATTTCATATTTCCTGCTCAGCTACTGTTCGGACGCTCTTGCTTACTGCTCCGCGCTTTGCTCTATCGCTTTTACATTTTATCTCCTATATTTTTATATTTTATTTCCTTTTATCACCTAACTTTAACTTCAGCAAACAGCACAGTGCTCAGACAACAAATTTTGGATTACTACAAAAACGCAGAATTCTTTTACCCGACCAGCTTACATTCCGGGAAAGGAAAACACAACTGCCTACATTCATACGGATAAGAGAAAATGCCTCTTCAGGTTCAAGAATCTACTTGCTGCACTAACTGCCACAGACTTTTACAAAGGATTGCAGTTCTCGAAACAAAGTTACTTACGGGACCATCAAACCAGACGGAGCACACAACAGAGCTTCGTCATGAACACCCTCAGCATACCGGTGAGTCCCATGAAACTAGTGCTCCTCGACAGGTAGAGAAACAAGCCAATCGACTTACTAATCGATGGCACAAACAGGGAGCTAGACCCAAAGGCACTCAAGACATCAGATTGTCACGAGCATCACATATTGCTGCAGTAGCATCCTCTACCCCAGATACAGCTCTGACAAGGATTGCAAACACCGGTCTTCTACCACCGCCTATACATCTTGAGAACAGATTTGAAGTACTAATGAATGTAAATGAGGAATCCCCAAATGTGATGAATGTGATCGAACACAGACTGAATGGGCCAGTAGCTAACACTGATGCTAACTGGCGCTCAAGATCAAGCAGACAGCGGCACTCAGCTCAGAACGCTGCCGAACCCAGGACTCTGATAGTGGGGGACTCAATAATCAGAAACATTAGCAGCAGGGATACAACTATGTGCTGCCTTCCACAAGCAACAACTTCTGATATAAACAGGGAACTTCAGAACATTCTGATGAAACATAAGACTGCAAATCGACTCATCATTCATGTGGGGAAGAATGATATTCATAAAGAGCAGTCAGAACTCCTTAAGAAGGATTTCAATGAACTTTTTGAAACACTTGAAAGACTGAAAGTTCAAACATTCATCAGTGGACCTCTCCCAGCAAGAGGAACAAACAGGTTTTCACGGTTGCTTGGGCTAAATACATGGCTGCAAAAAACCTGCAATATAAAAGGAGTAAACTTCATTGACAATTTCAATCTTTTCTGGAGTCAGAGACAACTGTTTCATCGGGATGGCCATCACCCAAACAAACTTGGTTCAAGAGTGTTAAAGGACAATTTCTACTTCTCCCTCAATCATCCTTCTGCAGTGTGTGCCAATCCACTCAATCTGAACGGCACACACACACCTGGACACAGTATGAATGACCACAGGACTTCACTTCAGCAGCAAAATGGACATGCGGTTGACATATCACACAAGGACAATGATAACACCACTCCGCCACAACAACCTCTGCTCACGGACACAATCTCAGCTGAGCCCTGCCCACAGAGAGACATATCAGAACTGCTTGAAGATTCAGCACCCAAGGACGACTTCCTGGAAAACAGCCAGGGAAGCCAGGACAGCATATCACAACCTCATATAACACCAGAGCAACAGCCCCTTTCACCAGATACGCTATCCCTCTCTCCAGCATCGCCACTACTGTGTTTCTCACAGAAAATGGAAGAACTGGTGTATGCTGGAACCAAACTATCCCACTCTTTTGCTGCAAGCCCCCAGATACCAACCAAAAAACGGCAGGCACCATTACCACCCGCACCAAAGCCTGCAGGCCCAGCTCGCCCTCCCCCTCCTGTGAGAGCTCTTCGGCCTCTGCCACAACGCCAGGGCCCACACCCACCTACATCTGCTCGAGGTGAACCAAAAACAACTGATACCAGCTCTCAGTGATGTGTTTTGGGTCCCCGCTCTGATAACAGTAACTTTCTCAAATGTTTACAGAACAAGCGGGAACCCAGTGTGCCGGTATCTTTCTCTATTGCTGCTCTATTACAAGATAGAAAATCTAAGGCCTTCAATAGCCGTGCAGCAAACCTAACTAATCTGGTGCCTATTACACGTCAAAGTAAGATTGATGTGGGGACAAAAAGTAAGACTGTTAAGTTAGCACTTTTAAACATTCGTTCACTTAAAAATAAATCACTTCTAGTCAACGACTTAATAACCACAAACAACCTGGATTTTATGCTTCTAAATGAAACCTGGCTAGAAGACAGCTTTAGTGCAACAATCCTCAATGAAGCAGCCCCTCCTAACTTTACTTTTATGAGTGTCTGCAGAGCTGTTAAGAGAGGTGGGGGTCTAGCTGCTCTTTTTAAAGAGATCTATCAATGTAAGCAAATATCATTTGGGAATTACCCTTCTTTCGAATATCTGGGTATTGTGTTAAAAGGTGCTCCACGCATTTTACTTATCATTATTTACAGGCCTCCAAAATTCTCTCTAGCCTTTGCTGAGGACTTTACAGAACTGTTATCAGCAATTACCTCAGAGTTTGACTGTTTTGCCATTGCTGGAGATTTTAACATCCACATAGATAGTGCAGAGAACAACATGGCTAAAGAAATCAAAACTGTTTTAAAAACTTTTGATCTGACTCAGCATGTACATGGACCCACACACAATCGTGGACACACTCTAGATTTACTTATCAGTAAGGGTCTTAACATTTCATCGATTGTTATTAAGGATGTAGCACTGTCTGATCATTTCTGTATTTTCTTTGATATATTGATCTCTCCTGCCACTGAAGCTAGATCTGTGTCTGTCAAGAAGAGATGCTTAAATGAGAACACTAGTGTACTATTTATGAAGGCTATATCCTTAACACCAAGCATATCTGCAGACTCTGTTGATTTTCTCCTTGATTCTTTTAACTCAAAAGTTAAAGGTGTAATTGATGATATTGCTCCTGTTAAAGTCAGGAAGAAGAGTGGCAGACAAAAAGCACCTTGGAGAAACTCAACAGCAGTGCAAAATATGAAAAGACAATGCAGAAAAGCAGAGCGCATGTGGCGGAAGACAAAACTTGTAGTCCATTATAACATCTACAAAGACAGCCTTCATGCTTTCAATATGGAACTAGGCAAAGCTAGACAGACTTTCTTCTCAAATATTATAAACAGTAATTTAAACAACACACGCACTCTTTTTGCTACTGTAGAGAGACTGACAAACCCCCCAAGCCAGATTCCCAGTGAAATGCTCTCAGAGAACAAGTGCAGTGAGTTTGCTTCTTTCTTCTCTGAGAAAATCAATAATATCAGAAAGGTGATCAGCAGCACATCCTTGAGTTGTCCTGGGGTCAGACAGATCAAACCACCTGAGAAAGTAGTTACTATGTCTGACTTCAAAGAAATTGATGGCAAAATTTTGGAAGAAACCGTACGACACCTTAAAACATCAACCTGTGCTCTTGACACACTTCCCACATCATTTTTCAAAAGTGTGTTAAACAGTTTAGAAGCAGATCTTCTAGAAGTGGTAAATGCCTCACTTCTCTCTGGGAGTTTTCCAAACTCCCTAAAAACTGCAGTTGTCAGGCCCCTCCTGAAAAAGAGCAATCTGGATAAGACCATATTAAGCAACTATAGGCCGATCTCAAATCTTCCTTTCATAGGCAAGATCATTGAAAAAGTTGTCTTCAATCAGCTGAACAAATTCTTAAGCTCGAATGGATCCTTTGACAATTTTCAATCTGGTTTCCGACCGCACCACAGCACAGAGACAGCGCTCATAAAGATAATAAACGATATTCGCTTAAATACTGATTCAGGCAAACTATCAGTGCTGGTGCTACTCGACCTCAGTGCTGCATTTGACACTGTCGATCATAACATACTTATTGACAGGCTGGAAAACTGGGTGGGGCTTTCTGGGATAGTCCTAAAATGGTTCAGGTCATACTTAGATGGGAGAGGTTATTATGTGAGTATAGGAGACCATAAGTCTGAGTGGACATCCATGACATGCGGAGTCCCTCAAGGCTCAATTCTTGCGCCACTCCTGTTCAACCTGTATATGCTCCCAATGAGCCAAATAATGAGAAAGAACCAAATTGCTTACCACAGCTATGCAGACGACACACAGCTCTACTTAGCCCTATCGCCTAACGATTACAGCCCCATTGACTCCCTGTGCCAATGCATTGATGAAGTCAAAAGTTGGATGTGTCAAAACTTTCTTCAGTTAAACATAGACAAAACTGAAGTCATTGCATTTGGAAACAAAGATGAAGTTCTCAAGGTGAATGCATACCTTCACTCTAGGTGTCAAACAACTAAAAATCAAGTCAGGAATCTTGGTGTGACACTAGAGTCAGACCTTAGTTTCAGTAGTCATGTCAAAGCAATAACTAAATCAGCATACTATCATCTGAAAAATATTGCAAGAATTAGATGCTTTGTTTCCAGACAAGACTTAGAGAAACTTGTGCATGCTTTCATCACCAGCAGGGTGGATTATTGTAATGGACTCCTCACTGGCCTTCCCAAAAAGACCATAAGACAGTTGCAGCTCATACAGAACGCTGCCGCCAGGATTCTGAGCAGAACTAGAAAATATGAACATATCACACCAGTCCTCAGGTCTTTACACTGGCTCCCAGTTAAATTTAGGATTGATTTTAAAGTATTATTACTGGTATATAAATCATTCAATGGCCTAGGACCTCAATACATTGCAGATATGCTCACTGAATATAAACCCAACAGATCACTCAGATCACTAGGATCATATCAGCTAGAAATACCAAGGGTTCACTCAAAGCATGGTGAATCTGCTTTTAGCTATTATGCCAGCCGCAGCTGGAACCAGCTTCCAGAGGAGATCAGACGTGCTCCTACAGTAGTCACATTCAAATCTAGACTCAAAACACATCTGTTTAGCTATGCATTTACTGAATGAGCACTGTGCCAATGTTCGTCCGACTGTTTGTACTGTACTGTATTTTATTTTTTTTATTTTTCTTAACTGTTTTAATTAGTCTTATTTCTTTTTATTATTTTAATTTATTTTATGTAAAGCACTTTGAATTGCCATTGTGTATGAAATGTGCTATATAAATAAACTTGCCTTGCCTATATGTGTGGCGGATAACCATGGATGACTACGGGTTCTATGTTACGTTACCGTGTAATGCTTCATCGTCGGTTTATCCTGAAAATATCCAGCTATACAACCAGGTTAGCAAAAACTATAAACTTGAAAGGGGAATGGGAAGTAGGACTCGCCGAAATTGAATATCCTAGAAGCTGGTACTCCTTCAGCGACGACGACGGATATTTGACCCTATACACATCCCCCGCACCCACGAATGATGCAAATAACCACAATGCCGACCCGATTAACAAGTTATCAGGGTTTACTGTATCGAGGAAAATGCATATAAATGGAGGATATTATGAGAACATTCGAGCTGTGATATGGGGAATAAATTAAGTTCTTGCACCGACAGCCATATTGAATTACGATGATTTAAAAAACAAAGTGTTTCTGGCCGCGAGACCTAACATATCGGTGGCATTCTATGGAAAACTCGCCACTATTTTAGGATTGAAACCGGATGATGCTCTCGGGCGATCGGCCTACCATGAAAAAGCTGATTTTACAAAGAGCATCGTCATGTACGCCCCTCATCAAGCAGATATAAACGAGGGGTTCTATACATTCTACGTATACACCGACATTATCCAATATCAATCAGTCGGGGATTCCTATGTACCCCTTTTGAGATGCGTACATATATCTGGTGAAAACAAAGACACCGTCAGTGTTAGATACGACAACCCCCATTACGCATCGAACAACAAGGGGCACATCACCGACATCACCATAGCGCTAAAGGACGACCAAAACTGTGAAATACCATTTTCATACGGGAAAGTCGTAGCAAAAATTCACTTTAAGCCATCAAAACATTCTATTCTTGACTTTTTCTTTTATTGTGGTGACGGTCAGTGTTTGAGTGCTGTTTTGTCTATGTTTATGTTTATGTTAACTTTCAATAAAAAGTTAATCACACAAAAAAAAAAACATTCTATTCTTTAGAACAGGGGTTCCCAACCTTTTTTGTGCCAGGGACCAGAATATTCATAAAAAAAATTCCAGGGACCAGTTGTCAATTTTAAGATGCATCGTTTGGAACATATCACTGTGTAAAACAGTAACCGCCTATCATTTATTTGCATATAATGAACTAGGTGGCAACAAAGGCTACTTGTATGAATATACCAATCTTTTTAAACTTTCAGACCGGTTCACAAAATGTTTCCCTTTTCTGCCATACAATTAGGTCTACTTCAAAAGCAACTCACACAACACTCACTCACTAGCAGGTGGCAGTAATGGCAAATTGTATGAAAATACCAGTCCATTTCACCTGTCAAATCTCTCCAGAACCACTAAAGACAATCACTTCAACAGCAACTTAGTGTTTTCACTCACCAACAGGTGACAACAAAGGCTAAGTTAGTTGTATGAATATAAGAGCCAGCTGCAACAGTCAGACAGTTTCAGAATACAATAGCAAACACATAACTTGTGATTTCAGCCAATCATTTTTAAAAGTATAAAATTAGAGATTAAGCTTTAACCTTTAACAAAAAATACCAGATCAGACCAATGAGAACAAAACTATTTTAATGTGAGCATGAACTGCTTATTGATATTACTATATTTGTAGCTGTGCACAAGACAAGCTGTTCTTCCTGAGCATCCATAAAAAACATATGCATCCAAAACAATGCACACAAATTCCAGGATACAATAAAACGTAATTTAACCCTCTGGGGACCAAAAACGCGCCCGCGCGTTTTGCTCGTTTTTTTTTTTTAGCAATGAAAATAAACACTAAATGCTCTGTTAATTTTGATCTTTCATTTTCGTGTAATACATCAATCGATCCTGTTCAGTTTCTATTTTTTTTCTGTATACTCACAATAAAAATAAAGTGTTTTGCTTTTTGACAAATAAAGAAAAATTAACATGATGCGATTTCTGCCTTCTCTCTGTCAGTAAACTCCCATTTGAAACGCGTTCGAAAATGATCTATAACTCCGCGAAAATTCAGTCAAACAGGCAAACAGACCCACGGGCATAAAGCTTGAGATCGCATCTGTTAAATGAAGTAACTTATATAAAAAACAAATATTCTCAGCTTCTGTAATCTGTATAAAAAGAGAGCGACTCCAGTCGAGCTCATTACGAGCTAATTCACAGTAATGTGACCACTCCCCGGAGAGCGCGTGCTATTCAAACGCAAATTCTGAGAACTATTGAAGATCTGTGAAACGCCCACATCAGCTGTAAACAAAGCGCGTCGCGATCGAGTGAGGCATAATATAGCCTACCTTATGGAGAAAAGATTCCTCAGAACAGTGCTGATATGAGGAGCAATATCTCCTGATATGAGGAGCAGATCCCGCTGAGGAGTGAGGTAGGCTGTTTTCTTTTCTCAAGTGTGGAATAACGTTATGGAATAACGTTAGTGTAGGCCTATGCAAACCGCAAAAAGATGAATCGCATTTCTATAATATGACTCGCCTTTCTGTGAGATGAATGAAGGGTACATATTTGTAAAGACTGTTTAGCCTAAATATAAATCGCGCGTCTGTGTGTGAAAGAATAAACTGCTTTGCTATTGCCTACTGAGATGAGTAAAAATCGACTGGAATATGTTGAAATAAAATGTATTTGTATAAGCAACGTATTAAACTGCAAATTAGCATTTATATGCCCTAATATTTCATAAAAACAATGTTACAGTCAGTCACTTGTTGACTAGATTTGGGTACAGTTTTTAGGCTTCTGTAGAATATACTGCCACATCAAATAAGCTTTTGTTTAGCAATTTCTGCTCATATCTAACGTTATATATATACTGTATATATACCAGAGGGTTAAAAAGGTCTGCTTCACAAATATGAATGAAAACCAGCTTACAGTTTTTCACCACAAATAACACACGATGGATTTGACGCCACGGAGTCGCCTGTTGTCGTATATCCATACCTGTAACCTAATGTATGAGGTATTGTATTTATGAAGCTTGACTTTTCTCTCTCTCTCTCTCTCTCCCTCTCTCTCTCGCTCTCTCTCTATTTTCGAGTTGGTCATCGTCTTTTCTTTTACCAGAACTGTCCGCAATGAAATCAGCCATTGAAAAAAAATATCGCGGCCCGCTCATCTCTCCACTTCCCTGTCACTTCAGGTGCAGCACGCTTTTTTGCAGTCCGTTCAGATATGACGCGTTGCTAAGCAATCGCAAGGCGCTCAAAGAAACGCATTTTAATCTATTTATTGTTTAGGTTTTGGATTAAATAACATGACGTCATAGCACTTAAAGCATTTAAAAAAGACTACTATTATTATTATAAAAAAAGAAAAAAAAAGAAACATTATTCTGGGAATATTTCAAGGCCCGGTACTAACGGGTCCACGGACCGACACCGGTCCAGGGACCGGGGGTTGGGAATCACTGCTTTAGAATGAGTTATTATTATAACCCTCGCGAAACAAATGCTGCTGAATATGTTAACTATTACCAAAATCAGGCTGGTGGTCTACTAGGATATTCAGGGGGGTGGGGTTATGTATGGGGCTGGGCTTGGAGGTCTTTTCAGAGGACTGTTTAGGATGGCCATACCTCTGCTAAAAAGAGGATTTAGTATCGCAAAACCCCACCTAAAATCTGCGGCCAAAAATATAGTATCCGACGTCGTTTCAAATGTATTTTCGAGACCGTATAACGATAATGCTGAAGCTCAAGACGGATACAGTCTGATGGTCATTGCCCATAAGAGAATGTCTAAACCACCGGGTGTAAGGAGGCATGGTCATCGGATAAAGAAGAAAACAAAGCGTAGACCAAAGGCACGTTCAGTCGTAAGTAGAATGCGTAAGAATCCTGCGAGACGAAAAGCGACGGTTAAGAGATCCATAAAAAACATATTCTAACATGGCGCTACTGCACCGCATGTCGGGAGAATGCATTAAAGGGTTAGTTCACCCAAAAATGAAAATTCTGTCAGTAATTACTCACCCTCATGTTGTTCCAACCGCGTAAGACCTTCGTTCATCTTCGGAACACAAATTAAGATATTTTTGATGAAATCTGAGCTATGTCTCACTCCTCCATAGGCTGCTATGTGACCGAAACTTGCTGGCCCAGAAAAGTCATCAAAGAGATCGTTAATATAGTCCAAGTGACTCCAGTGGCTCAATCTTAAGTATATCAAGCGAGGAGAATACTTTTTGTGCGCAAAAACAAACAAAAATAACGACTTTATTCCACTTTTCATTTCCTTCTCTCTGGGCCTCTAGTTGGTTCGCGTAGTCTTTTTGCGCAGCGCGTCTGTGTTCACGTCACCACGTAGGCTCACTATTGGCCGACGCCGGTCATGTGTGTGATGCGTGATGACGTGCAACACAGACGCGCAGCGCAAAAACACTACGAGGCCCAGAGAGAAGGAAATGAAAAGTGGAATAAAGTCGTTATTTTTGTTTGTTTTTGCGCACAAAAAGTATTCTCGTCGCTTGATATACTTAAGATTGAGCCACTGGAGTCACTTGGACTATATTAACGATCTCTTTAATAACTTTTCTGGGCCAGCAAGTTTCGGTCACATAGCAGCCTATGGAGGAGTGAGACATAGCTCTGATTTCATCAAAAATATCTTAATTTGTGTTCCGAAGATGAACGAAGGTCTTACGCGGTTGGAACAACATGAGGGTGAGTAATTACTGACAGAATTTTCATTTTTGGGTGAACTAACCCTTTAAGTCTGAGTTGGACTTATTTACAGTACCACTGACGCAAACGGTTATTGAGAAAAACGGGTATTTGGAAGTCCCCCCTTTATCCGCTATATCGGACTCTGCACCTTTGGAGTTTTTCATAGTAGGGAACGGCGAGGATTATGTAGACCTAAATAGTATATTATTATATCTGCAACTTAAAATCACGGTTCCTGACGGAGCTGATATCGCAGCCCCTGCAAGGTTGGCTCTAATAAAATACCCCGGAGCCACTATATTTTCACAAGTTGATGTGAGCCTCGGTGATCGACTGATATCCCAGAGTTCGAGCATGTATCCTTATCGATGCATCATAGAGAGTCTGATCTACTACAGTAAAGATGCGTTGGAATCACTTTTCTCAGCCGGTCTGTTTTACAAAGATACAGCCAGACACATGAACGTGAATGACCCTGTAGACCGTAACACAGGGTTGACGAAACAATCACTTTACACAAGTGGTAGTAAGGTGGTGGAGCTGCTGGCACCTATTCACAGCGATATTTTCTTTCTGACATCAAAATACACATGACCCGATGTAAAGATGAGTTCTGTCTGATGAGGTGTGATGACGTGGCGTACAAATTAAAAATTGTGTCCGCATCCCTATATGTGAAGAAAGTGTCTGTATCACCTCCTGTGAGACAGGGGCACGCCCAGGCACTGCTCTCTACTACAGCCAAGATACAACCCCATAGATAGGGTATGTCTAAAGAATTTCTCCATACCCGCGGGGTTGCGCGTTTCAAATCAAGAAAACCTGTTTTTAGGGACGCTACCAAAATCTATCGTCCTAGCCATGGTCGATAACGATGCTTTCACAGGGTCCTACGAAAAAAACAAACTTTTGCGTTCAAACATTAAGATTTGGAGTTCCTGGCGGTCTACGTCGACGGTCAACAATTCCCCGCAAAACCTCTACAACCCAATTTTGAAGCGGGGTTGGCCGTTCGCGAATTTTACCAGCTGGCAATGACGACCGGAAGACATCTTAAAAACCAGGCACTCTCTATTGACAGGAGCGATTTCCTGAAAGGGTACACGCTTTACGCCTTTAACCTAACGCCTGATGAAGACTGCACATATCCCTCATCAAATCCGGAAATATCAGACTTGAAGCGCGGTTCAGACAAGCGCTGCCCCATACTATTAACTTGATCGTTTATGCAGTGTTTGACAGTATCGTTGAAGTGTCTAACCACAGACAGGTCCTGGTCGATTACTATTGAAATGAATACGGTACAGCTCACAGGGATCATGGATAAAATCGAAAACTTTGAAAACCATCGAAAACTTCCTAACAACCAACGATGTCGACGTGATGTATTCGGACAGACGTGTCCAGGATTTTTCATCAGATATTTGCGGCCAGCACTGTGTGTTTTTTCTATATCATTTAGTCAAGGGTCGTAACTATCACGACGTGATGAAACTATATAGTTTTGATTATATTAAAAATGATAAAATGGTATCGCTCTTTGTGCAGAGATTAAGTCTATATGGTTGTAATGAAATTTTTTTTTTTTCGTGTATTCATTGTGTACTCATGATTGAGTAATTGCTTTATATTGTATTTTTCTAAAAAAACAATAAAAATTCATAAAAATCCATAATTTTCAATATTTTTATTTCAGATCAAACAGACAACACACACAACACACACACACACACACACACACACACACACACACACACACACACACACACAGCGTTTAATGTTTTTCAAATATTCCATGCATGAAAATAAAATGGATGCTTTAAAATTCTAGCCATTGCCTTCTATCAATAGACGGTGAATTAAAAATGCCATCTTCTGACGAAAAAGAAAAAGGGATGTTTAATTCGGCAAATGCCTGTAGACACTCAGACCATCCTAGAGGTCTTCGGTCATCCCAAACCTTTTGTGGAGATATGACATTTTTTAGCAAATCGACCATGTGCGACCATAAGTCAGGGTTGCATTTCCCGATAGCGTAGTCTCTCGCGCGCTACGAAGACTCTTAAGGTATAACTTAACTAAAGCTGCTTGATACCTTCTTACGTGCGACGTTATCCGGTGCAGTCCGTGGCGATGCTGCTGAATTAGTTGATATCGATGGCTCGAGAATCAATTATTCTCTTGTGCAGGGGCTGTTTCACTGCATTATGTGAGAAAGCGGTGTTGTTTATTAAAAAAAAGCACTTTAGAAATAGCTGAAATTGCATTTAATAGGACATTATAAAAAGATAGGACAGGATATAATAAAAAATAATCCAAACTATAATAGCCTAGCCTATATTTTAAAATTGTATCATATATTGCTACCATGATAACCATTTCAAATTTTTATGTGCTTTCTTCTCTTTCCCATTTTTGTTCGTTTGAGGTGGAGCTGCGATGAAATATTGTTCTTGTAAATACTTTCCAGTAGCCTAGAAATCTAGACGCACCCTAGCGGCAGCAAAATGTATTTTGCAGCCAGGGTAGTCTAGCAACTCTCCATTGACTTTCGAGCTGCAAAAACCTAAATTGGGTCAGGCCAATCACATCGTGTATAGAGTAGGCGGGGCGGGCTTAACATAATGACGACAGAGTTGCGACGGTTCCCCCTGCTACTTGAAAACAAAGAATGGCGGCTGCTTCTTTCGAATCGGCTTTGGCCGCGACTCTGGAGGACTTGGAGTTAAGTTTTTCTTTGAGAAAAGAGCAAAGAACGGCACCTAAGTCATTCTTAAAAAATGAAGATGTGTTCGTAGTTTTGCCGGCCAGATATGGCAAAAGTTGAATCTATTAAGTAACGTTAGCTCCGCTGTTGGGAAAACGCTCTGGTTTATGAGGCGCCATCTAGGGCTTAAATCAAACTTCATTCACACACACATATATGAAACGCTTGCATACACATGGGCCTATACTAAGTAGTACTAACACACGAGACGCGCGGAACTCTCCGCGCACATACTCATCTGAGTTTGTGTGTGTGTGTGTGTGTCTTCGCGTCTCAGATGAGTATGTGCGCGGAGAGTTCCGCGTGTCTCGTGTGTGTAGAGTTTGCGTGTGTGTGCGTGAGCGACTTTAGGTGTGACGTTGTGCATTTCATATGTATTAGTTTGAGCATTCAGCAGTATACATGTATGTGTGACTACTTAGATGTAGGTCTGTTGATGTCGTAGATGTTGATGTAGGTCTGGCTTGCCAGGCTAACTTTCCAGCATTTCAGTAATAAAAGTGTACATCTTACTTTGGCCTATGGTGCTCGGCAGTGATCAAAAAGGATTTAAACAGTGAATTGTGAATCTCTTCTTGTAAACTCAGAGATGGGGATTCAGACGGCAATTAAATTACCACACGACCTGTTTGTCGAAAAACAGTAGGTACTAATTTGGCCAGGGATTTTTATGCGGGCTGGGTGAAAAAAAAGATTCGGACGGCACTAAAATCACCAACTTACCCCTGTAAATGTTTAAAATATGAGCCCATGAGAGACAATTAGCGTCCGAATAGGACTTGACTGACAGTAGCCTATGCTTTCACTGGCCTTTAAAAGCGCTCTTTAATTAAATTAATAATATAATTTAATAATATATTATAATTAAAAATCTAACAGCAATCAGTGTAATGACAATTTTATTCTTTGCATGAAAACACTTGAATTAGCCTAAATGAACACTATCTGTGTGTATTAAAACTTCAGAATTATATTCGTATAGACCTGCAACAGTGATAAGGTAAAGCTAAAAGTGGTTCAGACCAACCTTCCGAACGTATGACTTACAGAAGGTATACTTAACTAAGAACGTTTCGGGAAACACGTATTATCGATAAGGTACAGCTTAAGGTGTAACTTAAGAACGACGTAGCGTTAAGAAGGTTTCGGGAAACTCAGCCCAGATTTGTTGAACTGTCACTACAAAACTCTACACAGCATTAATATCTGTTTCATGTCCTGTAGAGGCGTTGTCGGCTCTGTGAGGATGTTTCTCGGCTGTATTATTATATTATTATGAGCATTAATATCTGTTTCATGTCCTATTATTATATTATTATGAGCATTAATATCTGTTTCATGTCCTGTAGAGGCGCTGCCTATTATTATATTATTACACTGAAAAAAGTGAAACATCAGTGCAATTCATTCAAAATATATATTTACATTGGTCCAATGGAAAATTGTGATTTTCAGTTTATACCTTCTGTTTTCACTTTGCCTCAAAGTAAGTGTTACGCCCTCTATCACTGAAAAAAATGATACTTTGGATTAACTTAAAACAATTGATGTAATTTTGTTACAGCTAATTTTTTTTTTGATTTTCTCAAATTGTATTTATGATTTAGTTAAAACCATAAATTTTGATTTAATGTCAAACCAAAATTTAAATTTTTTCCAACTCAACGTTTTACCTTAACCCAAAGTACACAGCAAAAACTCCAGTGTTAAATTAACACTCAAGAGTATTGAGTGAGTTGTGATTGGTGGCAGCCACTGCAACATGCTTTATTATTGTCACCATTGTTGAGATTCACAGGCTGATTATTGATGTCTGTGTTTCTAAATAAATTCATTTGAAAATCTTTTGATCAGAACAATGTTTATTAAATATTTTGGATTATATGAAAAATACTGAAAATCATATGCTGTAGAATCACAGAGCTGCTGTAATTAACAACTTAAACCAAACTATCTCAATACGTTTCATTTTTTGGATCACAACATGATTATGTCAAAACATAACCAACACCATCAGATCACATTGTCTCTTTGTTCATTTGACTGTTATAAATCAATAACAGCAGACAAGCAAAATCTAAAGTAAACATATAAGGGTCAAGAGCCCAACTAAAGCAAACACCCATCACCATAATGGTAACTTACAATTTGTGCTTTTCTCCTTCAGTGATTCTGCTTGTTAACATCAGGTGTCTTCAATAATAGTCAATCATCACTCAATTAATCACTTAATTATCTCATTAACTTTAACACTCTTGAATGTTAATTTAACACTGGAGTTTTTGCTGTGTACTTTGGGTTAAGGTAAAACTTTGAGTTGGAAAATTTTTAAATTTTGGTTTGACATTAAATCAGAATTTATGGTTTTAACTAAATCATAAATACAATTTGAGAAAATCTAAAAAAATTAGCTGTAACAAATTACATAATTTTTTTTAAGTTAATCCAAAGTATATTTTTTTTCATTGTATGAGCATTAATATCTGTTTCATGTCCTGTAGAGGCGCTGTCGGCTCTGTGAGGATGTTTCTCGGCTGTATTATTATATTATTATGAGCATTAATATCTGTTTCATGTCCTATTATTATATTATTATGAGCATTAATATCTGTTTCATGTCCTGTAGAGGCGCTGTCGGCTCTGTGAGGATGTTTCTCGGCTGTATTATTATATTATTATGAGCATTAATATCTGTTTCATGTCCTGTAGAGGTGCTGTCGGCTCGGTGAGGATGTTTCTCAGCTGTATTATTATATTATTATGAGCATTAATATCTATTTCATGTCCTGTAGAGGCGCTGTAACGGTCACCAGCTGGAGTGCCCTTGAGAGCCACCAGAGGGCACTCCACACCAGACTCTCATGTTCACAGACTACATCTCCCATCATTCTCTGCCTGGACTCATCAGCACTCATTATCACATTCACCTGTATCTCATCTTCTTGTTTAGTTCACCCCATATAAGCCTGGTTCACCCCATCACTCACTGTGAAGTTTTGTATGTTGTTGCACTGCACTTCTGAGCATTTTCCCTGGTTTTCTTGTCTCTTGGTTTTTTGGATTTCTTGCCTGTTCCCTGGATTACTCTTTTGCCTCTGACCCCTGCCTGTTTTGATTGTTTGTTTATTTGTTTGTTTGGACTGCCTTCCTGTGTTTGACCCCTGCTTGTGCTGATTACGATTCTGGATTACGCTTCAAATAAACCTGCATTTGGATCTCACGTCCATGTCTTGGAGCAGTTCGTGACAGGCGCTGTCGGCTCTATGAGGATGTTTCTCGGCTGTATTATTATATTATTATGAGCATTAATATCTGTTTCATGTCCTATTATTATATTATTATGAGCATTAATATCTGTTTCATGTCCTGTAGAGGCGCTGTCGGCTCGGTGAGGATGTTTCTCGGCTGTATCATTATTATATTATTATGAGCATTAATATCTGTTTCATGTCCTGTAGAGGCGCTGTCGGCTCGGTGAGGATGTTTCTTGGCTGTATCCATAGACAGTAAAAGAAATGGACACAGCGACCCCATTGGATTCAACGGAGACAAAGTGAAGCCAATTAGAAAATCTTACTTCCTGGGGGTCCAGCGTACTGCGCAGACTCAAACTGAGCTCGACGACGTAGATGTGACGTGAGCAAACCGTCTGTCTTCTAGTAGCTGTGCCAAGATCAATCTGAATCATTACCTTCCGAAACTCGCAGAGACGGAGAGCGTGAGTAGGAGCTGTCCATGATCTTGGAGCAGGAGAAACTTTTTGTAGGTGTTCTGATTAATTACTTTGTCATTTTGCCTCGACGTCCTCCCGATTGCCCGCGAGCTTCTCCTCCTGTCCATACGGTAATTCTCTACTGTGCGACAGAGAGTCGCGTGGCTGTGACGCAATCGTTAGCCTACTTTTACAAAAACTGCTTCTACAGGGCCATAACGTAAGATACAAGGTAATGGAGCATTTTATACATTGTCGTGTTTCTTTAGAAATAAATAATGGACAAATGGAGTCTTTAAACGCCTCAGATGTGAAGTTATTCGCTGTCAAAGTGACGCCAAAATGAATGGGAGTCAATGGGATGCTAACTGCAGGTGGGGTTCCGTTAGCCAATGGCGGCGTCCGGGGGTACTTCAAAATAATACAAATCCCTGCACCCTTGGCTGTATCATTATTATATTATTATGAGCATTAATATCTGTCTCATGTTCTGTAGAGGCGCTGTGTCGGATCTGTGAGGATGTTTCTCGGCTGTATTATTATATTATTATGAGCATTAATATCTGTCTCATGTCCTGTAGAGGCGCTGTGTCGGATCTGTGAGGATGTTTCTCGGCTGTATTATTATATTACAACCCGTTCTCATTCCCGGGGCGTAATATACTTACGCTTTTGACACGTCCGTCAGCGTACAATTTCAACGCACATGGCACCCATGAGCGTCAAAAGAGACGCACAGAGCTTTCCACTAACTCCAATGTAAACCCATCCGCGGTACTATTGAACGCCCAGGGCACGGCGAACTGAGTGTTGATATAACATCCCGGAAGTGTCCTCACTGTCAATTCAAATGTTTTTTATTTTATTTTAATATATACATATATTCATTGTTTTGACAATTTCACCATTAATAATCAATTAATCTCGATAAAATATTTGGCAGAGAGAATACCCATAATCCATTGTCATGGAGACACTGACGGAGTCAGTGGATTCACCAATCAATTCAAATGTTTATATATGTTTATATATATATATATATATATATATATGCTTATATACACATATCATTTTATTTTGATATATTTAAACACAAAAATGTGATTGATAATTCTACAATATGAAAATGTTATGGTCATTATTATTATTTTACTTTACAACCGTGTCATGAATATTGATTGGTTTAAAGATTAATTTATTATTAATATTTATATTCAACCTACTATTAGCCTCAAACCTTACCATTTCACCATTAATGATCAATTAATCTCGATAAAATATTTGTCAGAAGAGAACTACCCATAATCCGTTGCCATGGAGACACTGACGGGGTCGGAGTTTGATGGGAGTTTTTTCTAGTTCGTGAGCATTTTGTGACGCAGGTAAGTCAAACTTTGGCTATTATTTAAGTTCTGAAGGTGATATTATACAGCTGTTTTAGAAAGACAACGTGTCTGGTTTGATTTGCTAAAATCTCGCAAACCTTTTTCAAATAGTAAAAAAAATACGTTGACTCGTTTTCAAAGTAGTTTAAGCCAATTTAAACTATAGCTAACTATTTTCAAAAGATCATGTTCCCTTAAAGGTATATTAAGATTTACACTAAAATAACTTTCAAAAACCAGGACTAATTGGATGTAATAGAGGATACCAGGGCTAATATTTCATGTAGGGTACATTTACACCTTGCATTGATGGCATAGCTGCTAACTTACATGCCTGTTAGCCTGTTGGTTATTTACTTTCTCCTGTCCCACTATCATGTGGTGCTGTCACAGGTCGGGGTGGAGCGCCAGCGGGCCGCCCACCCCTTCGCTTGCGTGCCGCCCCTGAGGAGCCGGCCGTGGACACGAAGGAAATGGCAGACACAGCATTCAAAATAAATATACTCTTTATTAAATAATAAAAACAATGTTAAAAGTCTCTTCAGTTCAGGTTATCTCTTCATGTATCTCTTCGCATTTCTCAGCACCTTCGCACAGAGAGAGGAATGGACATAATCCACAGCTTCCGTGTTCTCTTCAGCGTTCTCTTCGCGTTTCTCAGCACCTTCGGACAGAGAGAGGAATGGACATAATCCACAGCTTCCGCGTTCTCTTCTTCAGCGAGCTCTTCGCGTTTCTCAGCACCTTCGGACAGAGAGAGGAATGGACATAATCCACAGCTTCCGCATTCTCTTCAGCGTTCTCTTCGCGTTTCTCAGCACAGCATTAGCAGGCTCTTCCAGCATTAGCCGGCTCTTCACTGGGCTCAGACAGAGAGAGGAATAGACACGTGTAACTCACAGCATTAGCAGGCTCTTCACTGGACTCAGACAGAGAGAGGAATAGACACGTGTAACTCACAGCATTAGCAGGCTCTTCACTGGACTCAGACAGAGAGAGGAATAAACACGTGTAACTCACAGCATTAGCAGGCTCTTCACTGGACTCAGACAGAGGGAGGAATAAGCACGTGTAACTCACAGCATTAGCAGGCTCTTCACTGGACTCAGACAGAGGGAGGAATAGACACGTGTAACTCACAGCATTAGCAGGCTCTTCACTGGACTCAGACAGAGAGAGGAATAGACACGTGTAACTCACAGCATTAGCAGGCTCTTCACTGGACTCAGACAGAGGGAGGAATAAGCACGTGTAACTCACAGCATTAGCAGGCTCTTCACTGGACTCAGACAGAGGGAGGAATAGACACGTGTAACTCACAGCATTAGCAGGCTCTTCACTGGACTCAGACAGAGAGAGGAATAGACACGTGTAACTCACAGCATTAGCCGGCTCTTCACTGGACTCAGACAGAGGGAGGAATGGACAGCTGTGATTGCGAGTGAACAGCAGAAACAATTCCCACACTCACATTTCCACCACACACTGTAAGGTTTCACTCGTGCTCATTTCCACAATAAAACTGCAACAACAGGCCCACAGTGCACCAAAGCCTCCGCCCGCAATCCAGCCGAAGTTCTCTCTGGCTCTCTCATCTGTCTCTCTCATCTGTCTCTCTCATCTGTCTCTCTCTCCCCCGCGGCCACGGCCGCTCACGTACTGCGCGCCTCACCTCTCACCGTGCCCTTCTCTCCTTTTTCTCACACCAAAATGCCTTTTTATATCCATTAAGACACGTGTCCCAATTGCTGATCGCCTCCCTCATCTCTCACAGCTGACACTCGTTTCTCACTTTATTACCCCGCGATCGACCATCACGTCAACACCGGAACCGGCCCGGTGTCCCACCGGAAATGCTCCGACAGGACGGCGGAAGGCAACACTGGGATGTGACTGAAGCTAGGATGGAAGGAAGTGGTGGGGTGTCAGGAAGTGATCTAGACATGGAGGAAGAGATTGATGGCGGGAGAAATAAAGTAAACAAAAATAGTAAGTGGACTATAGTGGAAAAGAGGAAAAGGAGGAAAGATTGGAGCCAAACGTCAGGGACTGAAAGCGAGGGAGAAGATAGTCAAAGTAGAAGAAGTAAGGAGGAGTACAAGGTATTGGTGAAATTTAGTTCTGAGGCAGTGAATCAATTGAATCCATTGAAACTTACCAAGGCACTGAAAGAAACGATCGGTATAATTGAAGGTGCTAAAATTTTGCGAGATGGAAAAATGATTGTTTTTTGTAAAGATAGTAAGCAACAGAAGGCTGCTGTGGGGATTAAAACATTAGCTGGGCAAAAAGTGACGTGCAGTATCGTGGAAGGAAAGAAATGGATACGAGGAGTAATCTCAGGTATTCCCACCGATATTTCAGTGGATGTAATAAAGAGAAACATCTCAGGAGGAACGGTTTTAGAAGCGAGGAGGTTGAAATACACTCGGAATAAAGAGAGACTGGATAGCCTTTCGGTAATGCTACGTTTTGATGAGGAGAAAATGCCAAGTAGAGTATTCCTTGGAGCAATGAGTTATGTGGTAAGACCGTTTATTCCTCCTCCGTTGAGATGTTTTAAGTGCCAGAAGTATGGGCATGTGGCTGCGGTATGTCGAGGTAAGCAACGTTGTGCAAGATGTGGGGGAGAACATGAATATGGTGGATGTGAAGAAGGTGTAAAACCTAAGTGCTGTAATTGCGGGGGAGAGCACAGTGCAGGATATGGAGGATGTCAAGTGAGGAAAAGTGCTGCTATGGTACAGAATGTCAAGGTAGTGGAAGGAATAACATATGCAGAGGCTATTAAACGAGTTAAGGATACAGAAAAAGCAGTTGAAAAGATAGCAGTTCTGCCAAAGATAAGGAAAGAGAATACAAAAGTGGGAAAGCAGAAGGAATGTGTGTTAATTGAAGACAGGCTGGCTTTTCTCACTTTCATTGCTGAAGTAGTGAATTGTTCAGCTCAGACAGAAAGTAGGACTGAGAGAATTAAAATCATAATTAGAGCAGCAGACAAGTATCTAAGTATTGATGGGGTAACGGTAGAACAGGTAAATGAGAAATTAAATGTGCATGCTACTAATACACAGACAGAGCATGGAGGGGTTTAATGGTAATGATTGTCTTGCAGTGGAATGCAAGAAGTCTTTTATCTAATGGACAGGAATTTAAAAAACATGTTGATGATTTTAATGTAAAACCTCATATAATATGTGTACAGGAGACATGGTTAAAGCCTAACTTGAGTTTTGTGGTTCAGGGATATTCTGTTGTGCGTAAAGATAGAAATAAAGGAACTGGTGGAGGTGTGATAACTTTTATAAAGCAAGATGTGGCCTTTCGGGAGGTAAATGTTATTGAAGAACTTGAGGCAGTGGTGGTAGAAGTGAAAGCTGAAAGTCAAAATATTAGGATAATTAATTTCTATAATCCATGTAAAAGTCTAAATAAAGAGTTGTACAAAGATGTAGGAGGTGATGGGAATTGTAGGGTAGTTTGGTGTGGTGACTTTAATGCACATAGTACCTTATGGGGAAGCACAAATAATGATCCAAATGGGAATGTGGTAGAAGAAATTTTAGATGAAAATGATCTTGTATGTCTGAATGATGGTAGTGTAACAAGGATGGATGTAGTCAGAGGAAGGCATTCAGTATTAGATCTAACAATTGTATCTAGTGGATTAGCAAGAAAATGTAAATGGGAAGTATGTGAGCAAAGTAGTATGGGTAGTGACCATTATCCTATTAAATGTAGTATTGGGATGGAAGTAGAGGAATGTCTTGAAGAGAACATTCAAAGGTGGAGATTTAAAAAAGCAAATTGGGAAGAGTTCAAAGAAATATGTGAAAGTAAAATGGCAGGTATGAAAGTAAATTTAGGAGACATAGAGGAACTGAATAAGGAAATAAATAATATTCTTTGTGATACAGCTAATGAGGTAATAGGAAAAAATAAAGGTATCAGGGTAAAAAAGGCAGTACCTTGGTGGACAGACGAATGTAGTGAAGTAATTAAAATGAGAAACAAAGCGTTAAGAAAAGTGAAAAAAACATATTTATTTGATGACTTAATAGCATATAAGAGAGCCCAGGCAGATGTAAGAAGAGTAATAAGGATGAATAAAAGGAATTATTGGAGGACTTTTTGTGATGAAATAGGTGAGAGTACAGATATAAGTGAAATGTGGAATATGATAAGAAAGATGGGAGGGATTCAAAGGTATAAAGGTGTCCCAACGTTAATCAAAGATGATAAATATATTACATCTAATGAAGAAAAGGCAGAGGAATTAGTAGAAGCTTCTGTAAAGGTTCACAGTGATAGTAACATATCAGATGATATGAGAACGTATAGAGAGCAAATCATGAGTAAAAATCCCAATACAATGGTTCAAAGAGTGCTTGAGGGTGATGTAATGGATGAAGGGTTTACCATCTATGAGTTGAAACGGGTACTACAAGGGGTCAGGCATACATCTCCAGGGAAGGACGATATATGTTATGAAATGATAAAACATCTTTCAGATGTGTCCCTGAATGTTATCTTACTACTTTTCAATAAGATATGGCAAACAGGTAAACTTCCCTCTTCATGGAAACATGGTGTAATCATTCCAATTGCAAAACCTGGGAAGAATCATTCGTTAGCATCTAGCTATAGACCGATTGCATTAACATCAAATATGTGTAAATTAATGGAAAGAATGGTAATAGGCAGATTAAATTATGTTATAGAAAAGGAAAATCTTTTGTGCCCACATCAAAGCGGATTTAGAAAAGGACGAAATACTATGGATTCAGTTATATGTTTAGAATCTGAAATCAGAAAGGCAATGGTAAATAAAGAAGTATTAGTTGGAGTATTTTTTGATGTTGAAAAGGCTTACGACATGTTATGGAGAGAGGGACTTTTAATTAAATTAGAAAAGATGGGCATTAAAGGAAAAATGTATAATTGGATAATGGATTTTCTGCTAAATAGGACCATTCAAGTTAGGGTTGGGGCAAGTTACTCTAGGATTTTTTCAATTGATAATGGTACGCCACAAGGAAGTGTGTGTAGTCCAGTACTGTTTAATATCATGATTAATGATATCTTTTCCAAAGTTGGACAAGGTATTGGAAAATCCCTGTATGCAGATGACGGTGCGCTGTGGAAACGGGGTAGAAATGTGACATATGTGGAAAGATGTATGCAGAAAGCCATCATAGAAGTGGAAAAATGGGCTAATAACTGGAGCTTTAGAATGTCTGTTGAAAAAACAAAAGTAATATGTTTTTCTAAGAAAAAGAAATTACCAAGTACTAAACTTAAGTTATATGATAAGGTATTAGAACAGGTCTCAGAAGTTAGGTTCCTTGGGATCTGGATGGATTCTAGACTTACTTTTGCGTCACACATAAAGAAAGTGGTTGAAAAATGTAAAAAGGGAATTAATGTTCTCAGGTGTCTTGCAGGAGTAGATTGGGGGGCAACTCGGTATTCTTTAAAGAGAATCTACTGTGCAATGGTAAGGCCAATTATTGATTATGGTGGCATAGTATACAGTTCAGCAGCACCTTCCATACTAAAGAAAGTAAATGGAGTACAATCCCAGGCACTGAGAATAGCATGTGGGGCATTTAGAACATCTCCAATCTCTGCTTTGCAGGTTGAAATGGCAGAAATGCCTTTAGAAATTAGGAGAATTAAGCTGAAAATGGCGTATTGGTGCTCCGTAAAGGGACATGCAGATGCTCATCCAGTAAAAGATGTGGTAAAAGAATGTTGGGAGCATGAATATGCAAGCTTAAATAGTTTTGGATGGAATGCTGATAAAGTTGCCAAAGATATTGGAATAGATGGTATAGTCATGAATCATACGGTAATTACACCAAGTGTACCCCCTTGGATGTACAAAATGCCTTTAGTGGATCTACAATTAAACATCATAAAGAATGAAAAGGAAAGGTGTTTATCTATGAATATAGCAGTGGTAAATTATTTGAATCAAAATTATAACAATAGTGTTCAGATATTTACTGATGGGTCTAAAAATCCTCAATCTGGTTATACAGCAGCAGCAATATATATACCTCATATTGAACATAGTACTGTTAAAAGGCTGTCTAATGATATATCAGTATTTACAACAGAACTCATGGCAATATACATAGCAATGATATGGGTAGAAGAATCTAATATTAAGGATACAGTCATATGCTCTGATTCATTCTCAGCTTTGTGCAGCTTAAAAAGTGGAATGTCAGATGCTAGACAAGATATATTATACGATATATTACAGATTTTGTACAGAATAAATCCACTAGACAAAAATATATCATTTTTATGGGTACCAGCTCATGTTGGAGTTGAGGGAAATGAGATAGTGGACAAACTGGCAAAGACGGGATTAAAAAAGGATGAAGTCGACATAGAGATTCCATTAAGCAAAGCTGAAGCTAAGTGCATTGTAAGAAAAGCTGTTATAAATATCTGGCAAGACAACTGGAATAAGGAGTTAAAAGGAAGACATCTATATAATATTCAGGATACAGTGGGGAGTGAAAGGAGAAAATATGGATCCAGAAGAGATGATACAATTATTTCGAGGATACGCATTGGGCACACCAGATTAAATTATTATTTACACTTGTTAGGTAAAAGTGAGACAGATGGGTGCATCCATTGTGGGGTGGCAGAAACAGTGGAGCATGTGATTGTTCAGTGTCAAGCATATAATGATGAACGAGTTCAACTTGTGGAAGATCTAAAGGAACTGAAAGTTCAGCTAGCAATAAAAGATTTATTTCAAAGTGCACAGATACAACCAAAAGTGTACCCTATTTTATTTAAATATTTGAGAGATACACGGTTGATACACAGAATATAAGTTTAAACAAATAATTTTTTTTTTAAAATTTTTTTTTTTTTTTTTTTTTTTTTTTTTTTTTTGTTACTAGATAGTAGTTTTCCATTCCATCATCCTAGGTATTCACACTCCATCCCAGTAGGTGGCGGAAATGCACCAAAAGCTGGTTTGCCAACCGCCAATAAACAATAAAGAAGAAGAAGAAGAAGAATGCTCCGACAGGGAAACACCCCCTCAAGAAAAAGGTTCCGCCTGCCTTTTCGTCACCCCGTGACATCTATACCTTAATTTTCTACAGTGAATTGAATTTGATATTAGCCTCTGAAGATTTCCTTCTGCCTTTGTCTATTGCAGTCCATTCCAGCACTGTGATGTGTAATTAGCATTAAAAGTAGATTTCCTAATATGTTGAGATTTTAGCAGTTGGTTAAGTGCTGGAAGAGCAAGAGAGTAAATGGTTTACTGACAAAAAAGTGGGAGGTGTTTGATATTTGTTGCACTAAGTAGAAAATTTCAAAATATTGCATGAGTGTAATAACACAAATGCGGTTGTTAAAAGACTTAACATTAGCTCAGATACTATATTTTCTCTTGGGAGCAGGGTGGCTTAAGTATGATATTTCCAATTCGTGCCACAGATGAATTACAAATGAATGATGATCAGGCTTCTCAGTCTATTTAAACGTGTTTATATAAGGTTATTATTGACTGTTCAAACTTTATCTTCTTTGCATTAAATTCATTTCCTTATCTCTGGGCCACGTTTAGTTCATGTAGTGTTTTTGCGTAGCGCGTCTGTGTTACACGTCACCACGTAGGCTCACTATTGGCCGAAGCTGGTCATGTGTGTGATGCGTGATGACGTATAACACAGACACGCACAGAAAAAAAACACTACGAGGCCCAGAGAGAAGGAAATGAATAGTGGAATAAAGTCGTTATTTTTGTTTGTTTTTGCACACAAAAAGTATTCTCGTCGCTTGATATACTTAAGATTGAGCCACTGTAGTCACTTGGACTATATTAACGATCTCTTTAATAACTTTTCTGGGCCAGCAAGTTTCGGCCACCTAGCAGCCTATGGAGGAGTAAGACAGCTCTCAGATTTCATCAAAAATATCTTAATTTGTGTTCCGAAGATGAACGAAGGTCTTACGGGGTTGGAACAACATGAGGGTGAGTAATTACTGACAGAATTTTCATTTTTGGGTGAACTAACCCTTTAAGAGTTAGAAGGTTTGTGTTTTGGTTGCCAGAAGGGCGAGACAAATATAGGTGGGGTTTAAGACTATTTTAGAACAGACTTCTAAAGCTGAAAGCATCCACACTTATACAGGCTACATTGACCTGTCAGAGGATTTGCAAACTGTGATCTATCCAAACATTTTTGCTTTCACATAAGTGAATCTGCCCACTTCTTTGCCACCATCAGGGCTGCAATGAACCACGATTCTTTAACAATGTCTACACTGTACAGTCCATAATCTTCTGTCATCCTAATTTGTCAAACCAGAGGATACAAATATTTGTCTTCATTGTTGTTCTTGCAGGTTTTGAAACTCAATGAACTTGGCTACAAGGCAATTCTTTTTCTGGGCCATCAAGACCGCAATGGCCAGATGATTGGTGACATGATACACTTTCTTGAGCCTTCTGGGACTGCTCAAGATATCATCATCAAGATGAGCCAGTTGTATGAGCATCTGCTGAGAAGTAAGTTGTCCTTAGTTTAACATGAAAATATATACTGTATTTATTAAAAGAATTTATATACTTTCATTTTCCCCATACAGAATATTTAGACTGTATTTAGTGGTATTTATACGTATACCACATTGAGCCATATACTATTCATATCATTCAAGTGCCTTAGTAAAAACAGTGCCCCTGTAGCTCACCTGATAGAGCACGAGCATCATGTACTAAGGTTACCGCAGTTGCTCAGGTTTGATTTGAGCCAATACCCTTTGCAGCTTGTCATCCCCTCTTCTCCCTGATTCTGTCATTCTTTGATTGTCCCTATGCCTTTATTCATAAAAGTAAAAAGAAATCGCTTGCACTCCTTCAAAAGCACATATTAGACAACCTGTCCATTCTAATAAAATCCCTTTAGGGCAGGGGTCGGCAAATAAGTCTGGCATCAGGCCAACTTTTTTTCAAGCCATTAGATCATTTATATTCTGACATTTGCCGTCTGTGCACCCTATGGCCACTTAATCAATCACTTAAGCGGAAGTGATTATTTAAAGGGATAGTTTACTTTAAAATGAAAATGATGTCATCATACACTCACCTAGCCTGGTAATACCAGACTCTGCTACTTCGCTTTGCTTCGTAGAGAGAGTCTGGAATGGCGTAATAGAAAAACGTTTTCTTTCTCGCGGGGGCGGCTTGTCTAAAGTTGAAACTCATAGGTTACCCGTAAGCCAATCACATAACGTTTGGTTATGACGTATGTTATGCGCCGTCTCAGCCGCATCAAATTTCCACTGTATGATGCGAAAACAAAACTATTGCGCTAAATACCAGTGAACATGGCTGAGAATGACTTTTGTGAAGATTATGTGAAGTAAATATATGCATCCATGGTAGAATCAGGGCCTCTAAACTAATATTTGACAGTAGAGAGAATTGAGAAAATATTTGTAGCCAACTGTCAAAGTTAGGATTAGTACTGTTAAACACAGCTCTTAGTTCTTCTCGAGTCTGTCGGAAATGCAGCAACTTAATTGCAAGATTACAGCATGACATGGAAATATTTAAGGACTGGAAAAGAAAGGAGACACTGACCTGTCAAAAGGGTGCCAGTTTGAGCTTGACAGATAAAACTCCAAGGACCATAAAAAAGCCAAGGAAGTCCATGGACTTGCCATCACAGAGCAGTGTCACCGAGGTGGGTTAAACACTACAATGCTAAGTTTGAAATAGGTTCAAACACTCTTCTTGTTCGGGCTTCAGTTTGCAAATGCCGGGAATTTTCTCCACAACAGAGCGAATTGCATCCCGTGTCTCCATATCCGCGATCGTTTTACAGAAGCGAACTGAAATTGAGCGGAAGTATGAAGTCTGACGTAGTCAGGCTAACACTCACCCTCAAGTTGTTTTAAACCTGTATGAATTTCTTTGCTGAACACAAAGGAAGATATTTTGAAGAATGTTGGCAGCCAAATAGTTAACTGGAGCCATTGACTTCCATAGTATATATTTTTTCTTACTATGGAAGTCAATGGCTCCAGGTGACTGTCTGGTTACTGACATTTTTCAAAATATCTTCCTTTCTGTTCAGCAGAAGAAAGAAATTCATACAGGTTTGAAACAACTTGAGGGTGAGTGTATGATGACAGAATTTTCATTTTAAAGTGAAGTATCCCTTTAAGTAACTTTTGCTTTCATGACTGTTTCAGCACCCGCCTTTATAATAAAAAAAATAAATAAAAAATGTATCGAAGTAATCCTGCCGCTTATTACCAACCACTGCTTTAGGGGCTATGGCCTCAACAGGCTCATGTATTTTACCGTTTTAGATCTCAATAGAAGAAAGCCTAAATGAGTTTTAAAACAATTGAGTCTCCACTTTCATTTCATTTCAGGTTTATTGAGCAATGCACACTTATAATACATAAATGTGTAATGTGCCAGAAGGTTTAGGTTTGTGGTGCTGTGTTTACAAAGTCGCTCAATAGAGGAGGAGCCAAGAAACTTATAAGGGCATACCGGTTTATGTTTTGGGGATAATCTTGGTCAAACACTATGTCTTCAGTTTCCTTTATGTTTAACATCCACATTGTGGTGGTTTGCAAAACACCAATGAACAAAATTCATAACCAGACTACTTGGTAGATGTATCAGTCTTTGTAAAATAAACAAAGTTTACTAATGTCATTAGAGGATGTACGTCATAAAGGTGTATGCTCAAACCCTTATACGTGTCAAATGTGAAAACCCTGCTTCACCTTTTGTATTGTCCAGCAACTGAAATATTAATTGAGGTATATAGTTGATCGCCGGGAGGAAATTGTCTGATTTGATTAGAAAGAGGGGCTTTGCATTGACTGTGCAATAAAAAACAATAAGCTGACATAATCTTCATAGTGGATTATCTAGCTCAAACTGTTTTAAGTGCCAGCAACTATATTAACATGGTGTTTTAAAAATGGGAATAATATTAAGAAATCTAAATCACAGTGTTATGTCTGGAAAATGCAATTAGGGTAAAGGGGGCCAGGACACAAAGACACTTAAAACACTCTGTGTTATGTTAGTCTAATTACCTTCACAGTGGGGAAAAACCTAAATAATGACAAAACTGTGTATTACAATATTTACAACTAGTCATTGTTCGACAACCTATTTAACATAAAATGTGCTGCTATGTAAGCTGCAAAAAAACATCTTATTTAATATGTATAATGTGTATATTTATATTTCACCCAGTTTTACTTGCATTTAATATTCAAAATTTGCAGATTTATGTGCTCATCAACCAGCTTCAGGGGGACAGCAGCCCAGCAGCAGCCCAGTGGAACCAGTTCCACCAGTGCAGGAGGACTCAGCAGCTGGAGTAGCTCCAGTGACTGAAGAATATGTGCTTCATCTTGTGCCTGTGTCACCTTCTCCCCTCTCTCAACCTCCTGCTCCCCTTTCTGCCTCCTCTCATCCTCCTGCTCCCCTTTCTGCCTCCTCTCATCCCCCTGCTCCCTTTCCTGCCTCCTCTCATCCTCCTGCTCCCTTTCCTGCCTCCTCTCATCCTCCTGCTCCCTTTTCTGCCTCCTCTCATCCCCCTGCTCCCTTTCCTGCCTCCTCTCATCCTCCTGCTCCCCTTTCTGCCTCCTCTCATCCTCCTGCTCCCTTTCCTGCCTCCTCTCATCCTCCTGCTCCCCTTTCTGCCTCCTCTCATCCCCCTGCTCCCCTTTCTGCCTCCTCTCATCCTCCTGCTCCCTTTCCTGCCTCCTCTCATCCTCCTGCTCCCTTTCCTGCCTCCTCTCATCCCCCTGCTCCCTTTCCTGCCTCCTCTCATCCTCCTGCTCCCCTTTCTGCCTCCTCTCATCCCCCTGCTCCCTTTCCTGCCTCCTCTCATCCCCCTGCTCCCTTTCCTGCCTCCTCTCATCCCCCTGCTCCCTTTCCTGCCTCCTCTCATCCTCCTGCTCCCCTTTCTGCCTCCTCTCATCCTCCTGCTCCCTCTTCGTCCTTCTTGCAGCCTACTTCTGGCCTCCCAGGAGAAGGTGCCACAAAACCCCCAAAACGTCAAATAAAAGGTTAGTAATCAAAAGACTGTGCAAATGTAACGCGGTAACCTGAGTTGTGACATGTTGTGAGTGGTCAAAGTGGGATTTGGTGGAGGAACCCTAACATCTAGTAGCCTGATGTTGTCATACTCATATTCTAGTCAGAAAGTGAGTCTGATACTGCTCCATTGGGCTGTGATTATGGGTCGTGTTTTAACCGAACCAGGAAATGCTCTGCACTCAATTGGATAGACCTACAACCAATCAGAGCAACGGAGTAAATGACTGGCAACGCCCACTGATTATTTCCACCTCGAGTTGATGCCCATTTTGGTTGCTTCTTTCATTTGGTCCTCCATGAGTGCGACCAAAGGAGAAACAACAATGACCATAGGGTTTTCATTGCACACCATCTTCTTAGCGACCATCAGGACCAGCTGATAAATTAAACGTTTGCTGAATCCCGTAGGAAGGACAGCAAAAACATCTTTCCGATCGACAAATGCGTGGTTCTCTGTTCCTCTTTTAAAATGAATGCGCTGTCTACATCTTCTATAACAGACGCGATGGCAGAATCTACACATCTGAGTTCTCCAGCGGCAGCAATTCTTTGTTGTAAACGAATTCAACCAGTTCAGGCATACCTGCTTCTCAACGGATAAAGTCCAGACCGAACTTCCCCACCGTCAAAGTTCGGTTGGCATCCAGGCTAAGTTAGTTTGGGGGAAAAAAGTTTCCGTTGATGACAACATCAATCATGCTTAAATATGTTTTAATTACAGTTTAAATAGAACCCAGGTTGAAATTAACAAAAGTTTCCCCGTAATGCCCAGTTTTGGTGTTGACCAAAATTCACTGATTGATCGATTTAAAAAAAAAAACATTAATCTTAAATTCATCTTCAGCACTGCACAATTAACTATAGTTCTGTTTAACATTTTAATTAGTGCTTTTGTATTATTGTACTGTATATTGACTGCTATGTTGCAGAAGGGAGTTACAAACTGCCTGCCTGCCAACCTGTTGTAATGTTACAAATAAATCTACCTTGTACCATGTATATCTTGCTAAACTTTTGATATCTCTGTAGGAACACTGGCCCAAATCTAACGCAGTCTACTACAAACCAAATATAATTTTTCATTTGTCATTTCATTTCACAGAATGCAGAAAACATTGTGCCCAGAAAATCTTCCCATACCAAGGCATTGTGGACAGAAGAGTTATAAATGTGAGTAATTTTCCCTTTGTTTCTCTTGGTCTTTTGCCTTTGTGTCAGCAAAAGCCATGGCAGGAGACATTATGTCTCCACTTCCATGCCACTGTACATGAATGAAGCCAAAACATCCAGAATACTGCCACTGATATTATTTTGAACCCGAGTCTGTGCAGATTAGGAGTGCAGCCGTAGTATCAATATCATGCCAATATACCTATCCAAATAATTCGCTCTTTATATAGCTGACTGATTTATACCAAACTTATCAGATGAAATGAACATTTGAACATAAGCGTGATGACAACTACCTAAAATGACAGAAACCATCTTTGTGAGAAATGTATCTGGATTGTACTCTGTTTTTTTTTTTTTGGCCCTTGTCCCATTTGCTAACATGAGCCATTTTTACGATCTCAATGTCCGGAGAATCCAGTCCAGGATCTGAGTCCGAAATCACCCACTACTCACTACATAGTTGACTATATAGTCAGCTTGCCATTTTGTAGGGCTGTTCGAATGTATAAGGATTATTATACCCTGGCCTATATAGTCCACTCAAAGTATCCCAAAATGCATTTGGAAAAGTAGTGTACAACCGATGCCGTATATACCAGCATGCATTGTGCTGATGTAAAAAACATTCCACCAACTGATTATCGAACAGCAATGAGGTCATTACCGGCGCCAAGATAATGATCGGAGTAATGTTCGAAAGTGCTTTCGTTTTGCTGGTGAGGTCACTATATAGCCCTGTCCATACAACTCTCTAGATAGGGAGTGGTGAATGAGGGGTGATTTTGGACACAGCTTTCATAAATGTAGCACACAACAGGAAATTGTCTATGTGAGATGTATTCTCATCTGCTGGAACTACCGCTTTGTTTAGCCAAGGAGTGGCACATCCTTAAAGCTGCAATAAGTAGAAAGCTGGTGAAAGATAATTGATTTTTGAGTCTCATAGAATGTTAAATACTGATGTTTAGAAATATAAAATGTCTGGCCAACAAAACACACATTAGAGAAGCTCAGGTTTCAACAAACACAGAAGGAGTGTGACATTAACCTCTGCTCAGTTATTGAGGAGTTATTGCGTAACATTATTCCACTATATTTGCTGGTATATTATTGTTTAAAATCTTTTATGTGAGTAGAAAAGACTATAAAGTGGCTAAACGTGCAATGTCATTAGCCCCTGCTCACTATGAATCTTATGTGCACATGGCCTTAATCAGACATTACACATGATTTGTACCAGGGAGCCGGCAGGATGATAAGTCTGAACCGAATGATTCACAGGGTTGTGTTTACCCTGTTAATGTCCGGACATCTTAGTTTGTGAATGCAGCTATGTGTGGGATTAATGTGTGGAATGTGTGGGATTAATGGACTATGGAGATATAGAGAGAAAGGTGATTCTCCACAAAATGGACACAGATTTATAAGGGATAATGTATAGCGAGGCGGTTGTTATAGTGAATACAACCCTGTCTTGAATCAGCCTGAAGGGGTTGAATTCGCTATAACAACCGCCTCGCTCTACATTATCCTGCTTATTACATGGCTACCTACCAAATAAATCAATAATTTAACACAAAAAATTGATTTTGATTTATTGATTTAAAAACAATTATATTGCTTCCAACTGCGTCCATAGCAACGCTCTGTTTTTCATGGCAATGGTGTGTTATACTTAGCAGCGGTCTGTTATCAAGAAATAACAGACCGCATTCTATATTCTTGACTTTCTTTTTATTCCACCCGGAAGCCAGAAGGGTCAGCATGTTTGTTCTTCCTGAATTCAATGTGAGTGCAAATTAATAATCACCTCCTAGACAGAGACACACAGAGACACACACACACACACACACACACACACAGACACACAGGCAGGCACACACACACACACACACACACACACACACACACACACACACACACACACACACACACACACACACACACACACACGCACACACGCACACAAACACACACACAGGCAGTCAGTCACACAGAGACACACACACACAGACAGGCACACACACACAGAGACACACAAACACACAGACAGGCACACACACACACACACACACACACACACACACACACACACACAGACACACACCCACACACACACACGCAGACACACAGAGACACACACACACACACACACACACACACACACACACACACACACACACAAACAAACACACAGACACACCCACCCACCCACACACAAACACACAGAGACACACAGAGACACACACACACACACACACACACACACACACACACACACACAGGCAGTCAGTCACACAGAGACACACACACACAGACAGGCACACACACACAGAGACACACAAACACACACACACACAAACAAACACACAGACACACCCACCCACCCACACACAAACACACAGACAGACACACACAGACAGACACAGGCACACACACACACACACACACACACACACAGACACACAGAGACACACACACACAAACACACAGACAGACACACAGACACACACACACACACACACACAAACAAACACACAGACACACCCACCCACACACAAACACACAGACAGACACACACAGACAGACACAGGCACACACACACACACACACACACACACACACACACACACACACACACACACACACACACACACACAAACACACAGAGACACACACACACACACACACACACACACACACACACACAGGCAGTCAGTCACACAGAGACACACACACACAGACAGGCACACACACACAGAGACACACAAACACACAGACAGGCACACACACACACACACACACACACACACACACACACACACACACACACACACACACAAACACACCTGCTTTGGACATGTACTTGGTCGTGATTGCTGCCCTGGACAAGAAACTGTTCACTTGCTCAACCTCTTCTCCAATTGTTGAGCCTGCACCTTCCTGAAATGCGCCTCCCCATTTAATCTAATAAGAAGTGCGTACAATAATCATAAAATAATGTTATTTCTAAATTACTCAATGACTCAAATGACTACTAACTTAGTCATTAAAGTTGCAATGTACCTCGCATTTCCCAGTGTGAGCCTTTGCGTGCATTACTATTCTAGAATACTCTGTTCTCCTGTTATTTCAGTGCTGCATTTTAGTCAAGGTAAGCCCATCTTCGATTCTCTGCTTATTTTGTATTTTTAACCTCACATAATTCTGTATTTTAGTTAGACGCGTTGCCACATTAAACAAACAGCCGCGAGTGAAACTTATTATTGTTGCAGTCTAATTTGCACGTAAGCCTTTGCTCCTATAGCACTTTCGATTTGGCACATTTTCGCGTCATTCACTTAATTGCCCGACCGAAACAGCTGTACTCACTCAAACGGTGAAAGCTTTATCTGTATATCGGTGTAATTTGCGCGCTGTCGCGGAAGCGTCAGCGGAAGCGTTCAGCTCTCGTGTTCAGCCTCCTCGTGTGAAGACCGACTCGGGTAAAGACCATCGACTCTACCTGCGCGACTCCACCGAGCAAGGACACCAGAAAGACACTTAAGTATCTCCTTTCCCCCTTTCCTTCCCTCTTTTTATCTTATTGTTCACCTTACTCAACATGTGCTTTCAATACATTCCTGTTATCTCTCGGCAACGCCCTTTCATCACGCGCAAAAGGCAGCGCAATACTGCCAATCTGCGTCCCATTCTCTCATCCTCATACACTCCTCTCTCTCTTTCCGTGGGTCTATGGAATTGTCAGTCAGCAGTCAATAAAGCTGACTTCATTCCAGCCTTTGCATCTCATTCTACTCTTAGTATCTTGGGCTTGACTGAACCTAGTTTACACACGCAACTGCACCACAGAGAACATTTTGGTGAGACCCCTCCATGTTTCAGATCATTTCCTCATTACTTTCAGTCTACAACTCTCTACCCCTGCACCACCACCCCCACCACCAGTCACTTTCAGACGAAACCTGCGCTCACTTTCCCCCTCCCATCTTTCCTCTGCCGTGTCATCTTCTCTTCCCCCACCCTCACAATTCTCATCTCTGGATGTGAATACCGCAATGGATACCTTATGCTCCACTCTAACCTCTTCTCTAGACAATATCTGCCCTCTCTCCTCCAGGCCAGCACGCGCTACTCCCTCCAACCCCTGGTTATCTGAGGTTCTTCGTGAACTCAGGGCAGCAGAGAGGAAATGGAACAAATCAAAAGACGCATCTGACCTGAGTATGTATAAATCTCTCCTCTCTTCCTTTTCTGTGGATGTTCATGCTGCAAAATCTTTATACTTCCACAACAAGATCAACAGCTCCTCCAACACACGATCATTCTTCAAGACATTCAACTCTCTCCTCTGTCCACCTCCACCACCACCCACCTCCTCTTTAACTGCTGACGATTTTGCAAACTTCTTCACCAACAAAACAACAGCTATCAGCAGTCAGTTCTCAGCTCCACACACACAGGAACCCAGACCGACCCCTTCCACAGCCAATATCCCTCTGTCCTCCTTTTCTTCGCTAACCGAGGAAGAAGTATCTACACTTCTCCTCTCCAGTCACCCTACCACCTGCCCTCTAGACCCCATCCCCTCACACCTTCTACAAGCCATCTCTCCCACACTTCTACCAGCACTCACACACATCATCAACTCATCCCTACATACTGGCACTTTCCCTACAGCATTCAAGCAGGCTCGGGTTACTCCACTGCTTAAAAAAACAACGCTAAACACATCACTTGTAGAGAATTGCAGACCTATCTCTCTCCTACCATTCATTGCGAAGACACTTGAAAGAGCTGTTTTCAACCAAGTAACATCCTTCTTGTCTCTAAACAACCAGCTAGATGTCAACCAATCTGGCTTCAAGAAAGGGCATTCAACTGAGACTGCATTACTGTCGGTCACAGAAGCCCTACGGATCGCAAAAGCTGCTTCCAAATCTTCAGTCCTCATTCTCCTGGATCTGTCTGCTGCCTTCGACACTGTGAATCATCAGATCCTTATGTCCAGCCTCTCATCACTGGGCATCACAGGAACTCCTCTCCACTGGTTTGAGTCCTATCTCACAGGTAGGTCCTTCAAGGTCGCATGGAGAGGCGAGGTATCCAGAGCACATCAACTGACCACAGGGGTTCCCCAGGGTTCAGTTCTTGGACCCCTCCTCTTCTCCATCTACACCACATCACTGGGACACATCATACAGGCACACGGCTTCTCCTACCACTGCTATGCTGATGACACACAGCTCTTCCTCTCGTTTCAACCAGATGATCCCACAGTAGCTGCACGGGTCTCAAGCTGTCTGGCGGACATCTCCACATGGATGAAAGAACATCACCTACAGCTCAACCTGGCAAAGACTGAACTTCTCGTCCTCCCTGCCAATCCGTCACTACAGCACGACTTCACCATCCAGCTAGATTCATCATCAATCACCCCATCAAGGTCGGTCAGAAACCTTGGAGTAACGTTTGATGACCAGCTGACCTTCACTGATCACATTTCAAAGACAGCTCGATCATGCAGGTTTGCACTGCACAACATCAGGAAGATCAGGCCTTTCCTAACTGAGCATGCAACACAACTCCTCGTCCAGGCCCTGGTCATTTCTAGGCTTGACTACTGTAATGCTCTTCTGGCCGGACTTCCAGCATGTGCAACCAAACCTCTACAGATGATCCAGAATGCTGCAGCTCGCCTTGTCTTCAACGAGCCCAAGAGGGCACACGTCACTCCACTGTTCATCTCTCTGCACTGGCTACCTCTCGCTGCTCGCATCAAGTTCAAGGCATTGACGCTTGCTTACAGATCTGTCACAGGCTCAGCTCCCTCCTACTTTCACTCACTTCTATGAGTCTACATCCCTACCAGAAGCCTACGATCGGTCAACGAGCGACGCCTCGTGGTTCCATCACAGAAAGCCACAAAATCACTTTCCAGAACATTCTCATTCGCAGTTCCATGCTGGTGGAACGCTCTCCCCACCCTCATCCGGAACGCAGAATCCCTGACAACATTCAAAAGACAGCTGAAAACCATTCTATTCCGTGAACACTTAACCTCTTAATAAAAAAAAAATTAATAAAAAAAATCCTTTCCCTTTGAAACCTCACTTATCTGGCTTATGCTACTCTGAATAATGCCTGAACTTCGTATTTTGAGCACTCCTTGCGTTGTTGTTGTTTTTGCCTCTTCATGATGACTCGCTTAATTTAGTCCTAATTTGTAAGTCGCTTTGGATAAAAGCATCTGCTAAATGACTAAATGTAAAATGTAAATTACAGACAGGAAAGGACGCATGGACAGGAGCTTCCTCATCTCAGGGCATTGCTGAGCCACCTTGGACAAATATGGGAAATATTTGCATGCCACATCGGAGCAAAGGAATGTGATGTTTCCTGGGGCTTTTTCTGCCAACATCCTTTGGAGGAAAAGAGGGTAGGCAAAGATCTCCCCTCGAAACATGTTCAGTGCTCCAAGGAGGACTCCATGGCGACAGACAGCAATTTCAAGCCCTTCCTCATCCAATTTGCTGGTGTTTTTCCTGGAAGACTCCTTAGCTGCTCTCCAACTTGAAGATCCACACGACCCTTTTCCTGAGATCTATAAATTCAAAGATTATAACTGAACTAAATGAATTTTTAAAACCCTCTAAGAATTGTGACTGTCAACTGGTTCTCAAAGTTACTGGACTGGCTCTCTGCCATTTGTTCATAATATACAAAAAATTGAGTCTCTGAATAATATTTTCACTGTGTCAAATACTCTTTCGGTGTGGAAGGGTGTCAAGAAATATTTAGCTATTCCTAATAAGTTATCTTTTAAGTCTCCTATTGCACTCAATCCTGATCTTTCCCCAAGCGTACAGAATATTGGTCTTCTGACCTGGATGGTGAGTGGACTGTCAGAGTTTGGTCATCTATTTGATAATGGTCAAATGAGGTCATTCCAGCCATTAAAGCAGGAATTTAACCTGCCCAGTAAAGATTTTTATAAATTTCTTCAATTACAGCACTTTTTGGAGTCACACTCAAAAGAAGGTAATATACGTTTTGATCTTACTGACGTGGAAAAACAGCTTCTCTCTTCAATTACTCTTAAGAAGAAGATCTCTGAGTTATATTCTTTGCTGTCTAATGTTGGTCCTTCAAGTTTTGATTCTTTGAGAATGATATGGGAAAATGACTTAGGATCAAATTTTAGTGATGAGGAGTGGTTATCTGTTTGTACATGTGTTTTCTCCAAAGGTGTCTCAATTTCGGCCCAGGAACAAAATTATAAATTCATTCACAGGACCTATCTAACTCCAGTTCGACTTCATAAAATGTTCCCCAATTCTTTTCAATTATGTTTCAAATGTAGGTCAAACATTGGCACAGTGATGCATGTGTTTTGGGATTGTGATCAAATCAAAGGTTACTGGAAAGAGATCCACATGGTTGTTCAAAAGATTATTGGAAAGACCTTTGCAAATGTTTACCTTCTGAACTGTAAAGCTGGTCTATGCATGGACTGTGACAAAGAAAGTGTGTTGAACTTCTGTATATTTAGCAAAAAAATGTATATTATTACTATGGTCAACTCCTCAAATACCCTCAGTTAATATGTGGATGAGTCAGGTCGCTACTCTTTTACTTCTGGAAAAACTAACTCACGATCTGCATCAAAGATCTGATGTTTTCTGGCGCACTTGGTCTTCTCTGTGGAACTTTCTGGAAGATGCTTAGCGACTGATAGATCTTTTTGATTACTGGTCTATAAAATGTCCCTGTTATGTATTTACTTTGATATGCCCTGTTGTATTTTTTTATTATAATTATTTTGTTTTTGCATTTTATATGCTTATGTATGAACATATATATCCAAAGATTGTAAGATGATATAGCTTATATGGCTGTATGTGCTGTTATGAGATACCGGTACCACTGTGTTGTGTTATTGTAAAAAAAAAGAATAAAAAAAAAAAAGGTTACTGAACTGGATGTGTTTGTTTGCAGAACTACTGTAGGATAAACTAGTTTAACACGTATGGAACCTCCAAATGTATGGATATAAAAAGCCTTTACTGTCCTTTTAAAATAGATAGAGAAATTAAATCTGAGCTTCATAAAACTTTCTAGATATGCCTTTCCTACCTTAAAGTAATCTTAATAGGACATTAAACCCTGGAGAAGCCTAAACCAAACAAGTCTAAAAAATATAATTAATTTCCTGCACAGGTTACACATTCTTAGGTTAAAGACTCTTTCATTAAAAATAAGTCTCTATGATTATGTTATTTTACTCAAAGTAAATAATGTCAAGACAGCAATGAGACAAAAACAAATATTGAAACTTGCATGATTTGTTTGTCTGTGGATGTTGTCAACAAACTCAGCAACCACCTCATCTTTCTGAATAAAGACACCTTCAAAGTTGCCTGGCTCTGAAGTGCTGAAACAATACAGTGAGAGCTGTTCAAACAATTAATGTCCATTTTCCATACACTGTTGACATGGGCTACAAGTTAATTTAACCCATATCTAATGCATAATGTAAAAAATATAATTTCATATGGAAAATTCTACGTTTTGGCTCCTTAACCTGATTTGGCTACTAAACATTCGAAGTGTAGGAACCAATAGTTAGGAATACTTTTTTGGTCTAAAACCCTAAATTTGAAATACCTTGCATTTGATTTGAAGCGATAAAGCTTGCGGTTTCCGTCAACTGACACTGCAAGCATCTCTGGAGTGCAGGCAGGGCAGTCAAATGATTTCTCGTGGAATATCTTCTCCACCTCGTATGTCACAGCAACCCACTCAGAAAAGCTTTTGCTGAAGGTATCAGCTGATATTTTGCCCGCCTTTTAGATTTAGGACAAACATAGGAAAAAACTCTAAGGAAAATAATATTTGTGTAACTCACCATAAACACTAACTAATAAACATTGCATGCATCTTCATTAAGCTTGGCAAAATTGAAAACTCACTCTTCCGAAGCGCTCTGTTCTTTCATCAAGCATTTTGACGTACGCCTTAAGTGATACACCTGGTGCAGCCATCTTAAGGTCATAGAAAGACTGAAAGACATCAGTGGTATACAGGGTGCAGAAATTCATGGTGCCAGGCCAGTATCCATCACGCTGGATGTCCTCAATGGTGGGGGACCATGTTAGGCAACAGCTGGTGCAACTCACAACTGGCAATACAAGGTTGTAGCGGCCTGTAGGGAGCATTAATTTAAATGAATAAATGAAGTAATATTGTTAAGGAAAACAGGCCGTTGTTTTTTTTAAATTCCATCTTTAAATGGTTATAGGAAAAGATTGCAAGAAGATGTTGCGGAAAACACATAATAATGCACTGTAAATGTAGGTACTGCCACCTTGTCATACTCGTGCATTGCAAAAAAAATACCGTTTTGATAATAACACACATACACCCACAGTGAAATTGGGAAAAACCCCTTGCATGATGAGTAATCATGAACAATAAGAAGGAAGGGAGATCAGTGCGTATGTGTGGGTGTAGTGTGTGTGACAGAAGTAAAAAAGAGACGGAGCACCAGCTGTGTCGGTGTTGTGCAGAGGTTTCCGCACCTCGCGGGATGGTTGAATCATTTATCAACATTGATGAACTGCGCAAAGAATATTATATCGTTTTTATACAGTACTTAGAATATACCCGTGAGGAACCGTGACGTGCATGAAATTCTCAGCGGGCACAACTCGGCACAAGACTGGCAAGCGAGTGGAGCAGATAGAAAAATGTCAACAATATGCCTCAGTTTATCTGTAAGTGTACAGGGTAAGTTACACTGACTAAATAATAGAAACTGCAACTTCTCAAGAGGCGAAGCTACCATGTGTAAAATGTCCACTTACCATTTATGGTAATGACAGACACATTTCTGCCAGGTGACGCATGAATGTTGCCTGTTGAACAGCCACACACACAATCTGGTCTCTGTATAGGTAACAGCCGTGCTATCAAAAAAAATGAAATTGTGTATTGTTTAGATACCAAAAAAAGCACACACACTAACTTGTTATGCAAAATTAACTATTTCTTCAACTAAAAAGATGCATTGCATAGAGAATTTGAAAAACATCAACATTTGGTTTCTTAATGTGAATCCAGTTACAAGAATAGCACGTTTCATCCATAGTAAGGCATAATACTTGGAAATGGTCTTACCCATTTGCTGACGCAACTCTGACAAAGGCTGCCGAAATCCTCCAGTTAGTGACTCTCTGTTGTGCAGGACAAAGCGTGAATGGACAGCAGTATCACAGTCCTCACAAAGGAACGGGAAAGGCAGGCAGTCCAGACACCTCACTACAGCTTGTTTGCCACACTGGCACCCACAATGTGGATGTGGATCTTGGTTAGCCAGCATATTTTTAAGAAGAAATGGTCTGGCCTCTTTCCACTTTTGTGAGGACACTTTGTTTCTGATCTCCCAGTCAGTAGCAGCTGACTCGGATGACGCCTCACAAATCACTGCTGTGTCCTCCAATACTTCATCATCTACTACCTCCTCAAGCAGTTCAAGGAGCTCCTGACGAAGCACCTCAGTTTCAGATCCTAACAGAAAAAGAATGAAATAAATAAACTTCGCCAATAAACCAACTCTATTGTTTCAAATTGACAACAGCTCATACATTTCTACCTAAACCAAAACGGTCAAGAAATTACATCTAAACTAATAATAAAAGTATAATCTATCCAGGCAATTACAATACACTATGCTTTAATTATGTACCTTTTGTTAGGTTGACACTGGAAACAACATCAGTAGGTGCCGCACATCTGGGCTGTTCTGTGTTAACAATTTCTTTTTTTTAAGGAAATACAGGTGGCAAAGACATGCAGGCTTTATCAGAGAGACTATCAGTTTTCAGTACAATTCTGACAATAACATTTGGTCTGTTTTATTAACTGATGGTATTGCTGCTGAGACTCCAACCCCTTCAACATGACATAAGGAGAGAAGAAAGACAATCTGGAACTTTGAAACTCCTTTTCACAGACTTTAATAAGGTTATGGAGATTAAAACCATGTAAATATCCATCTTTTTTAGTTTTTCATAATCACAAAATGTGTTTTGGCTTTACCTGTGCGTTGATCTTGCTTGGTAGTTGGCGCTGAAAAACATTGAGACCAATTTAGTAATGGAAATTGTTAAGTAAACAGAAAGGAGAAATATAAGTAGGACTACTAACCAGATGGCATTCCACTGGATTTCTTACTGGATGAAGGTCTTTTAGGAATAACAAACCCATGCCTGTCACGCTTCTTCCATCGAACAGGGGTTGGGTTTTGTTCCCTCTGTGCCTTGAGTTCCTTCTGAGCCTCACTCTGTGTAATTCAACAAGACACAAAAAAAGCAACACTCCAAATAATGAATATATAATTTAGGTGTAAAATAATTTTCTTCGAACGTTTTGCCATAATGCAACACTTAACTTACCTCCAAAACCTGAAGAAATCTGTTAACATCCTGAAGCTTTTCCTCTAACTCCAAATCTTCAGCATCAAAATTAAAACCACTCATTTTTCAACAAACTAAACAGGAGAGATAATATTGACAGAACATGTCGGTAACATTAAAATAAACAGATAGCTTAGCCTACTTAATAAAAACCTACAATCAAATGCATCTTCATAGTTTGTATTCGGGTGAAAATGTAAAGTAAAACAAATATGAAAATACAAGCAAAGTTATAAAGTGAGGATATATTGTCATAATTAGCCACGTTGTTGTTGTTTTTTTACATAAATACCTGCATTTTCATTTTACACACTATTAAATTATATTGTAATTATATTAAATATATCATATATTGTAATGCTCGTTTTGTGGCCCGTACAATTAAATAATTTTGCTCCAACAGATTGCAACAGTCTTCTCAACAGATTAACCTGCAGCCATGTAACTTATTTCCCTTAAGCCTGGAACACACCAAGCCGACGGTCGGCCGTCGGGCAGTTTCTGTGCGTCGGCCGACTAAATCTTCTCAGTGTGTTCCACACCGTCGGCTGAAATTGGTCCTCGTCGGCTTTGTAACGGCCGATTCGACATGTTAAATCGGCGTCAGGCCGTCGGCGAAAGAGCTTTCTACCTAGCCGCCGCCAAGCGCCCGCCTTTAGGTCAGCACCCTTCCTGCCAGAGCTCCACGCTGAGCTCTCTAAATCGTGGAATGCTCCATTCTCCGCGAGACTTCGCTCCTCTGTCTCCTCGACGCTCTCCCAAGTGGACGGCGCCGCCGAGAGAGGATATAAGTCGATCCCCCCAGTGGAAGAGGTCCCCTACCGGCCTCTTCGGCCCAGCGGTAAGCGGAATTGTCGACCGTTTCTCCGAGGTGCAGAAAACGACGCAGGCCATGAAGCTCTTCCTGCCTCGACGCTCGAGCTCAGCTGCAGGCCGCTCTCAAGCTCAGCCTCCTGCACGAAGCTCTACCCAGCGTTTATCCCAGCCTCCGCCTTCGCAGCGGCGACAGGGTGCCCGCCCTAGATCGCGCTCTTCAAGCCATCACAGTCCGCCTCCCTCACGGGGACCCCGGTCCAAGATTGCGCTGAAACCTGAGCCTGCGAAGTCCTCCTAGCAGTGTCAAGGAGGAAAAGATGTTTGAGTCCCGCCGCGGCCGGACCGCCATCAAAATGTTCCGCTCTGTCAGTTCCCTTAAAAAAGGCGACTGCAGATGTGTATCTTGCAGCCATCAAGCCTGTTGTACAACCCGCTCGCCTGCACCCAAACAGCGTTTTCACGGCGACCCAGAGAAATCTCAGAGAGAGTGTAATGTCTGGTTATCCGGTTCACGCCGAATGGTGTTTTGAGTGTATAAAATGTGCCTGCTACCCAGTGTTCACCCCTACACACAAGCACGGTTTCCCCTGTGTCGCTCTCTCTCACAGAGCCCACTCTCATAAAGCAGGCATACGCCGCTCGAGTGTCAGATGTAGGAAATGTGCCCACGATACAGTGCCCACACCTACTCACTGCCCGCTCTGTCACACAGTTATCCCAGGGGACAACACCCATAAAGCCGCCACACACCGGCTATGTTGTAAATGTAAGTTCTGAGCCCACTCACGAGCGCCCACACTTACTGATAAACACATCACTCCCGGCGCCGCACACGCGTCCCGGGTTTCTCACCACGAAATGTTCCCCGTCCAAGGCGCTTTCAGCGAGCTGCTGTATTCAAGCATAGAGAGCGCGCTCACCGCGCCGATACCTCAGATTCGGGTTCACGAGCCCACGCAGTGCGGCGATCGGAACCGAGAAGCCATTCTACCCCTAGCTATGCATGCAGAAGCATGGGAAGCGATTCCAGGAGTGTCAGAATGGGTGCTGAATACAGTAAAGCAGGGCTATGCACTGCAGTTCGCCTGCCGTCCTCCGCGCTTTCTAGCACGGACCGAGACGAGAGTGAATCTGGAAGTAGCACACCTACTTCGCGCAGAAATAGCAAAGCTGCTGTGCAAAGGGGCCATAGAACCGGTACCTCCTTCCCTGAGCGAGTCAGGCTTTTACAGCCGTTATTTCCTCGTGCCCAAGAAGGATGGAGCTCTCAGACCTATCTTAGATCTGAGATATTTGAACAAAACTCTCATGAGACGACCATTCAAAATGCTCACGACCAGACAAATCCTCGCGCAAATTCGCCCGAGGGACTGGTTTATTTCTCTCGATCTGAAAGACGCTTACTTTCAGATTCAGATAATACCATTCTTGAGATTCGCCTTCGACGGTCAGGTATATCAATACACCGTCCTCCAGTTCGGCCTGTCTTTAGCACCCCGTACGTTTACGATGTGCAAGGACGCACATCGTAAACGTACGGGGTGCTAGTACGTTTAGCGTAGCGTACGTGCTAGTACGCTAGTACGTAAGGCTCTCGCTCCCCTGAGAAATCAGGGTATGCGAATTCTGAACTATTTGGACGATTGGCTGATTCTGGCACAGTTAGAGATAGAACTGATATCTCACAGAACGATGCTTCTCAGCTATCTGGAAAACCTGGGTCTCACGGTCAACTGGACCAAGAGCTCATTACTGCCCAGTCAGACAGTCTCTTTTCTGGGAATAGAGCTGGACTCAGTGGCTATGACGGCCCGCTTGTCAACACAGCGCGCGCCGTGTTCGACACCTGGCCACGTCTTTCCAGAAAGGCAGCGTTGTCCCTTTGAAAACGTTTCAGAGGATGCTAGGCTGTATGGCTTCAGCTGCAGCAGTGCTCCAGCTGGGCTTACTGCGTATGCGCCCGCTACAACGCTGGCTGAACGCTCGAGTACCTCACCGAGCCTGGGCTTCCGGCGGTCTGCGTATCAGAGTGACTCAGAGCTGTGTCTCGGCTCTGGAGCCCTTAAAAATAATGTTAATTAACCGCTTATTTGTGTGTTTATCTTCAGATAAATGATCCGGATGCTGTTTAGTGGATGGTGAGGCTTCACTTTCACATTAAATGAGAAACATTTCTGCTGCTCTATAACATGTTTGTGGTCTGATACTGTTTTATGATTATTTCTGCAGGGTTTTGCTGTTCCAGCTGGATTGTGCTTTTTGATTTGCTGTCAACAACAAACAACAGGTAAGAAGAAAGTGAAGAAGTTCTTCATGAATCCAGCTGAGCGATTCTGCCATCTAGTGGAGTAGAAACACTCCTCATCTCAGGAGACACAGTTATCATGCAAATATCAACACAATAACTACATTTTAATACGATTTTGTTATTATGATATTATTTCTGGTTCATTCATTCAAAAGTCAAGTGGAACACATTGCATTGCATTGTGGGATACAGTATTCCCGTACATTATATTGCTTATTTTAATAAATGTAGAAGGTCATCCATCCAGATGTTTTGTGCAAACAGAAAATGTGCAGATTATGAATATAAATAGTAATAGTCAAAATACAGTTTCCCAGTTTATTAATTTAACATTAATACAAATATTATATACATGTTTTTACCTCATTAGAAATAATGGATGGATGTTGCAATAAAAAGACGAGACAAAAAATACAGACTGTGTTCAAACTAACAGTAAATAAAGACTTTTTCAGCTTGTTCTTCACACAGAACTATGACATCTGAACGCATTCATCATTCACATACAAAATCCCATGTTTTGACCATCATTAGAGATTATGGTAGAATTTCGATTTATAAATGAATACATTTTATGATCTTTAGAGTCATTATTGTGGAGGAGAGCGGCTGATCTGCATGTGCTTGTCGCCTCTCCATTTGGACTCATTCTGGGCTGGAAACTTTATGAGAAGGAATTACAGACATTGTCCAGCAAGAAGAAGGAAGGAAGGAAACAACAACTCAGAGTTTTGAACCCAGATTCAGTCACATTAGACGAGGAATAACACAGATTTATTTCACCGGCGTAATCTTTGCTCTCATGGAATGTTCTGGCCTCTTGCTGACGGTTTTCTGGCTGCTGCTCTGCACACATTCAGGAAGGTAAATATCATTTTTTAATATCCATAAATGGTGTTCTGAAAGCTGTGATTCAGTATGAATGCTTCTCTGCTGTATTATTATTTTATTATGAGCGTTAATATCTGTTTCATAAACACAATCAACAAAAAAATATAACGTTTTATTACATGGCTTGGTTGAATTCTAATGTAGAATGCGGTCTGTTATTTCTTGATAACACACCGCTGCTAAGTACACTCACAATTGTGTCTAAACATAAGATTTATGTATTTGAATTGCATATAAAATTTCCATGCATTTGGATTACATAGTTTTAACATAAACCAATCAATAATCTGAATGTGATTCATATTTTTAAGTAATATATAAATGAAACAGATACGATTTATGTAATTGTATTAATAAACTGAATGTGATTCATATTTGTCAGTCGTATGTAAATGAAACGGGTAAGATTTATGTAATAGTACACAGAAAAACGCCCATGTTAAATTAACACTGCTCAGTGTTCATATGTGTGCACACTACAGAGTTAAAGCTGTGTTGAAGTTAATGAGATAATTAAGTGATGATTGAGCATTACTTATGAACACCTGCTGTTAACAAGCAGAATCACTGAAGGAAAGAGAAACACAAGAACTACAACTGACTTCAGCCACAGCCTTAGATGAAATCAACTGAAGAGAAAAGAAGACATTAAATCTGTGAAGATCTCAGCAGAGGAGGATTAAACAACTCCACAAACAGCATTACCAGCTTCACTTATTACTAACTGACTTTATTTCATTTCTGTTTTAATTAAAGCAGTAGTTGTATTTTAAAGTCACCATAATGGTGGTTAGCGTTTGCTTTAGTTGTGCTCTTGACCCTTGACTCTTGACTCTTTAATATAAAATTTTCTCTGGCTGCTATAATTATGTGTTTGTAAAACACATTTGTTGCAGCAAAAAAGCCAAGAGAAAATGAGATCAGGAGATGTTGGCTGTTTATTGATGATGACAAAGTCGTCATCATGTAATTGCCTGATTTGCTGATCTTGTTCAGTGTCTAACTGACACTCTCTCATACCATTATTGGACTTTATTAACCACTATTAGTCCAAAAATAAATACACAGTATACAGAAAATCAACTTAAATAAGGCTACAATGATAAATTAGACAATATAGACCTATATATATAGATAGATAGATAGATAGATAGATAGATAGATAGATAGATAGATAGATAGATAGATAGATAGATAGATAGATAGATAGATAGATAGATAGATAGATAGATGGGCCTAAATACAATATATATACTACAGGTTTTCTTTTTTTTACTGGCTGAATGTTTTGTGCCCAAGATTTAATTAGATTGTTTTAAAGATTTATGAATACATTTCTCTCTGGTTTTGTTTGGCAGCTGTAGTACATGTTTATGATTATTAGAAGAACATTAGAACACAATCTGAAAAAAGCTTTGTAAAGCAGAAGTTAAAATCACAAAATTAAAAATAAATAATTACAAAAGTATAAATTTTAACTGGTAAGATGAATCTGAGCTTAGTAATTGCCAGTATATTAGCCTACATTTGATTTACCCCATTACAATAGTCCCTTTACAGTTATTGCTATCATAAAAATACACACAGGTTTAAAATTCTAAATAAGGCACATCTAATGTCCAAATAACAAATATTTTAGTATATATATATATATATATATATATATATATATAATGTACTTTATTATGTCTTTCAATTCAAACACATTTAACACAATTATACAAATTGACAGTTCCTTTAAAGACATCATATTTTCCCCCAATAAATATTCCTTATTTTTCCTTCTACTTTTTTTCTTTTGTGATAATACCCACCAACACATAGCCTAAAAACACACATGATTAGAACAATAACCAAAAAGTACATAGACACTTTTACATATGATTTAAGGGGGAAAAGACAAAAAACAATAAATAAATAGTAATAAAAATTTAACATTAACATATTTATATCAAACTCTTATAATGACACATAATTCCTAATAGTTATTCAAGTAATATTATTTGAATATCAAATATTAAATATTAAATAAGTAAATAAATAAAATAACAAATAAATAGAAATAAAAGGGAGGGAGGGTTATATAAAAATGTAGTTAATGTAGGCTAATATATATTCCTTTATTTTATGGAATAGTCTTTGATTTTAGAGTTGCACATATCTTTTCAAAATGTATACATTTGCTCTTAATTTCATGTTATCCTCTCCATAATGTGCTTTAGAAACTAAATCAAACCACTCATTTAAAACTGGGGACTCTTGCTTTCTCCAAAAAAATATTGCATTAAAAGCTGTAATTCTCAGCATTCTAAATAAGTATACATCATCTTTATTAAGTAGCATAGGTCCTATACCCAAAACTATATTTTGTATCTTTATATATTTAGTTTCTTAAAAGAAATCTTCCCTGAATTATAGGCTACTTCACTGAAGTACTTCTGTTCGCTAGAAGTTCAGTGCAACTTATCCAACATCCTAAAGATAAATTATTATAATTAGAAGATATTTCTAGTGTTATAAAATATCGCATATTAATTTTCCAAGCAAAATGTATATTTTAGTCAGAATTATTGCGCTCCCATTAGGCGCGCATGCGCGCAGCAGCGCTCGTTCAATATGAAAATTAGCAGCTAAATGGATACATTTGCATGACTTTCGAACATTTACAGATGGAGAATATAACCGTAAAATGTCAGTTTTGAACTAAGGGGGGGGGGGGACATGTCACAAACGCATAAAACAGCACAAAATATACGCTGTTTGATGGTGGATCGATTTGATCCACGATCGACCTCTAGGGCTGCTTAAGAAACGCGTGCACACGCAATTATCTAGACTAGATAAACCTGGATCAAATTAGTGAGATTGCGTGAGCTTCAATTACCTTTTATGGAACCACTTTAGCCGCAACTCATTTGTTAGGCTCATTCAAGTCCGGTTTTGGAGTTTAATCCCCGCTTTTCTAAGCGGCTTTTATGGAACAGCCCCCAGGAGATGTTGGCTGTTTATTGATGATGACAAAGTCGTCATCATGTAATTGCCTGATTTGCTGATCTTGTTCAGTGTCTAATGCTTTGATTAGTTAGGACAAGGTTTTTTTTTTTTTTTTTTAATATTGTTTTATTCATAACAGAAGCCATTTGATTTTACAGCATGAAATCTAACAGTGTTGTTTATCAAACAATATACTTTTTTTTTTATTTTTTAAATAGTGCACAAAAACCTTTCATCTATGGCATTACTTAGACTCACACAGACATCAAGAAACAGCATATGAATCTCAACAATGGTGACAAAAGCTATACAAAAAATCCAGATGCATAATTTATTAATGCCGCAATGCATGCTGGGAGATATGGGTGAGTTTTGATTGGTGGTACCCATTTCATTGATTGTCACCATTGTTGAGAGTCATACACTGATTCTTGATGTCTAAGTAATAATGTAGAAAAAGAGAAAGTTTAATGCACTAAATGTTTTTAAAATTCTTTATATTATTTGATTACCTGTTGGATCTAATGCTGTCAAGTCACACAGCTACTATAATAAATATAACAAAACAAAATCACATAACCCCAATAATCAAAGCATTAGACACTGAAAAAAATAAGTGATTCAGGCCACAATATGATGATTACACCATCATCAATAAACAGCCAACATCACCTGATCTCATGTTCTCTTGGCTTTTTCGCTGCAACAAATGTGTTTTACAAACACATAATTATAGCAGCCAGATACAGTTTTATATTAAAGAGTCAAGGGTCAAGAGTCCAAAGCAAACGCTAACCACCATCATGGTGACTTAAAATACAACTATTGATATTGTGGGAATATGTTTAATTTATGTTCATGTGAGGCATAGATGATGACAGTTTAATTTATGTTCATGTGAGTTGACAGTTCAAAGAAGATTAAGTCAAGCAACCCAGTCATCGGACATTAACCTTTGTATCTGTATACACCTCCTGAACAGTGACATGACTCCAAGTTAAACTATTATCATGTGAAGGTATGGGTGATGCTATCAGTCTGATTGGATCATTTGAATGATAGTGTTATGCTTATTCTTGATTGAATCAAGAATCATCCCTCTGCTTTGTTTGACTTGTCTCCACCTCCAAAAGTCCCACCTCCTTGTAAATGTATAAAAACTATACTGTATAGAACTCAGATAGACTTTGGTGACTGCAGCTACCGACAGCTCGCGTTCTCAATAAAGAATCCTGCTGAAGAAACAACCAAGTCTCCTGGTCTTCGATTCTGAGTTTTCCAAAGTCAGTCTGGTTAGTAATAAGTGAAGCTGGTAATGCTGTTTGAGTTGTTTAATCCTCCTCTGCTGAGATCTTCACAGATTTAATGTCTTCTTTTCTCTTCAGTTGATTTCATCTAAGGCTGTGGCTGAAGTCAGTTGTAGTTCTTGTGTTTCTCTTTCCTTCAGTGATTCTGCTTGTTAACAGCAGGTGTTCATAATTAATGCTCAATCATCACTTAATTATCTCATTAACTTCAACACAGCTTTAACTCTGTAGTGTGCACACATATGAACACTGAGCAGTGTTAATTTAACATGGGCGTTTTTCTGTGTACTATTACATAAATCTTACCCGTTTCATTTACGTATGACTGACAAATATGAATCACATTCAATTTATTAATACAATTACATAAATCTTATCTGTTTCATTTATATATGACTTAAAAATATGAATCACATTCAGATTATTGATTGGTTTATGTTAAAACTATGTAATCCAAATGCATGGAAATTTTATATGCAATTCAAATACATAAATCTTATGTTTAGACAAATTTTTTTTTGAGTGTATAACACACCGTTGCCATGAAAAACAGAGCGTTGCTATGGACGCAGGATTCTAACCGTAGAGACGGAACGGACTATTTTCTTTAGCGGAAGCAATAGCCTACAATCGTTTTTAAATCAATAAACTCCTTTTTAAATCAATATTTTGTGTCGAATTATTGATTTATTTGGTGGGTAGCCATGTAATAAGCGGGATAATGTAGAACGAGGCGGTTGTTACTAGGGGTGGTGTGCATTGGCACTGCCCTCACGATTCGATTCGATTACGATTCACCAGGTAATGATTCGATTCAATTCGATTCTACGATGCATTGCGATGCATTAAAAAATCTACTGCACACAACAAGGCAAAATTTTCATCAGTCATGAGGCAATACAAGCAGTCAGATATTGAACAACAGATTTTATTGGCTGCTATGTGTGTATTATCACTCTCCTGTATCTTTGACATAAATGTCATTAAATAAAATAAAATTGAATGGTACAGGGTATTGGATATGGCATTTTCAAACCTGAAAAAGAAAGCATAAATCACTGCTTTCAGTGCTTTGAATGAGAAATGTTTCTCTTCTCTCTGCTTGAGAACCATTTGAAATTAAATTTCAACTTTATTGTCCAACTCAAGGCCAGAAAATAAACAGTGTGTAATGGTTCACAAAATTCATGGTTTGGTTCAATACGATACACTTGTGTCACGGTTCGGTACGTTTTCGATACAACAAAAAGAAAGAAATGCCAGAGAAATTTCCTTGATTTTTTTTTAATTCTTTTTTTATTAGAACTAACATCATAAACTATGACTTTTTTTCTTTGAGCAATGATGGAGCTATAATTGACTCTTCTTAGGAGCATATAAAACAAAACAGCTCCTTGGAAAAAATTAAATGTAATATTTTGTGCTTATAAACAAATGTTTATTTTAGTTCAGATTAACATTTGAGGGCAGCAATGTTATTCATAATGTCGAAATAAATCCGACATAACGTTACTTGAAAGCATTATAGCCTACTATTCCTGCCAAACTTCCAAAGTTGCAGTTAGTGTTACTACAGTAAATCCATGGTGAATATTGCAGATCTGTGGACACTGGATAGTTCAGTCATGTCACAATGTTTCTTCCTGGTTTCCACGTCAGCGCTGTTTGATCTGTTAAAGGAGAACTCCGGTCAATTTTAACATTGAGCTCATTTTTTTGTACATTTGGAGTGCTGTCAATACAGAGAACAACTACAAAAAACGCTGTTGCCTACACCGAGTTATTCTATTTTTAAAATTTGCACCCTGTTGACTTCAATAGGGCAAGTAGTAAGCCTGCTTTTTAGCCTCTTAACATCCTTTAAGTGTCATTACAAGTGCACAGAAAATGTGAGTGATTCCTTCCGAGTGAACACGGGTGGATCTGACTGCAGTAGATGTTAGAGATATTAATAAAAACGAAGTTAATTCAGCCAGCGCTCATACCTTTGTTTACATCCTGTTTTCGGTGGAAGGCCATAGTAATCGATTGTCGAGTTCACGCGCGTGATCATTGGTAACTAAACATATGCGCGTGAACTCGACAATCGATTACTATGGCCTTCCACCGAAAACAGGATGTAAACAAAGGTATGAGCGCTGGCTGAATTAACTTCGTTTTTATTAATATCTCTAACATCTACTGCAGTCAGATCCACCCGTGTTCACTCGGAAGGAATCACTCACATTTTCTGTGCACTTGTAATGACACTTAAAGGATGTTAAGAGGCTAAAAAGCAGGCTTACTACTTGCCCTATTGAAGTCAACAGGGTGCAAATTTTAAAAATAGAATAACTCGGTGTAGGCAACACCGATTTTGGTCGTTGTTCTCTGTATTGACAGCACTCCAAATGTACAAAAAAATGAGCTCAATGTTAAAATTGACCGGAGTTCTCCTTTAATAACGGAGAAATGTGAATGTTTCTCACTAGATCTCACAGCGATGTTATTACTTTAGTGGCGAGTTCAAATGCTTTCTTGACTGGATCTCTTAGCGCTGTGTAGTATAAGATCGGCTCGCGCTGCTTTGGTCCAAACTGATAAACAGTCCGTCACGAGTAGCTCAGTTTCGTTCCGCTTACATTGCGTTTGCCATTTGATGTTGTGGTCGCGCCAGCGTCTACATTATGAGCGCGCTCGCGACGCGCTTACATTTGAAATAACCGTTCGGTTTGAAAATGCGTGCCTTGTACCGAACGGTTTAATACGAATACGCATACCGTTACACCCCTAAAACAGTGACATAATCGATTATGGCACTTTGCCGCATCGATGCTGAATCATGCATGCCCCGCATTGCGATGCATCGCCAAATCGATTATTGTTGACACCAGTTATTACAGCGAATAACAACCCCTTCAGGCTGATTCAAGACCCCGACGCGGATCAGCCTGTCAGGTTGTATTCGCTATAACAACCGCCTCGCTCTACATTATCCCTTACATAACACATGTATTCCTCCGCCAAGCAATGTAGTTTCATAGAGGTTGCTAAGCAACACATGCAGCAACAAAGCATCACAAACAGCGGTTGCGCAGTAACACTAATGTAATGCGGTCACAGGTGTGTGTTTGTTGAGTAATTTACAATGGCTTCGAACGCGGCTCAACCAATCAGAATCAAGGACCGGAACTATCCGTTTTATAAAGAGTCTTTTTCTCTCATTGTTGATTATGTTTCTGTTTCCACTTAATCTGGCTGATTTTCCTTTGTCTTGTCGCTTCTTCCAGCCTCCTGATCTTGATTCAGTAGAGGATTAATTTCATGTGATTCTGCTGAGTTCTGGTTCTGGTTTGATCCACTGGCTGAAGCTTCATTCTCTGCTGCATTCTGGGTTCAGGAGAATACATGTTTTAGTTTATTTATTTAGGACGGTTTAACATGAAGCAAAGAGCCTTTTATTTGAGGTCAATTATAAAATCTTAAATCAATAAAACCAGCTAAAATATATTGATCTGATAATCTGGTTCTGTCTGTGACTGTAATGTCACCAGTTCTCGCTGCTTTCTGTTTAAGATGTATGTGTGTTTGATGCACGTTAAATATGAAGTAAATTCAGGTTGATTGTAAATCTCTAATCAATAACACTAACCTGACAAAACTGCCGACATTTTATGTCAGAAATCCCTGCGTGTTAAAAGCAGTGGGAGAAAAGATATTTTTATAAAATCATCAATGGCATAATGAATATATCTGATTCCTGAATTTAACAAATGGCTGAAATAAGTCGTTAAATCAGTTTGAGATTCTTTATTATGAACAAAAAACATAATGACCAGCCTAAATGAATGTAAATAAGGGCATTAAACAAATGTTGATGATTTGTAATAAAACAAATAATTCCAGTTGTACTTACAGGGTCCAAACAATGTCAAAATCAGCAGAGAAAAAGCAAATATGCTTTCAGAGGAGAAGACGACGACTCTCAGATCTCCAGCTGCACGCTCACCATTAACTGAAGATGACATTAAAATATTAGATTATAATCATTAGTAATATTTAAATTCATCTTTATAATATATTTTGTAATACTAACAGCATGAAACACTGCATCATAGTAAAATGTTATTCACTCACCCGTTTTCAGTATCAGTTCAGTCATCAGTGTAACAGAGTTCAGTAAAACAACAGCAACTGATCCAAACACATACAACATCTTTTTAAAGGTGAGGGTCAGATCTGTAAAACAGATTTTTTTCTTATTTTTTTTTTTTTATATCTAATATTAAAATAGATTGTTTTGCTTTAGGTCATAAAACTGTTTCATTACCCACTAAAGCAAGTGTTAAAATCAAGTATAATGAATCAGTTCTCTTACGAGAGTACTCTCGTGTTGCGTAAGCTAGCTTACGCTACGGGAAAATCCCTTTTCTCGAGAATAGCCAAAAAATTATCCTTAAGTTTTGCATTAATTTAAAACGCATTGCTGCACAGAGCAGACCTAGGCGAGGTGGCTCGCGCACCTATTGGTTTCTCTGCGGCAACTGCTGCAGCCTATCGAGGGACTGCTCATGACGTAAGCGCCAATGAGGGCGCGGGCACCCTAGCACGTCACGTCCCGCCAGAATGGGCGTGGCTTATGTCTATATAAGCCCAGTCCAGATAGGGTGTTCTTTGATTTTTCATCTCTTCAGCGAAGTACTCACATCGCTGGATCTCCGGAAGAAACCTGCATCGTTGAAGAGGCACTGCAGCGGGACGAGCCATCTGCATCGCAGAACAGAGTCTGAGGAAGCCGGCCGTCTTCACGCCGCCTTCAGCCGCCGTTCCTGCTGCGCCATCCGGCGCTCATATCCTTTTACAATCACTCACGTGTGTGTTCGCCGTCGCGACACTCGCGTGTTTTCTTCCTAAAAGAGCCGAGGCGTTGTTCTAAATGCCTCGTGTTTCCAATGCGGCTCGTGTCGAGCCCCTCTCAGCGACAGGGACTGCCACAGAGCTCGCGACCAGCTTTCTTACGTTCAGAAAGCCAACCCGCCCCTTGCAGTTCACACCCCTTCTGTGGCTCAGTGGTGGAATCTGAGACTTTCGCGCCAGAGACCCGAGTTCGAATCTGAAAGTGCCCACTATTCAGTGTTCACTCCTACCCATAAACATTGCCCGCTCAGTGACACAAGGTCGAAACTACAGTGAAAGACGAAGTAGCACACGTACTTCGCACCGAAATAGCGAAACTGCTGAAGAAGGGAGCAGTAGAAACCATCCCTCTGACTCAGAGCGAGTCAGGCTTCTACAGCCGGTACATTCTAGTGCCCAAAAAGGATGGCGGTCTCAGACCCATCCTGAATCTCAGGCATTTGAACAAAGCTCTTATGAAAAGATCATTCAAAATGCTCACAACCAGAAAAATCCTCGCGCAAATTCGCCCGAGGGACTGGTTTATTTCAGTGGATCTGAAGGATGCTTATTTCCAGATTCAAATAACACCCCGTCACAGGCTTTTCTTGAGATTCGCCTTCGACAGCCAGGCTTATCAGTACACCGTCCTGCCGTTCGGCCTGTCTTTAGCACCTCGTACATTTACAAAGTGCATGGACGCGGCGCTCGCTCCCCTGAGACAATGGGGTATGCGAGTGCTAAACTATTTGGATGACTGGCTAATCCTAGCGCAGTCAAAGGCAGAACTGATAACGCACAGGGCTTTACTACTCAGTCTTCTAGAGAACCTGGGTCTCAAAGTCAATTGGACCAAGAGTTCGCTGTCTCCCAGCCAGAAAATCTCTTTCCTGGGAACAGAACTGGACTTCGTGTCAATGACAGCGCGGCTTACGTCACAGCGCGCGATGAGTATACAACGCCTGGCAGCGTCGTTCAAGGCCGGCAGCGTCACCCCTCTCAAAAGATTTCAGAGGATGCTGGGTCTTATGGCCTTAGCCTCAGCAGTGCTTCGACTGGGCTCGCTTCACATGCGCCCACTTCAGTACTGGCTGAAGACGCGAGTTCCGCGTCATGCGTGGGCCACTGGTCACGCACGCCTCAAGGTAACCCAGAACTGTGTTTCAGCTCTCAGGCCCTGGAAGGCGATCGACTGGTATCGGTCAGGTGTGGATCTGGGAGCGATCTCGAAGCTGAAAGTAGTCTCGACAGATGCCTCCAACTCAGGTTGGGGCGCCCTATAAGAGGGCAGGCTGACGTTTGGCCTGTGGTCAGGCCAAGAACAGCGCCTACACATAAACTGTCTGGAGATGAAAGCGGTCGAGAACACTTTGGAATTTTTCCTTCCCCTGTTAAAGGGCCATCACGTCTTAGTCCGCATGGACAATATGTCGGTGGTGTCCTACATAAACCGCCAGGGCGGTCTCAGATCACGGAACCTACACTCTTTGGCGGAACGCCTCCTTGTGTGGTCCCTGAGAGCAGCACACGTGCCAGGCTGTCTGAACGTGGGTCCAGACATGCTGTCCAGGGACAACGTTCCCCCGGGGGAGTGGTCCCTTCACCCTCAGGCAGTACAGCTGCTATGGGACAGCTTCGGCAGAGCGGAAGTCGACCTCTTCGCGTCATCAGACAATGCTCACTGTCCAATATTCTTTACAAAGGACAGGGATGCGCTGGCCCACAACTGGCCCAGCTGCCCGCTTTATGTTTTTCCCCCAGTCGCACTGTTATCACAGGTAATCAAGCGAATCAGGGAGAACAAATGCTCTGTGCTCCTAGTAGCCCCGTTCTGGAGGAACCAAGTGTGGTTCCCGGAGTTGATGCAGCTATCGAACACAGCCCCGTGGCCGATTCCATTGAGGTAAGATCTCCTCTCTCAGGCCAAGGGCGCGATTTGGCATCCTCGCCCCGAGCTTTGGGCCCTACATGTATGGGCCATCAACGGACACCCGTTGACCTCCCAGTAGGAGTGTTAAACACAATTACACAGGCTAGAGCTTTCTCTACTAGACAGCTCTATGCTTCTAACTGGTCAGTGTTCTCCGGCTGGTGGTCAGCTCGAAACTTGGATCCACAATGCTGTGGGGTGATGGAGATTATCATCTTCCTACAAGAGCTTTTGGAGCAGGGCAGATCCCCCTCCACGCTCAAAGTGTATGTTTTGGCCATAGCTGCGTTAGGAAAGCTATGCATGGTCAGTCACTGGGTAGGAACGATCTTATCATCCGCTTCCTGAGAGGGGTGAGGAGGTTGAACCCCCCTCGAACCCCTTTGGTTCCTGTGTGGGACCTTTCCACGGTCCTGGAGGCCATGAAATGCGACCCCTTCGAACCACTACAGTCAGTAGATTGCGGTATCTTCCGCTTCCGTTTTTCTGACGGCTCTCGCCTCGGTTAAACGAGTGGGTGACCTGCACACACTCTCCGTGAGTACCATGTGCCTCGAGTTTGGGCCTAATGACTCCTAAAGTCATCCTCAAACCGAGACATGGCTATGTCCCCAGAGTGCTCTCCACCCCTTTCAGAGCAAAGTTATTTCCCTGTCACAGAGTGCATTATGGGTATAAAAGAGTGAATCATACAGCAAAATAAACTGTTCACTCAGAATCTGTTGTCTTGTGCATTGCTCTATTGTTTTCAGCATCTGCAGTGAGAGTCTACGGATCAGAGAGAGACGCCAATGACAGTGCACTGACACCAAAGATCCGTCATAATGAAAATCACTTTTACACCCGTAGCATACTGTACTTCACGAGAGCTGAACTAGTCATATTCAAACCTGAGATCAGGAGGGAAAACAATTCACACAGACAATTGCAGTAGATGATCGAAACTGTACCCAGATCGCGTCCCTCAATGCATATTGCAATCATCCACAGCACTTGCAGAAATATAGCCATACAGGTCCATCCTGCAGCATCTGCACACAGAAGTGTGTGTTTATTATATACTCTTAGATTTGATTATATTAAGAATTCAATTAACTGTACAATTCATGTTCAAAATAAGTGAAAGATATGAACCTTCTGCCCAGAGATGTAATTAGATAAATACGTTTTAATAACTTATTTTATTAGAAATGTAATTGTACCTTTTTCATTTTTCAGTGATGTGATGTAGAAATACACCATTACTGCAGTCATGATAAACATGAAGATCATCCATGAGGTTATATTGAGCAAATTTGAACCTAAAAAAAGATTAGAATAGTTTAATTCAATAATCTGTTCAAAATAGTTTACTTGGATATTTAAACCTGTAAATATCAAAGCAAAATCACTAAACGTGAATATAATCATGTAACAGAGAAACATCCTACAACTGAACCACAAATCAAACTTCTGATTCACCCATAATATAGATTATAGTTCTGACCCATACATTCAGATTAGACTTTAACACTGACCTTTGAAACATTCAGATTTAACACTTTTTATTTATTGAAGGCTTTAAGGATTCACAAGTACTGGAACGGTATTCATTCATTGATCACACTGAACTATAGTCAGATGAATTAATCTCATACTCACAGCTTTTATCTTTGTTTATGTCCCTCAAACAGGAAAATGACAGAAAAAAGAACAGTGGGAAAATCATGCTGACAAAAAACCCTGAAATCAGACAAACAACAGTCATGTAAGATTTCTAGAAACCATTTTCAGTAACAGCAGAAACATTTTAATAAGGACTTTAATCATGAAAATGCATTTTTCCTCTCATTTATTTATGAAAAAACATCCAAATTAATTCTCATAGTTAAACACAATTACTGCTTTTCTCATTTGTGAATATGTTTCCTTTTTACTCCTCATAAATGGCACAGATGTGATAAAGTGTCACTGACCTCCTCTGGCGGCTCCAAAAGCGATGAACAGGAGGGTGAATTGTAACGAAGGCAAAATGAAAAAGCTGAATCCAGCTACATCAGTTACTTTTTCCCATATCCACTCCCATATCTCTCCACCACACGGCATCTCCATGTTTTTAGTAAATACTAGAAAATGAAAAATACATTCATTCAAAATTTTTCTTCACTCCTGCCTTAGATCTAATTATTTATAATGGGGATAGTAATATATATACAGTGAGGAAAATAAGTATTTGAACACCCTGCTATTTTGCAAGTTCTCCCACTTAGAAATCATGGAGGGGTCTGAAATTGTCATCGTAGGTGCATGTCCACTGTGAGAGACATAATCTAAAAAAAAAAATCCAGAAATCACAATGTATGATTTTTTAACTATTTATTTGTATGATACAGCTGCAAATAAGTATTTGAACATCTGAGAAAATCAATGTTAATATTTGGTACAGTAGCCTTTGTTTGCAATTACAGAGGTCAAACGTTTCCTGTAGTTTTTCACCAGGTTTGCACACACTGCAGGAGGGATTTTGGCCCACTCCTCCACACAGATCTTCTCTAGATCAGTCAGGTTTCTGGGTTGTCGCTGAGAAACACAGAGTTTGAGTTCCCTCCAAAGATTCTCTATTGGGTTTAGGTCTGGAGACTGGCTAGGCCACGCCAGAACCTTGATATGCTTCTTACAGAGCCACTCCTTGGTTATCCTGGCTGTGTGCTTCGGGTCATTGTCATGTTGGAAGACCCAGCCTCGACCCATCTCCAATGCTCTAACTGAGGGAAGGAGGTTGTTCCCCAAAATCTCGCAATACATGGCCCCATCATCCTCTCCTTAATACAGTGCAGTCGCCCTGTCCCATGTGCAGAAAAACACCCCCAAAGCATGATGCTACCACCCCCATGCTTCACAGTAGGGATGGTGTTCTTGGGATGGTACTCATCATTCTTCTTCCTCCAAACACGTTTAGTGGAATTATGACCAAAAAGTTCTATTTTGGTCTCATCTGACCACATGACTTTCTCCCATGACTCCTCTGGATCATCCAAATGGTCATTGGCAAACTTAAGACGGGCCTTGACATGTGCTGGTTTAACCCTCTGGGGACCAAAAACGCGCCTGCGCGTTTTGCTCGTTTTTTTTTTTTAGCAATGAAAATAAACACTAAATGCTCTGTTAATTTTGATCTTTCATTTTCGTGTAATACATCAAACGATCCTGTTCAGTTTCTATTTTTTTTCTGTATACTCACAATAAAAATAAAGTGTTTTGCTTTTTGACAAATAAAGAAAAATTAACATGATGCGATTTCTGCCTTCTCACTGTCAGTAAACTCCCATTTGAAACGCGTTCGAAAATGATCTATAACTCCGCGAAAATTCAGTCAAACAGGCAAACAGACCCACGGGCATAAAGCTTGAGATCGCATCTGTTAAATGAAGTAACTTATATAAAAAACAAATATTCTCATCTTCTGTAATCTGTATAAAAAGAGAGCGACTCCAGTCGAGCTCATTACGAGCTAATTCACAGTAATGTGACCACTCCCCGGAGAGCGCGTGCTATTTAAACGCAAATTCTGAGAACTATTGAAGATCTGTGAAACGCCCACATCAGCTGTAAACAAAGCGCGTCGCGATCGAGTGAGGCATAATATAGCCTACCTTATGGAGAAAAGACTCCTCAGAACAGTGCTGATATGAGGAACAATATATCCTGATATGAGGAGCAGATCCCGCTGAGGAGTGAGGTAGGCTGTTTTCTTTTCTCAAGTGTGGAATAACGTTATGGAATAACGTTAGTGTAGGCCTATGCAAACCGCAAAAAGATGAATCGCATTTCTATAATATGACTCGCCTTTCTGTGAGATGAATGAAGGGTACATATTTGTAAAGACTGTTTAGCCTAAATATAAATCGCGCGTCTGTGTGTGAAAGAATAAACTGCTTTGCTATAGCCTACTGAGATGAGTAAAAATCGACTGGAATATGTTGAAATAAAATGTATTTGTATAAGCAACGTATTAAACTGCAAATGAGCATTTATATGCCCTAATATTTCATAAAAACAACGCTACAGTCAGTCACTTGTTGACTAGATTTGGGTACAGTTTTTAGGCTACTGTAAAATATACTGCCACATAAAATAAGCTTTTGTTTAGCAATTTCTGCTCATATCTAACGTTTTATATATATATATATATATATATATATATATATATATATATATATATATATATATTTGTCAAAAATAAAGTCATAGACTAAGATGTTAGATGTTCCAATGCGGCTATATTCAAACTAATGAATACATATGATAAAATGTAGGCCTATAATCTTTATTCTTTTTCTTTTTTACAAAGAAAGAGTACACTTGAAATATTGTTGAAATTGTAATTATTGTTGTAATTGTAACATTTTTAATAAAATAGCAAAACATATTTACAAGAGAGATGTAAGCAAAATCTTAAATGGTCAATATAAGTCTTCTTCTAAATACATCCTTTGTCCTTGCATTGTGGCTCAGTCAGTGTCACACCTGAAAGGATGGCTCATTAGGCAGAGTCATTATGCAGAGTGGGTGTGAACTACTCCTCCCCCTCGCATATTGGCTTTCCAAGCAAAACCTGTTTTACACCATTTAAATCAATGTATTTTTTTTTGTGAACGATAAAGCAAGACTATTTTCATATAATTTTGAAGCTAGAACTCAAAGGGACCACATCCATTGGTCAAAAGTCTTGTGGACACATATTAAATATGTGTTTTGTGGTCTTAATTCAGCAACTTTCATTTTTATTTTTTCCAATAACCACGCATAAACATTATTCTCTTAAAAATACAAACATCTACATACAAGTTGCTCGCATATTATGGTAGCCCTGTTTGTGCTATATATAGTGAATTTACACCTTTGTCATTAACATGTTTATAAATAACTGAAAAAAGCACAAATGTCAAGGCATGTCAGAACATCTCAAGGGCCCCAAAAACACCTTGGTCCCCAGAGGGTTAAGCAGGGGAACCTTCCGTGCCATGCATGATTTTAAACCATGACGTCTTAGTGTATTACCAACAGTAACCTTGGAAACGGTGGTCCCAGCTCTTTTCAGGTCATTGACCAGCTCATCCCGTGTAGTTCTGGGCTGATTTCTCACCTTTCTTAGGATCATTGAGACCCCACGAGGTGAGATCTTGCATGGAGCCCCAGTCCGAGGGAGATTGACAGTCATGTTTAGCTTCTTCCATTTTCTAATGATTGCTCCAACAGTGGACCTTTTTTCACCAAGCTGCTTGGCAATTTCCCCGTAGCCCTTTCCAGCCTTGTGGAGGTGTACAATTTTGTCTCTAGTGTCTTTGGACAGCTCTTTGGTCTTGGCCATGTTAGTAGTTGGATTCTTACTGATTATATGGGGTGGACAGGTGTCTTTATGCAGCTAACGACCTCAAACAGGTGCATCTAATTTAGGATAATAAATGGAGTGGAGGTGGACATTTTAAAGGCAGACTAAGAGGTCTTTGAGGGTCAGAATTCTAGCTGATAGACAGGTGTTCAAATACTTATTTGCAGTTGTATCATACAAATAAATAGTTAAAAAATAATATATTGTGATTTCTTTTTTTTCTGGGAATTTTTTTTTTTAGATTGTGTCTCTTACAGTGGACATGCACCTACGATGACAATTTCAGACCCCTCCATGATTTCCAAGTGGGAGAACTTGCAAAATAGCAGGGTGTTCAAATACTTATTTTCCTCACTGTATATATATATATATATTGATACTTTGCAGTCACGTGACTACCACGGATACCTGGCGGGCAACAAACGGGTATTTTCAACGTTGAGTCCTGTAGTTCCAGGTCTTTCTAGTAGCTATCAAGTGACAGTCTGTTAAGCGAGCTAGCTGCATAACTATGGACTATAGGATTAACTCCAAGGTAGCTAAATTGTGTAAAGCAGACAAGGTTTTTTAAGATAATCGAGCAGTAATAATTCCTCCGTAAATAATCTAGCTACTGTTGGGTCATCTCTGGTTCTCATTGAAAATCATAGATATCGCAAACCTCAAAACAACCTATCACACACTTCTGTTATTGTTGTTAGCAAAAGACGACAGCTGTTACTCTGCGTTCACACCGTCACCGGCGAGAGCGTCAAAGTGCCCGGAAATCATTCATTTTCAATGAATTTAGTCGCTCTCGCCGGCGGCGGCGTGTGAACGTACAGTTAGACTCATAACACAAACAGCTGACTCGCCGAACCAGCTGGTGAATACTGGTGGTGTTGATTGACAAAACTACAGTAACTTAAAGACACGATTAATTACATGATCATACACCCATTGTATTCAAACAAATACCTTTAATGGTAATTTGCACAGACGTGTATAGCCTACTGTGAAGGTTGCTTATCTCATCTGCGGTTAGTGCATCCAATTGCACAACAACTATCTGGCATGTCGTTTACACCTCAAAACACCAACTTTTGTATAGTAAAACTGGCGACGTCCTGGCAAGATCCTTGATTAGTTTACTGGGTTTAGTTGCTGGAGAACGACGTTCTTGCCCGCCAGCCAGTACTTGTGACGTCACGTGCAAAGTATCAATAGGCCTACACATTAACACTAAGTCATCATTATTCTACAGGAATACATATGAAAATCATTGATAGTTTAGTTGCTTGTTACAAAAGTTTACAATAAATGTGTCTGAGCTTCTGAAGTGATAGGCTACTGATCAGAGATGTTCATATATTTCAATGAAATTAATGTGTGTGTGTGTGTGTGTGTGTGTGTGTGTGTGTGTGTGTGTGTGTGTGTGTGTGTGTGTTTGAAACAATTATTGATAAGCTGATAAAACACAGTTTCACAGCACTTACTCTCTACAAATAAAACGTGCAGAAATACTTACAGTAAATGATGAAGATGACACAGAGCAGAATCACGACTCCAAACACGGCCATTACCATTATTTTTTCAGACTCTTCATAATGTACAATATTTCTCCGAGCACGACTCAAAAGAACTGAAACAGAACAACAGCAAACCTTAAACCACAGGGCTGTTGAACGCTTGATTCTGATTGGCTGATGACATTCTAGTGTATGTGATTATTCAGTAAAAGATATGCAGCAGATCAAGGCAGGGTTTGACTTGTGTCAAAGCTCTTGGAGGGAACATACATGCACAGAAACTTGTCAGCGCTACCTCAAAAGTTTATCCATTAAATAGATTCACAACTGAAACATAACATTTCTTAGTAGTGAGGTGATAACACATGATTTCTCTCTCTTTCAGAACGCAGAATTATTAAAAAAATGACACACCAAAGGTTTGTTTCAGCATTAACACCAACCATGATTTCGGAGTAAAGATAAAGTAGCAGCACATGATACCCTGAAACGTTTATCTAATGTTGTTATTTTTACATCACTGCAGATTATTTTAAACTATTGTTCATTAATAACAGCATGATAATATACATGATCACATGGAGGAATTTGTTGATTTACCAACCTGAAAAATAGACCACCATAAAAATGATAAATTCAGAGAAAAGTTTGACGTCTGTGAACAGAAATGGTTTAAAACTAATGAATATTTATAAAACATATTAGAGCAAATCAATAATATTTAATTTCCACATTGTTGAATGTAAAGGAAATGTCTAAAAATCTCACAAAGATCACTGATATAGAGATTAGGGAGATGTCAGCCATTATGTGAAGACACCTGCATGAAACTAAAAATTTCAATAAAAAATCCAAACCTGACATCTTTAAATACGGTGCAACATGTATCACCATCAGAGGCCTCAGGATAAAAAGAGCACAGCAAAAGATCGTCTCATACAGAAATCCTGCAACAAAACCAGATTATTGTGTATTGATTGGCTTGAGACCCTTTGACAGTTTGCTATTTAGCAGCCTTATGCTAAAATACTGTTTTTTTTTTTTCACATCAATCTACACATTATGACGAAAACAAAACCCTGATTTGTGATAATTTCGTGATATATAATATTGTGACTTATACAGCAAAGTTGATTATACATACAAATTTAAGGCAGCAACTTTTTTTTACAGTGTGGATGTCAATGCATGTTTCCCAATATTTGGTTTTCCAACTTTCCCAACAAGAAAGAAAGTCAAAGAGGTTTGTAAATGACAGAATGTTTTTGAAACATCCTTTTATGGGTCTGAATACTAATTCAATGTCTAATGCAAAAGCACTTCAGCATAAGGCTGCAGCATAACAAAATTTGGAAAAAGGTATTGTTTTTCACAAGCTATTGTACTTCAAATATCCAGAGAAAAGTATATTTCTTACTGTGTGATTGATATTTGATTTACTCACCTTCTGTAACACCCCAGAGGACAAAGGCCACAAACATCATAATATTGGGAAGAAACACATGAATAAACCCAACAGTCCTGACACGTTTGGTTGCAGTAGAGTCTGTTAGTGAGGGGCAAAATATGCATTTATAACTTGTTTTGTATTGTAAGAAATGCTATTTACCTGTTTTGAAAAAAAAAAAAAAAAAATATATATATATATATATATATATATATATATATATATATATATATATATATATATATATATATATTATTTGCATGCGTTGACGGAAATGCCATATAAAGGCAAACAATAGGAAATTCCATATAAAATATTGTACTCGACTTCCTTTGTTCATGATGTAGAACAGTAAAATGAGCAAAATGTGTGAAAAGAGAAAAGGGTGAACTCATGAACTTAATCTGTGCAACCTGAGGCACACAAGGGTAAAGAAGAGGTGATAAAACCACAAATGAAATTAAGACTGATGAAGACTACAGTGAAGAAGGGGAAGCGTATACAGAGGAACCCATCCGGCGTATCAAACATGAGCTAAATAGAATTGGAATTCACCAAAAATAAGTATAAAAGACTGAGGAATAAAGCACTTCTCAGATGCTGCCTGCATTGAGAGATTGCTGGTTAGAGCTTAATTATTTAAGTTTTAGATGATTTTTAATTTTGGTCTTTTTAATTATGGTCTGTTCTGGGCTAGAACTCCCTGTGCATCCATGCAGCATAAAGGGTAAAGAGAACAGAACCAACAAATGTATAGCAGATGTCATTAGTTTTCTTAATGACAATAATTTAATGTAACGATATAATTCAAAGTAAATGTGTCTGATTCGAAGACGAATATCAGAAGGCCAAGTCCTGACTGGACGAGAGGAGGAGCTGGAATGGAGGAGGGTAATTAGCTTCTGAGAAACTGAATAAAGCTGCTGATAATACTGAAGGAGCTTATATGCTGTAATTGTCATCGTTTTCCTATAGGTATACGTGGATCAGCTGAAAGTCAGCTGATGCGAGCTTGACTGACATGATCTGCCAGATTTAATGTGACACTTGGAGTGTCACTTGGAGGAAGATCCAAGATGGTGCCGGCGTGGCTGGTTCGCCGTTTGGCTCTCCTGGCTGTTGCAAATTTTATACTGTCTTTATTGAATATCATCAGGACCACTGACTCTCTGCGGACGTATGATCGTATAGAACTCTTAAATATCAAAGTTTTGGTGGATTCGTGTGCTGAATATAACAACAAGGGATCTTCAAAGTCATGTCCCTTTTACCTGGCTGATATACCAGAGCACCTGCTCCACCTGAAGGCTCTGCTTCCCAGGAAACGCCGGCGTAGAGGAGTGCGCAGCGGTAGGCTAGTCAGGCTGAAATCCTGGCTAGCACTTTCTCCAAATTTGGCGTGGTTCCATGCAAGTATCCCTCAAGAGTATCAAGAAAATCCCTCTGTTTTTATCGCCTGATATCTCGGCACATCTTTGCTCCTGCTGGCAGCTATCTGGTCCCTGTTGTCGGTAAACTGGATGAGTGTCTTGCGGTGCGCCATTGCCGATCTCGGCTACGTGGACGGAACCCAGGCCATCTCCAGCCGCTGAGCTGGGTAGTTTCGGCAGCTAACCGCGTCCAGGCTTCAACTAGGTCTGCGCTTGTGAATGCAAGATCAGTGATGAATAAGTCGTTTATTCTGAAGGACTTCTTCAATACGCATTCATTGGATTTATTTTTTATTACGGAAACATGGATTAATCTGGGTGAGTCCACTGCCTTTTCGGAACTGTTACCTCCCGAGTGTACTTTTATTAACACACCGCGTATGACTGGACGTGGAGGAGGAATTGCCACAATATTAAAGAGTCGCTTACATTGTAAGCCATTGTCGATGGCTTTTTCTTCATTTGAGCTAAGCTGTTTTGAACTGGGTGCGCGAAATCCTGTTCTGTGTGCGGTGATATACCGGCCGCCAAAGCATAATCATGATTTTATTAAGGATTTTTCTGATTTTATTGCTGTTATAAGGACAAATTATGATAAGATTCTAATTGTTGGTGATTTTAATGTACACGTCTGTTGCCCTTCAAAAGCTATGGCGAAAGAGTTTTTAGATGTGATTGATGGCTTTAATTTAACTCAACATGTTGCAGGATCCACACAAATACATGGGCATTTATTGGATCTTGTATTGTCCTATGGGTTGCCTATTGATAATGTATTAGTGTCTGATGCTATTTTTTCGGATCATTGTCCTGTCATGTTTGATTTTGTTTTTAATGATGACGCAGCCAGACGAGAGCGTAGAAGGGCAGAGCGTCGGTGGAAAAAGGATGGGCTGCAGGTGTCCTATCAGATTTTACAGGACAGCTGGAGAAACTATCAAAAAATTGTTGAAGTTAAACAAACACAATATTTTTCAGAAATAGTATCTCAAAATGTCAACAATCCACGTGTTATTTTTAAAACCATTGGGTCTGTGTTGAACCCTCCACAATCCACTTCTATTGAATTTTTACATGATACTTGTGAAAATGTTTTGGCCTTTTTTAATAGTAAAGTTTCAAATATCAGAGCCAATATAGTGCCCCTTTCTTTAAACATGCACTGTTCAGCTATTTTTTGTCAGTTTGAGCCAGTTTCAATGCTATCTCTTACAAAGATCATCAATCAAATTAAACCCTCCACATCCCCTACGGACCCTGTCCCTCCACACTTTTTTTAAGGATGTGTGAGAAACGATTGGCTCTCATGTTGAGGAAATTATAAATAGTAGCCTGTCTTCTGGAGTTGTGCCTGCATTTTGTAAAAAAGCAGTGATTGAGCCACTGATTAAGAAAGCTGGACTTGAGTCCACAAATGTTTCAAATTATCGCCCTATTTCTAAACTTTCTTTTTTATCGAAAATTTTGGAAAAATGTGTATTTTTGCAGCTACAGTCTTTTCTGGAGGCACATGGCATCTTAGATAGTTTTCAGTCAGGTTTTAAAGTATTTCATAGCACTGAGTCTGCACTTTTAAAGGTTTTCAATGACCTGTTTTTAATGACAGATTCTGGTGATTCAGCCATTTTAGTGCTTTTAGATCTCACTGCTGCTTTTGACACAGTTGACCACAAAATTATTTTTATCTCACCTGGAAAACTGTGTGGGAGTCAGGGGGACTGCCCTAAAGTGGTTTCAGTCATATCTTTCAGGGAGATGCTGTTTTGTTAAAATGGGGGACCCTACTTCATCAACTGCGCCTTTTAACTGTGGGGTCCCCCAGGGATCAATTCTTGGTCCTATTCTTTTTGCATTGTACCTCCTTCCACTTGGAATGGTTTTTAAAAAGCATGGCATCTCCTATCATCTTTATGCTGATGATTGTCAAATTTATATGCCAATCAGAAAGCATGAAGGCAGCCCCCTGACACCCCTACTTGAATGTTTAAATGATGTCAAAGCGTGGTTGGCCCAAAATTTTTTAAAACTAAATGAGAGTAAAACAGAGATTATGCAGTTTGGCCCCACTAACCCCTTGATAGATTTGGGTCCCCTCAATGACTTTGTGCATCCTGTTGTAACTAACCTTGGGGTAAAAATAGACAGTGATTTTAAATTTAACAAACAAATAAATGCAGTAGTGAAATCTAGTTATCATCATCTTCGCCTTTTAGCCAAAGTTAAACCGTTTTTGTCTTTTAACAGTTTTGAACAAGCTACACATGCTTTTATTTCTTCTCGTTTAAACTACTGTAATGCAATTTATATCGGTATAAATCAAAACGCACTTTCACGCTTACAGTTAGTCCAAAATTCTGCAGCACGTCTTTTAACAGGAACCAAAAAGCGCGCTCATATAACTCCAATTCTTGCCTCATTGCATTGGCTTCCTGTTCGTTTTAGGATTGATTTTAAGATTTTATTGTTTGTTTTTAAAGCTGTGAATGGACTGGCCCCAACATATATCTCGGACCTCATTCAAATTTATACGCCAGCGCGGACACTGAGGTCAGAGGGCCAGCTCCAGCTTGCGGTCCCCAAGTCAAGACTTAAAACTCGGGGGGACAGGGCTTTTTCTGTGGTTGGAGCTAAACTCCGGAATGTCCTGCCCCTCCATATCCGAACTGCCCCTACAGTCGAGTGTTTTAAGGCTCGTCTAAAGACTCATTTTTATTCTTTCGCTTTTTAACTCCGCGTGAGATGTGTGGTCCTTTGTGGTGTTTATTCTTTTTATTTTTTATATTTTATATAATTTTTTAAACCTGATGTTCTTATTTTGTTTTAATTATTTTATATTAATTGTTTGTATGTTCTAAGTCTTTTGTGCAGCACTTTGGAAACTTTGTGTCTGTAAAATGTGCTTTAGAAATAAAGTGGATTGGATTGGATTGGACACCTGATTTTTTATTTTTACTTTTAAATTAGTTGCTTTAGTGTTAAAGGTAAGATAAAAGAGACACACCACGTAACATTCCTTATTGTTTTAAAATGTAATAGATCATTTTTAACTACTTGTTTCATTATAGTGAACAGATAAAATGTGTTAAGTGAAGTCTAAATGATTTTGTGTAATGGATTCACTCTGGACTTTCGGTAGTGATAACATGCTCCTGTTGTTTAAATTCAGTACTTTGTACATAACAATACATAACTGTGATATTGTCACTCATCCTGACTCTGTTGTAATTTTGACAAGCTTTATATGAAGGTTGTTGGTGATTTTCTGAATAAAAGTCCAGTATGTGTGGATTTTGCAGTGAATAAGTCTTTTGAACATACCTGTATTTTGTGATCTACTGTAGATTATAATGCAGGGCAGAAGTGCAGATACAGATGCAGCAATACAGAGCATCAACACCATTATGTGTGAAAAAGAGAAACCTAAAAAATCAAGTCAATTTACAATCATTTAATTGAGTTACATTGTCCAAACTAAACTCTAAACAAAAAAGATTAATTGAACTTCTGCCGACACCGAAATGCTTCTTTACAAATTATGACAGGTTTGTACTAAAATGTAATCAGCACTATAGTACAAATAACAGTATAAAAACTGATTTTTGATAAAAATACGTTTCCTTTTACCATTTGTTTTAAGACAATTATGTTTTACTCAGTTACTCACCCAGTCTCTCCAGTACTACAGTTGTATAGGCTGAAAGTCTTCCAGCAAACACTTGACACATGTAAACTCCTGTGTCTTCAGTTCTGACATTCTTCAGTCTGAGAGAGAAGTTTCCTTTGGGGATTTCATCAGTGAAGAACTCAACTCTGTCTCTGTATTGTTCATCTGATGAATCTAGTAAAGTCTTGTTGTTCTGATAGAGCAGAACCAGAATCTCTACATCTTCATCTGTTTTCTTCCATGAAACCTCTTCAATGTGTTCAGGTGTGATGTGAGAGTCTACAGAGCAGTTCAGAGTGACGTCCTCACCCACAGACGCAGAAATGGAGCGACTCGATCCTGATACTAGCAGACGCTCTGAAAGAAAATAAACCCAAATGTTTAAACACAAATGTTTTCATGAAATACTAAATAAACTTTCTACCAGAACTAATTAGGTTTTTACTCACCAACATCTTTTATCTGAACCACAGTCTCTCCAGAATCCTGCTGACTGTAAACTTTACATGTGTAATTTCCCTCATCTTCAGCTGTCAGACTGTCCAGACAGAGGGAGAAGTTTCCATGTTGAATCTGATCAGTAAAGAAATGAGCTCTATCATGATAATCCTGCTGCTGGACCTCTGCTCGACTCTCACCATCTTGATAGAGATGAACCAGAGTCTCTGAGTCTGTTCTTCTCCATTCCACCTTCAGATCTTTCACTGGTAAAGGTTTGTCAACATAACAGGGCAAAACCACTGAAGATCCCAGAGGAGCAACCAGAGGACCAGAGGGACCATTTAAAATGAAGCCTGAAAATGAATAAACATTATTCATTAAATACTAAGCTGTTCAAGAATAAATATGGAAATTATGTTTCTGCTGTAAAATATCCATTAAGAAAGAGGGCAAGAAACATACATCACATCAATTTGCAGTAAAATGAATTTGGTAAATGGTTGTTTATCACAAACTTATAAACAAACTATCCATTTTACTTTGATAAAAAGGCCAGAGTTTTAGTCGTGTAAACTGATTTCTTTAATCCAGTAAAATCCAGGCGTTGTATTAGCTGGAGCCAGTTTTCAGTCAGACGTCATATTTTGGTTGAAAATGAAAGTCGGGTTGAGGTCTAAACCCAACATTTGTTTAACGTCAAGCTCCAATGTCATAAAGATGTTGAATTTTGGTTGGAATAAGCACCGCACTGCAAAAAAAGTGTGAAATGCATGGCAGCGCACATTAAATCTCTAAAGGTCTAAGCAGAGGAGGATTAAACAACTCCACAAACAGCATTACCAGCTTCACTTATTACTAACCAGGGGCCCGTTCTTCGTACGTTGCTTAAAACATCCGAGATCAAATTACACATCCAAGATGATATCATCGTGCTAATCATGATCTGGCTAATTAGGTTCTTCAAACACACTTGCCGGTGTCGTGCCGAATTTTGACTCCTGCCAAATTATCACCCCCCTAGTATTGGTAGGTTTAGGATTAGTTGTGGGGGTGGGGTTAGGATTAGGGGCGGGGTTAGGATTAGGCAATCGGTACTGACTTCAACGAGGGGGGTAATAATTTGGCAGGGGGTCAAAATTCGGCACAACACCGGATATGATTAGTATCGCTGGATTGAGTTATCTGAGATAACTGCGCGTTCATGCTAAGTTTAAAAGGGGATATGTATCGATAGTAGAAACATTGATCAGCAACGCTGCTATTCCCAGACAGCAAGCCAACATTGAATAAACATTGTTTTTCCATCTGAATCATCATTATGGTTGATGTTGAAATTTCAATGCAAAATAAATGTTGAATCACCATTACCATATCGATGAAAACCTGATGTTATTAATGTTGATGGCAACAATATTGGAACAACATTGATCTATAGTTATCTTTATGATTGATTAAGCATTGCTATTTGGTTTACCGGGCGATCGCTGAATGTGTTGAAAAGTCATTGATTTATAGTTGACCGGGAAACGACGCTGTTGTTGAAGAGTCATCGCATATAGTTGACCGGGAAATATGATTGAAAATGCATCGATATATAGTTGACCGGGAAATATGATTGAAAATCCATCGATTTTTGTTTGACCGGGAGATCAACACCAACGTACTGCACCGAACACAGCTCATTTCTGGACCTTGGCACAAGCGTACAGGTAAGCTTGCTTAATGTTCGATATGAATGAATTGTACCAAATCAAATACTGTTAGGCTGATCGTTAACATGATGGTTAATGTAGTAACCGACGCAGTGCTGCAGTCACTGAAATAGATTTTTGTTTTACCAATGTGTCAAAAATCTGCCAAAAGTACTTTGTGGTTCTCTTCTAGGTTATAAAGTTAGCAAAACCTCACTGGTCCAGTCTATTTTTGTGACAGCTAGCTCAAAATGCATGTCTGTACCCATTGCTAGTGTCGTGAAATCTATTAAAGGGATAGTTCAGGATTTTAGACATGAATCTCTATAGCTTCCCCATAAGCAGTGTGGTGCATTGACCATGACTTACCCCCGACAGCGTCCTGTGAGCCGAGCTCCGGTCCAGTTTTGGTCAAGATGAAATTAGTCCGGCAAGATTGCTGGGGTCACGGCAATAAAGCTTTTTTCTTCTCAAATCAATATGTGTTCAAAAGAGTGATATATTTGCGTCACTAAAACATTGTCTATGGAGAGGTCAGACCTCGTAATGGCTTGGCACTATTTTCTCCCCTGTCATATCACTGCGCGCTGCCGCTACCTACAGCCAGCTGCGAGCTGCGCAGGCGCACACCACTTTTTCAGTTGTTCGGCAGTGTTTACAGCAGTGTTTACGTGCTCAGAACAGCTACACGAACGAGCTAACATAGCTACTCACCAAGAGCGATCAGTTTGTACAAGCTTTGTAGAAAACTTGTTCAACTTCTCTGTCCATCCTCTCTCTTTCTGTCCTTTCTAACTCCATCTGGCGTAACTCGTCATCTGTGTATTCAGGTTCGTAAAGATATCCTTTTGGCTGTGTGTCGAAGTCAATGTTGTCATCGTCGCTGCTGTAGTCAGACATGTTATCGTTCTCTTTACGAGCTGTAAACAAAGTGACACGTGCGCGGCTCCCAGCTGGCTGTAGCGGCAGCGCGCAGTGATATGACGGGGTAAGAAAATAGTGCCAAGCCATTACGAGGTCTGACCTCTCCATAGACAACGGTTTTGTGCTGCAAATATATAACTCTTTTGAACACATATTGATTTGAGAAGAAAGAAGCTTTATTGCCGTGACCCCAGCAAACTTGCCGGACTAATTTCATCTTGACCAAAACTGGACCGGAGCTCGGCTCACAGGACGCTGTCGGGGGTAAGTCATGGTCAATGCACCACACTGCTTATGGGGAAGCTATAGAGATTCATGTCTAAAATCCTGAACTATCCCTTTAACACAGCACCGCTATTTCTTCTGACCGCCGGAGAACACCGGCAGATGGGCCAACGCTATAGTGCTCTATCTAGCGCTATACCCACAGCAGTGACCGCGGCGGGCCAGAATTACACAAAAGACATGGTTTACCTTTACTTTATTCAATGCAGAACTGTCTCGAGTTGTAACGTTAACTGGAAATGCCGATTATACCATCTCGTCGTAATAGCCTACAAATCCAAAATATGAATAATCCTCGAGCAGGGCTGCGATATGCGTGCGATACAGTTTTGTAACTCCATTGTGTTTGTTTTCAGAGATGATAACAGTCGTTTTATACTAGTGCTTATGCGATATCATGATTTTTGATGATCTTCTGCACCTTTTCTGAGCGCGGGGAAGCGCGCGCGCCACGCGCGCACTGTTATTATACAGCGCCTGACAACCAGGCCTGGCGGCGTAAAGGGGGGGCTAGCCCCACATACTTCATTTAGAAACAATTAAAATGCCTCGTTAATTTTAAAGACATAGCCTTATTATTAGCCTGTTTTTGCGGTGAGATTTATGCATATTCCTCCATGCACCCAGTATTTAAGCAGAAATTAATGTGCAATTAGTCAACCAGAAAAATCTTTTGTCTATGGTAACTCTAATCAATACATTTGCTATTTAATTAGTTATACGTATCCAGTTATTTATATTTAATTTGTTGAGTTTACAATTAGTTCTGATTTAATAAAATAATAAACATGATTTTTTACTTGTATTCTAGATGCCTCAACGTCTTACAAACACTATGACTTCGCTCAAGCTGTACAGAAGTGGCTGCGCTACGCCCCAGACCGAGCGGGAGGAGCTGGAAGACAGACGCAGCAGGAGTTAGCACGTTAAAAGAAAAAGAAAAAATGAAATAATACAATAAAAATGATTGTTTAATTTTTAAAGAATGCGTGGGGTGTCATTTGTGCTAGTCTAGGTTATAGCCTAAAGGTATAGTTTCTATTTTCTATATTTTGCTAGCCCGCATCCTGGCTGTCGATAAAGCAGGATTATAGCCTAATAATAATGTTTTTAATATTATATTAAAATTACAGACCTTCAGATTAAACCTGTGGTATACTAAAACACCATTGAAGTTTTGTTGATATGCTGGGATTTCAACATTGTTTCAATATCCATTGTAATCGAAATACCATTGAAATTCTGTTGATCTCTAGGTATGATTTAAACGTTGTTTCAATGATAATAGAGGGTGCAACATGATGAAGAATCAACATCAGAGTTCGACGTTGATTCAATGATTTTATCGTTGACAGTGGGATGTTGATTTAACATCGTTTCAATTACTATTTGCTATCTGGGTTGGCTGCTCAGCGTGGCCAAAGAGCGCGCTCAGTTTTTCTCCTCAGCAGAGCAAGAACTAATAGTCGAAGTTTGTTCGGAATTTTAATGTTTAATCAAAACGCCAGGGAACACCTCAAAGACTGCAAAAGCTAGAAGAGAGGGCTGGCAAAAAGTAGCAGACAATTTAAATCCGTTAGAAGTGGCCACGTTAGATGTTTTTTTATCATTTATTAGCCTATATTTTTGTCTTTTAATGCACTGTAAAAAGTGAACAGTTGGATCAACTTAAAAAAATTACTTCAATTGGTAGCACCTAAAGAAATGAAGTTTTCTCAACTTAAATTATCACGTTTTTCATGATAAAACATGATAATTTAAGTTGAGAAAACTTCATTTCTTTAGGTGTTACCAATTGAAGTAATTTTTTTAAGTTGATCCAACTATTCACTTTTTACAGTGTAATTGCATAATTACTTTGTTCATTGTAATGTCAGAGTCACCACACTAGAACATGGGAACTAATAAAAGTGAAGTACAAAAATATTCTACATAATGGTAATTGTTATGCTGCGTTCCAGGCAGGTTTTTGAGCACGTAAATCACGACTTCAAACCACGACTCACGACGTTGTAGCGTTCCAGGCAACCTGTAACCCGTGTTTTTCCAACCTTATACCCGTGAAAGTGCACTGGAACGGCAGTCAAACCCGTGACTTCCCACCCGTGAACTCGTACTAGATCGATGTACTCCCAGTTGGAAAAACACGGGTTACAGGTTGCCTGGAACGCGGCATTAGTTATATTATAGTCTCTTCTATAAAAGGCACTGTTAAATAAATGGTTGTCTGTTTATAAAAGCAACCAAGAAAAAGGCTGAGAAAAAAATAGAAAAGATCTTAGTAGCCTACACTGTAAAATAATTTTTGCTGTTAAATTAAGGCTGTATAGTCATTTCAACTGTTAAATCTTGAGTAATGATGAATTGCTTTGACTTGTGAAAGTGAAAACTGATAAACTTATGTTAATGTAAAAATATTTTGCCATGAGTTATTGATCACATTTTTCCCCAGTGTAGTTCATTGTAATGACATCGTGTTTTCCTCTTTTGTGCACTTTTACTAATACACCAACACTTGTATCTGTTCCCAAGAAAGTGGTGGCTGAAATATGTGCAGTAAGTGGACATTTTCTAACTTTCCAAAGGAAAGAAAGTATAAGACTTTGTAATGTCCATTTGTTTCCATTGCACTGGACAGTGAATAAACCCTCTCAGATAACTGTCATATGGAGGAACTAGCCTACCTGCGAGTGCATAAATAACTTTACTTAATTTATACACAGCAAAATCCCCAGTGTTAAATTAACACTCCTCAGTGTAGGCTACATATGTGTCCACACAGGGTGTTAAAATTAACACTGAAGCAGTGTTGAAGTTAATGAGATAATTAAGTGATTAATTAAGTGATGATTGGCCATTAGTGGTGACACCTGGGGCCCGTTCTTCGTACGTCGCTAACTCAGTTAGCTGGATTTGATCATTGGCGATTTGGCATGATCTTGGATTGTTTGGTTCTTGGACGCTCATCCTGGACTTGCTGTCATAGCAACAGGTGCGCAAACTTAAACCTGCTCGCGAGCAGGCTTATTTCATGTTAACAGGATTAGACTTCGGCTTCATAAGCGGAGCTGATACGGGAAGTCCAGCGCAGCGCGATAGTGCACTTTCTGAGATATATATTTTTTTTCTCGTGACACGTGAGATTGTCGTTTACATTATTAATTTGTTGGAAACGCACATTTATTTTCGACTTGTCGGAGTCGGGCTTTAACTACAGCACAAACTGTTTGCATTGCCCTAAGATTATTTGCGAGTGGCTCTTGATGCTGTTTGCGAATGCACGTTGGAATTACGTTTTCGAGAAACACGACTGGTTGAAGGCTGATAACTATGGAACTTGCGAACATATTGGCTAATGATGCTTTTGGGAAACGCACCCCAGAGTCTACAGAAGTTCTTATTGAGAATTAACAGGTTTAGATGTTGATGTATGGTTGAAAATGATAGTTTGGTTTGTTGTAAGATGTAGCCTAACTGTGTAGGCTATGTTATGGCAAGAAAAGCAAGAGAAAATATGTTTAGATGATATTGTCTTGATGATAAAGATATAGGGCCCTATTTTAACGGTCTGCGCAAGTATCAAGTGCGAAACGCAAGTAACTTTGTGGGCGGGTCTCGGGCGCTGTTGCTATTATACCGGCGGGATAAATGACTCTTGCGCCCGACGCAAATCTAAAATGGGTTGGTCTGAAGTAGCTTCATTATTCATAGGTGTGGTTTTGGGCGTAACGTGAAATAAACCAATCAGAGCGTCATCTCACATTTAAACTAGGTTTTTTCGGTCAGTGGCGGAATTGTTTTCTAAACCTGCAAAATAGCATGAGGGAACGTTTGCGCCGGAACACGCCTCCTCTTTGCGCTGAACTGCCCCCGGGAGCGCAAGTGTATTTCTTATGCCTGGCTCACACTACAGGAGTTTTAAAATCCTAACCGATTTTGAAATCTGGTTGAAGCACACACTTAAGGGCCCATAATCACCAAATAGGCCTAGCGGTCTATTTCACTGATGTCATCCATAATCTAATCTTTCAATAGCTATGTGATTATTTTGTATTAATAATAATAGAAAGCCTGTAATTCTACATGGACCACTTAACATGTTAAACTCCAATGTCTATTAGACTCACTCAGACATCAATAATCTGCATATGAATCTCAAAAATTTTAAATTGTAGTACAAACTCAATAAAATTATCTCTAAATTAACAACTCGGCTGTTTTAAGTATTATGACATTAAAGATAAATTACAGTTAAAATACGGTAGGCTATTTTTATACAGTTGTTCTGCCCATTATCTGGTCATGGTATATAATCTTTTCCATTTTCAGTTTTGCAGTTTGTTATTTTTCTGTAAAAAAGTGTAATTTTACAGGTAATGGTCTGTATTTAATTTTTTTTTACAGAATTTTACCGTTTTGTCATTATACAGTGAAATGCCTGTTATTTTACAGATATTTTCTCTAATTTAAAGGTCCACGATTAAATTTACAGGCCTTGCTTGTATTTCGCTTTTACATCAATTTTACGTTTTTAGGAATTGTCTGTATTTTTACAGAGTTACGTGTAATTTTACATACAATATTAAGTAATATTTAAAAAACTAATTCTGTGAAATTAGAAAACAAAGAAAAGAAGGTATAAGTGCAGAAATCTGGAGCTATTCAACATGTTTTCCTTGAAGATCATTGAGCATGTGGGGGTTAAAGTAAGTTTTTTTTTTAAGGTTAAATAATAGTATTTGAACATACAGTACCCTACATACAGTAGGCCTGTATTGAATTATTATTTATTGTATAGGCTATAGTCTTTTAATCTTGTCTTGTAAATAGATGCTCATTTTGATCATCATTCCATTGACTTATTCTCCCATAATTTCATGAATATTTTATTTCTCTTATGAATATTTTTCCAAATCTCCAATGCTGCACATTCAGGGCTGTGTGTGTGCGTGCGTGCGTGTGTGTTTGTGTGTGTGTGTGTGTGTGTGTGTGTGTGTAGGGGCGTCGGACTGGGGGTAAAACCAGTACTGATTACCAGGGCCCCAAGGGGAGAGAGGGCCCTTGAAAAGTCTGGAATATATTTTATTTGGCCCATCAGGACTGCATATGCAGGGCCCGGGATCTTGTACTACGCCCCTGTGTGTGTGTGTGTGCGCGCACAATTGATTGTAAAATTGCTATTATTAAGTACTTAATTAGAGATTGGTCAAAGTTGTGAAAAGTGTAATATACTGTTAAAACTGTAAATATACAAACTTTGTGTTTAAATTTATGTTCTTATTGCATTTTTATACATAACTTCATAGTTATTTTACACAGAAAAACTATATATTAAAAGAAAATTAATGTAGATAGACAGCATTATTATAAAATAACTTTATAAAACCCTACATTTAGTTTAACCTCCGGTTTAACCTTAAAGTTAAATGTTATTTGACATCATTTATCAGTTTTTCCACGGTTTAATAAGCCATTATCAACAGTAATATACTGTATAATTTAATTAATTTTGACTGTAAAGTCAATTCTGTATTTCTATGGTTTTTGCATGTAATTTTGTGAAATGGTTATTTGCTGTAATTTAATGGAATCTGTCTGGAAACTTTGCTGCCAGACTTTTACCGTTTTTTTTACGGGATTTTTTTTTTTACTGGGCACTTGAATCAAAGACCACTGCTGATATACAACAGATGTTTTATTCTTTTGTAGTTAGAGAGGAGCTGCAATTTGTTTGTGGTTGTAGCAGCGAGATATTTGTTTACTGCGCGATAAAATTTCAGGAATGTAATATCCTATGTGCATACCCAAGCAAGTTGTTTGGGCTTGTCTGATAGCAGTATCTTCAGGCTAACGTAAACCGGAAGTTCGTTACTGGCTTGTTCTACGTTGCCATAGCAATCATGGGAAAGGTCAGAGTTCTGGAAAGTTGTGAATATCTAGAAGACCCGCTGCAGGTCAGTGAATGTTATAACAGCAACGGGCAGAGAGTTGTGCATGAGACGAGGACCGCGAGTGAGTGAGTATTATAATCAAATGTTTTATTAAATTCAGATAACATCGTAAATAATGATTTTCTCAGGCTTAAAATTCATACAGATTTCCATTTATATGGCATTAAATTTCATCCTAGGTGGTATTAAAAATGTCTTAAATTTAACTTGGAGAATCCTGGGGGTACCCTGCCAGATGATTTTGCCGTTTTCTCCTCTGCCTCTTTTTATTTGATTGCTTTGCCATCCTGCTGTCTTAACACTAATAAAGATGGACTGGTTAATGTTGAAATGTAAAATATGATGGTATCTAAACACAAAACAATTTAGTTGTGATCAAATGCTATGTAACTACTGTGTGTCCTAACCTAGAAGAGGTGTCCAGAGTCTTTGCGCCATATAGCTGACCTGCAGCCAAAAAGAGGCCAGCATCTCCGTGGTCAATCAAACCATCTAGTACCACCTCATATCGAAGCTCTCACTGTCATGATAGAATACTGGAAGCAGTTGCAGGTAAAAAAGGTGTTTATTTACGAACAGCAAGCTCAAAGGAAATAACACTCAAAAGTCAATGCTGAACGATCTCTCGGGGACAGGCGATCCGATGCTCTCAGGAACAGGCAAACAGACGCTCTCAGGGGGCAGACAATCAGGCTCACTCTCGCAGGGACTTCGATGGTCACGTGATGAAGTGCGCTGATGCGGTGAATACGAAGATCCCCAGTGCTCGGTGCTCGTGGGCGGTGAAACAGAGAAGACGCGATCCTCAGGAAGAACAAGATCCGGATGAGACGGCACAACACACACAGGACGGCAAACAACGGATGGACGCTGGAATGGAGAGATGAGTGAGTATAAATGGAGAGCGGGAATTGAAAGCAGCTGGAGCGGGGAGTGAGTGTGATGATTATCAGCTGGAGCACTGAACAATCACGCGAGCGGGACAACGCCCACTCACGCACACTCACAGACATGAAAACAAACAATGACACGAGACACAGAGGAAACAGTGCATAACTCAACCGTGACAGTACCCCCTCTCCTAGGAATGCCTCACGGCATTCCCAGGCCTCCTTACCTGTCGATTGTAATCATCGATAAGGGAGTGATCCAGGATGTCACGAGCAGGAACCCAACTTCTCTCCTCCGGACCATAACCTTCCCAATCCACCAAGTACTGAAATCCGCGTCCCCTCCGCCTTGAATCCAGGATGCGACGAACCGAATAAGATGGTTCCCCGTCTACGAGTCGCGGCGGTGGGGGAACCGGGACTGGCGGATTAATACGTGCAAAAAACACAGGCTTTATCTTAGAGACGTGGAAGACCGGATAAATTCTCCTGTACGCCAGAGGAAGGTTGAGGCGGACTGCCACCGGACTAACGATCTTGGTGACAGAAAACGGGCCAATAAATTTAGGAGCTAATTTATTCGATACGGAGCGGAGAGGAATGTTCTTGGTAGAAAGCCACACTTTGGAACCGACGACGTATACGGGAGGCCTGGACCGGTGGCGATCGGCTTTGGCCTTGGTGCGCTCCCACACTTGGAGGAGTGTCTCCCGGGCTCTCGTCCAAGTACGGTGACACCTCTGGATGAAGGCGTGGGCGGAGGAGACCGCGACTTCGGATTCCGTACTAGGAAAAACAGGTGGTTGGTACCCTACACTACACTGGAACGGAGACAGGCCCGTGGATGACACTGGCAACGTATTGTGGGCGTACTCCACCATAGAAAGTTGTTGACTCCAGGAGGAAGGATTCCTGGAGACCAAACATCGTAGTGTTCTTTCCAAATCTTGGTTGGCTCTCTCAGTTTGACCATTGCTCTGGGGATGGAACCCAGAGGACAGACTGACCGTCGCCCCCAGCAATCTACAAAACTCTCGCCAGAATTTGGACACAAATTGGGGTCCCCTGTCGGAAACCACGTCTGTCGGGAGGCCATGTAACCGAAAGATGTGGTTTACGACTGCCACCGCTGACTCCTTGGCTGAAGGCAATTTGGGCAAGGGAATAAAGTGGGCCGCCTTCGAGAACCGGTCCACCACGGTCAAAACTACCGTGTTACCCTGGGAGGGTGGGAGGGCGGTTATAAAATCTAGAGCGATGTGGGACCAGGGTCTCGAAGGCACCGACAGCGGTTGAAGTAACCCATCTGGGGGTCGATTGGATGACTTACCAGTGGCACAACTTGAGCAAGCCAAAACAAAATTGTGAACATCACGAGCCATAAGTGGCCACCAGAATCGCTGCTTAACTAAAAAGATAGTACGACTCACCCCTGGATGACAGGCTAGATTAGAGCAATGACCCCACTGGATAACGTCTGATCGTAATCCCTCCGGCACAAATAAGCGGTTAGGTGGGCACCGGATCGGAGGCGTTACCCCTTCCAAGGCCCTCTTGACCCTCGATTCGACCTCCCATGTGAGCGAAGAGATAATTAGGGTCTCTGGAAAAATGCGCTCGGGAGTAGGTTCGTGTTCGGGACGATCAAAAATACGCGACAAAGAATCGGGTTTGATGTTTTTGGACCCTGGACGATAAGAAAGAGTAAAATCGAAACGACCGAAAAAAAGTGCCCACCGAGCCTGCCTGGAGTTCAATCTTTTGGCGGTTCTAATATATTCCAGATTCTTGTGGTCTGTCCAGACGATGAAGGGTACCCCTGATCCCTCCAACCAGTGGCGCCATTCCTCCAACGCTAACTTGACTGCCAACAACTCTCGGTTACCAATGTCATAATTTCGTTCGGCAGGAGATAGACGATGTGACAAAAACGCGCAGGGATGCATCTTGTCGTCTGAAGGAGAGCGTTGTGAAAGAACTGCGCCTACCCCCACCTCTGACGCATCGACCTCAACCACAAACTGACGTGCCGAATCAGGGGCAATTAAGATGGGAGCTGAAACAAAGCGGCTCTTGAGTTTGGCAAACGCAGCCTCAGCTGCGTCTGACCACCTGAACGTAGTTTTGGGTGAGGTCAAGGCGGTCAGAGGTGCGGCTAGTTGGCCGAAGTTGCGAATAAATCGCCGATAGAAATTGGCGAATCCCAAAAACCGCTGCAGGGCCTTGCGGGAATCTGGGATTGGCCACTCTACCACAGCCTTAACTTTGTCAGGATCCATACGCATACCTTCAGCCGACACGATGTGTCCCAGAAAAGGAACCGACTGTGCATGGAAAACGCATTTCTCCGCCTTGACAAAAAGCCCATTCTCTAGCAACCTTTGAAGCACTCGTCGGACATGTTGCACATGCTCCTGGAGAGACGAAGAAAAAATCAATATGTCATCCAGGTAAACATATATGAACTGATCGATCATGTCTCGCAACACATCATTGACGAGCGCCTGGAAGACTGCGGGACTATTGGACAGGCCAAACGGCATAACCAAATATTCAAAGTGCCCCCTAGAGGTGTTAAAAGCAGTCTTCCATTCATCCCCCTTCCTGATGCGGACCAAATGATAAGCGTTACGTAAGTCCAATTTTGTGAAGAGTGAGGCTCCCTGCAACCTCTCGAAGGCTGAAGACATCAACGGCAAAGGATAAGTGTTCTTCACCATGATGTTATTCAACCCTCGGTAATCAATGCAAGGTCGCAGAGAACCGTCCTTCTTCCCCACAAAAAAGAACCCCGCCCCCGCAGGAGAAGAGGAAGGTCAGATGAACCCGGTTGCTAGAGAATCAGAAATATATTTCTCCATAGCCTCTCTCTCAGGAACCGAGAGTGAATAAATCTTGCCTTTAGGCGGAGACTTACCTGGCAGTAAATCTATTGCACAGTCATAGGGACGATGCGGAGGGAGAGAAGCAGCCCTTGACTTACTGAACACTTCCCTCAGGTCCTGGTACTCTACGGGCACGTTTGACAAATCCACTGCTTCCTCCTGCAACACAGGGACAGAAACAACAGAACAAGCAGACACTAGACACGAATTATGACACTCAGTGCTCCAAGCCGATATGGTTCTCTGTTTCCAGTCAATACGGGGGTTATGCAAACTTAACCAGGGGTGTCCTAAAACGATGGGTGTGAGGTGGGAGTCCATGATGTAAAATGAAATGGTCTCAGCGTGATTTCCAGATGTGATGAGTGTGAGGCTCTCGGTGACTTGAGAGATGGCCGGTAGTGTTTGTCCGTTTAATGCATTTACAGTGATGGTCTGAGGGAGTGTTCGGAGGGGAATTTGAAACTGTAAAGCAAAACTGTGATCCATAAAGTTACCTTCAGCTCCCGAGTCGACAAGTGCCTTGCAGTGGTGATCTTGAGTTGACCATCTCAGTCTTACCGGGAGGATGGTGGAAGTGGATGAGGTCTTTTCTGCGGAGATCCCACCCGATAGTAGCCTCATACTTACTATCGGGCTGGGCCTTTTACTGGACAACAATGAGCGAAATGTCCGGCGCCACCACAGTATAGACAAAGGCCCTGGGATCTCCGCCTTTCTCTCTCCTCCCGGGAAAGCCGAGCTCGCCCTACCTGCATGGGCTCGGGATCGTGGGGACCGAACGCGTCCATGCCGCTGGACCGCTGGTGTTCCACGCTGCCGCGGACTCTGGTGGGTGACGTTCGACGACCGATCCGAGATAGACGAGCGTCCACCCTCAAGGCCAGATCAATAAGCGCGTTTAGTGATGAGGGCAGGTCCAGGGCGTAGATCTCCCTTTGGACGCGTTCGGCCAGCCCATGCAGGAATAAATCCCACTGCGCCTCCTCGTTCCAGCGACACTCGGCCGCCAGGGTCTTGAACTCAATGGAATAGTCCGAGACGGATCGATCTCCCTGGCGTAGCTCTGCCAGAACCCTGGCAGCCTCTCTTCCCGCGACGGCACGATCAAAGACCCTCCTCATTTCCGTCGCGAGCGCCTGGAACGAGGAGCAGCACTGGTCTTGATTTTCCCACACGGCAGTTCCCCAAAGCGCCGCTCTCCCAGTCAGTAGCGTCAATACGAACGCCACTTTCGACTCCTCTCTCTCGAAGGTCCTCGGCTGTAGGGCGAAATGCATGCTGCAACGTGTTAGAAATGGACGACAGAAGTTGGGCTCACCGGAGTATGACTCAGGAGTAGGGAGTCTGGGCTCCGACTGGGAGAGAGGCACAGCTGGTATGGGGGGAACTGCCAGTGCGTCTGGTGGTGCTGGCGCAGTGGGAGGTTGAAGCTGATGGAATCGCTGGGTGAGCTCGGACACCTGCGAGGCAAGAGCCTGAATAGCTCGTCCTGTCTCCCCCTGGCTGCGTTCCTGTGCATCCATACGGCCGATGCATACTCGAATAAACTCCTCCAACGATGCTGAAGATCCACCTGCTGCTCCCATGTCTTGGTCCATCCGTTCTGTCATGATAGAATACTGGAAGCAGTTGCAGGTAAAAAAGGTGTTTATTTACGAACAGCAAGCTCAAAGGAAATAACACTCAAAAGTCAATGCTGAACGATCTCTCGGGGACAGGCGATCCGATGCTCTCAGGAACAGGCAAACAGACGCTCTCAGGGGGCAGACAATCAGGCTCACTCTCGCAGGGACTTCGATGGTCACGTGATGAAGTGCGCTGATGCGGTGAATACGAAGATCCCCAGTGCTCGGTGCTCGTGGGCGGTGAAACAGAGAAGACGCGATCCTCAGGAAGAACAAGATCCGGATGAGACGGCACAACACACACAGGACGGCAAACAACGGATGGACGCTGGAATGGAGAGATGAGTGAGTATAAATGGAGAGCGGGAATTGAAAGCAGCTGGAGCGGGGAGTGAGTGTGATGATTATCAGCTGGAGCACTGAACAATCACGCGAGCGGGACAACGCCCACTCACGCACACTCACAGACATGAAAACAAACAATGACACGAGACACAGAGGAAACAGTGCATAACTCAACCGTGACACTCACATCGCGGGACGCAGTGTCCATAACCAGAGGTATGTAAAAAGCCAAGAATTGATTTTGTGTAGAGCAAGACACACATGCCAGCCACTGTGCTACTTCCATACATTTTGTTTTTCAAAAAGCCTATGACATTGAACAAACATTGAACAGAGAAAGCTGCTTATAGTCATCACAGTTACAGTGTTCAAGCTCTTCAAAAAACTTTGGACTGAATCAGTGCTATAGAAATGCTGTTCAAACATAGACCGATATGTTCAAACATAGACCGATATGTTCACGATAAGCAGTTTCCACTGTAACTTGCGTTACATACAATGTATGATGTGTCTGTCTGCAAAAAATCTGTCAAACAAAAAATGTAGGCTATAGAACATAGACGTAAATAAGGACTGCTGCTTTGAATTTATGACAATGTGTCCTTGTTATAAATTACTCTACAATCAATTGTGGACAGTTAACAGCTTTTTCTTCCAACAGAATCAAGAGGCTGTGGCGAGATGTTTACACCTGTGTGTTGGATGCTTTCCATTCCATCTTCTCTTGTTTGGAAAGCATGGGTTTGCTACATCCAGACAACGAGGTCCACCTGTATGCTCTCCACTGGGTCTTCATACCTGTGATCCAGTCCCATCTCGACTTCTTTGTCCAGGGATGGAACAACCACAGCATCCGAACTGCCAGGAATATGTCTCCCCAGCAAATGTGGCATGTGTTCAGGAACAGTGAAGATCTCATGCAGGTAGTGATTTTAACAGGGAAAAGCCTCTGCTACACATCCACCAATGTGTCCCTGAGGAAGACAATTGTCTCCTAGTTGCTCCAGACGCATGCGACCTCTGACATATATAACAATTGTAAGTCGCTTTGGATAAAATTGTCAGCTAAATTAATGTAATGTAATGAAAAAGAAAATGCTCTTACATTAAACATAAATAATTCACTTAATACAGTACTGACAATGATGTCTTCCAGTGACAACAGAAAAGTCATTGTTCAGTAGCAGTACTCTAAATTATTTAAATACAGACAAAAGTGTAGACTAGTGTAGCATATACTCAGATTGTTGAATTATTGTTGGCACAGTCTATTACCAATCATTTCTTGGTCTGAATATGACATTTCAATCAGTTCAGTTCAGTTATTGCAACTAGCATTTTGTCCTGTCAGGTTACAGGTGAATACATATATTAAAAAAATAATGTAACATACAGTATAGGACATACAATACCTAACAGTATAATATACAGCACTTTATCATTTATTAAGGAAATTTGACTCTAGTAAATGCTGAATGAGCGGACTATGCTGAATAAAATGTTATACTAACGTATTGACTCCTTCCCCCACTCCTGTCTTTTAAGATTAGTCTGTTAAACCTGCTTTATAAAACAGGGCCCTGGTGAGTCAGACTACTGTAGATGTGTTCTTTACCTTAACTGAAATAGCCTTCTTTGTCTGAGACAGAGACAAGACCAAGTAAAAATGCAGTCCAAAAAAGACTGAGACCATCAAAATTGGTGTAATAATCCGGACGGAGTATACAACTGTTGTGGAAAATTTTGATTTTCATTGATTCTTAGTAGATGTTATAAAGACTTCTGTTATAAAAACATCTACTAAGAAAAGAGATGTAATATGGTTTTATAATTTGGGATAAAAGAACAGAGGGAAACTTCTTGTATGTTTACAGAGATACAAGAGGTACAGAGGTACTAATCATCGGTACTGTACATCAGAGTATCAATCATCGGTACTGTACATCAGAGAGAGTACAGAGGTACTAATCATCGGTTCAAAAAACCGCCCACAAAACCTCTCACAATACAACTTTAACATAGTAGGATGTCCTGTTAATTTATCCTCTACAGTAAAAGACCTGGGTGTTATATTAGACTGCAACCTGTCTTTTGAAAATCATATTTCATATGTTACAAGAACAGCCTTTTTCCACCTTAGAAACATTGCTAAGCTACGTAACATGCTATCAGTTTCTGATGCAGAAAAGTTAGTTCATGCATTCATGACCTCGAGACTAGATTACTGTAATGTTTTATTAGCTGGTTGTCCTGCAACTTCAATAAACAAGATACAGTTAGTCCAAAATGCCGCCGCTAGAGTTCTAACTAGATCAAGAAAATATGATCATATAACACAGATTTTAACATCACTACATTGGTTACCTATAAAGTTCCGTATTAATTACAAGGTATTGCTACTGACATATAAAGCCCTAAACGGCTTAGCTCCAGTTTATTTAACAGATCTTCTATCGCCCTATAATCCATCGTGCTCTTTAAGGTCACTAAATTCGAGGCTTTTGGTCATACCTAGGATATCCAGATCCACCAAAGGAGGGAGAGCATTTTCACATTTAGCTCCAAAACTCTGGAATAGTCTTCCTGATACTGTTCGTTGCTCAGACTCGCTCTCCCAGTTTAAAACTAGATTAAAGACGCATCTCTTCAGCCAGGCATTCATATAATATTTTTAATCTTACAGTTAAATCCGACCTCTAGTTCATAAACGCCAGAGGAGAACTGGCCCCCGACTGAGCCCGGGTTCTCCCAAGGTTTTTTTTTTTTCTCCATCAGGTCACCTGATGGAGTTTTTCGGTTCCTTGCCACTGTTGCCTTTGGCTTGCTCAGTTGGGGATATTTAATTTAATTAATCAATCAACGATACTATTGATCAGCATTACCAAACGTGGACGTTCCACTAGAAACAAACATTGATGTATTGTTTTAATTTAATACTGTGAAGCTGCTTTGATACAACCTATGTTGTGAAAAGCGCTATATAAATAAACTTGACTTGACTTGTTTAGACACCTGAAGTGGAGTACTGAGACAATGGGAACAGCTGACCTTTGAGGTCAGAAGTCATTTAAATTCGGGGATTCTAAAGGTCAGCTAGCGATAAATCGAAGCAAGCAGCAAGTGGGTCCTTGGATTGGGCCTATTCTGGCTTGTGGAATGTGGGACGGAAAGGAGCCCTTATTGGCGTTAAGACCTTGAAAAGAGTATAAAGTGTGCTCAGCTCTTCCTATCTGGGTCTCACTCACTCCACAGGGTAAATGCTGTGTGGCGACTGGGCCTATTCTTGCAAGAATAAATACTTCTCTTTTTATAAATTTGACTGAGTGTCTCTTACGCAGTGATGATGTTTAATGTGATTTTTTTTTTTTTTTTTTTTTGCCAGAACACAACATTAGCTGCGGTTGCTCGGAAATGTCTGCAATCTCGGTAACAATGTCAACAATAATGTTTTCCCTGTTGAAAAAAATATTACATTAGAGAATGTTCCTGTAGTTGAATGATTCTTAAGTTGTCACTGGAATGCATTGTTGCAACTCATAAGCTTGCATTTACGCTCTGATTCTTGGCTTTTATTTGGATTTTGTACCGTTTACTTTTTAAAATAGCCATTTTGCTCATCAACAGGTCAGTGAAGAATATGGGACTGACTGGAGAGGACCAAGTGCAGCAGGGGTGGACACTCATCTTGACATTCCAGAGGTTGAGCTTCCAAGGCAGCTTACTGAAGCAGACTTTGCCCTTCTACCTCAACCAAGCACAGAGCAACGTGACTACGGTGTTCAACTTTATTGTGAAACTGTGGATGTATTGTCTAGATTATTGTAAGGAGAACCAGAGCTTGTCCAAGATACAGCACAACTACAGTAATTCAGCCCCACTAACAGACCAGAAGACTTTGTCTTTGACAAACTACCCTTCTCCTCGTAGTCCTCTCCTGACAATATGCATATATACTCACAAAGGACAAGACACAGACCATTATTAATAAAAAGGGAAGTCCTTAATGTGAGCATGACTGAGATTCAGGACCAGCTCAAGCTTAGATGATGGCAGCAGATGAGTGAAGGAACTGGTGGTACATCCTCCCCAACAGTGACAGCATTCAGGAGAAGGACATGACACAACGGCACTAAGCTGAGACATGAGCTCCTGTAAGCCAGTCAGACAATGGCTCAGAGAGGGCCCTGACAAACCTGTCAATGTTTTTAATGTGTTATTTTATTCTGTATGCAGATCAGTCGATGTGACTTGTTTTGGGTAGATAAGATTACTACTTTTGTTTCCTCTTCTTCCTGTGATTCCTTTCTAGTTATGTTTTCATATTCTGCAACATTTTATTCATGCCGTTGTTTTAACTTCCCTTTCGGCTTCTGCTGCTTGCATAGCACTTTCATAAGATTGTACACTTAAAGGCGTCTGTGGGTAGCCATGGCGCAGAACCAGCAGAACCACCTGTTTAAGCAGAAGCTGTAATACAGGGTTCACCAATCTCGGTCCTGGAGGGCCGCTGTCCTGCAGAGTTTAGCTCCAACCCCAATTAAACACACCTGAACCAGCTAATCAAGGTCTCACTAGGCATACTAGAAACTTTCAAACAGGTGTGTTGGAGCTGGTTGGAGCTAAACTCTGCAGGGACAGCGGCCCTCCAGGACCGAGATTGGTGAACCCTGCTGTAATAGATAGCACACAGGTATAGTCATAATGAAACTGCTTGTCTCTTGCCACAGCTTTCACAGGATCACTGTGTACTGTTACAGTAGATCTGTAGATTTCAAATGAGATTAATTTACTGTAACATGCCTGTATTTTGCTTTACTACACACTACTTGTATTATGCAACAAAAAAGAAAGATAATAAAGTGTTAGTTACTAGTCAAGATATTTCAGGCACCACAACAACAATTACAGGGAGAGCAGAAAAGTACAGAAGGGAATTGCAAGATATAACAAACAAAATAAAACCATGTAATTATAGGTCATATATAAAAAAAAAAACTACAATACTTGAGAATGAAGTGTCAATGTGTCTGAGTGAGTGAAAAGGTGGTGTCTAGTGGTGTCTATTGATCCAGTTTTTACAGAATGAGCCGTAGCTTGGCTGTGACCGAGTGAGCACTTCTGGAAACACTGCAGCAAATCTCTGACCCAAAGCTGTGACACCAAGTGGTCCTTCCTGTCCAGGTGAAACATCTCTATCTGCAAGAAGGATGACAAGTCAGTGGGTGGGTTAGAGTCCCCTAGTTCCTTCGCCCTGTTTGACTTCAGGTGAGTAACACAACACTGAACTACAGTGTTAGCTGTGATGGTTAAACCTTTCCACATAAGACAATGTTATGTTAGTGACCCAATACTGCAGACTGCAAGTGACAGAATATCAGCTGGAAGCAGCAAAGTCACCACAAAAACATGTTAAGACGATTTCAGAGCATAATATAGCAATATATTGCGGTCCTTTTTGCACTGCACAAAAAAACCTGCTTAACGTTACATCTTACAGCAGGGGTGTCAAACTCAGTTCCTGGAGGGCCACAGCCCTGCAGAGTTTAGCTTCTACCCTAATTAAACACACCTGATCAGCTAATCAAGTCCTTCAGGCTTATTTGAAAACTGCAGGTGTGTGTGTGTGTGTGTGTGTGTGTTGAAGCAGGGTTGGAACAAAACTGTGTAGGGCTGTGGCCCTCCAGGAACTGAGTTTGACACCTGTGTCTTACAGCAACCATCGTGACATCGTCACTGGCCTTCATGCTGCCTTACTGTTTCCTAACCTTGTTTTTTCTGATGCATTGCGTTAAAAAAATATACAATAGGCTATAGGCTATAGCAAAAAAAAAAAAAAAAAAAAAACAGAAACAAGCACATTTACTGGCAATGTGAAAGGAGTGTATCTACTACTGTCAGTGGGGTTAACCATAGTTAAAAAAAAAAAAAAAACGCGTATAACAATAGCCTACTAAAGCATGTTAGCAATATCAGCTAATATAACTAGTAGCTAATGTTAGCATCTTACCTGCTGCTTTCTCGTCATCAGACCGATAGCACTCCTTTCACTGGTGACTTTGTGTGTGAGGCCACATAAATGTTACAACGCTGTCATTAAGTTGAAGTTATCACATTATAAAGTACAGTCCTCGCTCCAGCCCTGTTCACTCGCTCTGTTTGGTTTCATTACAGTGCTCCTTAGCACTGGGAGCTCCCTCTGCTGTCCATAAGGTGCCTCTGCGCACCAGCCATTTCAAACCCAGCCTCCAGTATTTGGGCCACGCCTCCTTATTTGCATACACTCCTCAATCCTCAAATGCCCAATCCTAAATCCCCAAATTCCCAATCCTAAATCCCCAAATAACCAATCCTAAATCCTAAATGACTAAATGATTAAATGCCCAGTCCTAAATGCAAATTCCCAATCCTAAATCCCTAAATGCCCAATCCTAAATGGCTAAATGACCAAATGCCCAATCCTAAATACAAAATGCCCTAATACCAAATGCCCAATCCTAAATACAAAATGCCCTATCCTTAATACCAAATGCCCAATCCTAAATACCAAATACCCAATCCTTAAATACCAAATTCATTTTCGACTTTTAGTTTTCAATCTGACCGAATAATCCCTCCATAGTTTTCTAGCTGGGAGTATGCATTCACGTTATCGCCCCCTCTCTGTATGTCAGAAGCCCCCTCATCAGCGCTCGGCTGGCACTGGCTCTCTGGCTATATAGTCAACCACCCCATAAAAATAAAAACGCTGAAGAATCAATTTTTTTGTGTGTAGTGATTTGTTTGTGAGGGTTGAGGGATTGTTAAATGTAATTTACATTTAAAAAAATCAATGAATAAAACTATGAAACACCCTGCAACATACCATACATAATACTCATTAGTAATGTCTTTACTCTCAAATTGTTCTGTCTCTTTAAAAAATAACCATACAATGGTTAATATAATTTTTATATGCATGCACATATGTTTTTGTTCGATTCTGGGGAACAATCTTGTGCCTCACAGCACACATGCCTACTTTCCTTTAATTCTCCTTCTCGATGAGTTGAAGAAAGGACATCTGCTCTATACCCGCAACCAACGCCTCTGAATAGTAGGCTATAGATCACACTTACCATCAGCGATCATCAGTACTGACATCAAAACCCAGTTCGGTAGATGCATCTTCAAATGTGCAAAATTAAACCAAATGTGGATACTCATCTGTCGGCTAATTATAAATAGCGGATATTACTGCTAACGGACGCTGAGGTTTGTGAAATGCTGCAGACTCAACACTTCCTTTCACTTTCATTTTTACTTTCACTATTAAATTGCCGCAGGGGCGGGTTCGAGGCGGAGGATTATTGACGAAATGTAGGCATATTAGTCATATCACACTAAAACGGATCAATCCGAGAGAAAATAATCAAATCATTATAGACGTTTCCAGGGCTGTACTGGCTGAGATTCACTGGGAGACTCTAGTTTAAATATATATATTTATTTTTGTGGATGTTGTTTTTTTTTTTTTTTTTTTTTTTTTTAAAGATTTTTATTGAAAACTAGCAAATGATTTGGATAAGTGACCTCTCAGTTTAATGCTGTGAGAAACAACAATCATCCAGTTTTCCAGTTTTAAGGGAAAGGGAATGTGCATTCTACCAAATCTAATTTGTTTGTGGTTTAAACAAAAAGCAGTTGTTTGCACTTTAATGCAGTCATTTGACAATTAATACAGACATGTTGGTCTGCTTCATCAATGCAGAAATGTTTTCTGAAAACACCTACAATTGCTGAAAAAGAAACATTTTAAAGGATTAATTCACTTCTGAATTAAAATTTCCTGATAATTTACTCACCCACCCCACATCATCCAAGATATTCATGTCTTTCTTTTCTCAAACATTAATGTTTTTGAGGAAAACATTCCAGGAACAGATAACGTGGTCCTCAACCTTTTTGCCCCCAAGGCCCCCCTATAAGGAAATATTCCAGGGCCCACACAAGACTCTTGTGGTTCTACACCATCTGACAAAAATGCTGTATGGCAGGGGTCGGCAAGTAACTTTGGCCGAGGGCCAATATTTTTTTTAGCCAGTAGGTGGCGGGCCAGCTACACAGAGTAGGCCTATGGATACAAATTAAATACTCTTATATAGGCCTATAATCGCAGAATATGATGGGTCCGTCACTGTCCGTGGATCATTCGTTCAATCGTTTTTTCAAATTAAAACCAAAAATAAAAAGATGAAAAACTACTTGTTTTTCCATTATTTATTTCCTGAACTAAAATGAAAAAACAAATAACGACGGGTTTTCTGATTGTACTCAGATCAAAAATAGAAAAAATTTATTACTGGATTAGACTAATTTTAATTTTTATTTTTTATTTTGAATTTAACACCTTAAGCATATATCAAGGAAATAATTTAAAACAGATCAAGTACTATTGTGGTAACAGATTACAGCCATTTTAATAAAGGTGTGAATCATGCCTCATTCGCTTACAGTCCGACTTTGGAACTTTATTCCTTTTTTATTATTATTATTTATTCGGGACACACACATACACACCTAAGGTTTAAGGAGGTCTGTCAATATAAATATTACGCTATTTTAACATTGTAGGCCTACTGTCAGCAGAGAAAAAAATGCCAAAGAAAAAAATTATGAAATATAAATAACATAAATTAAATAGGACAAAAGCAGCCTATCACTCAAATTTCTAAGCAACCTAAACGAAAATCATATTGCACTACTGACAAATGAAGTAGGCTATTTTCTGCCGAACTATTTCAAACATCCTTGCAAAAAAAGAATGTTGTTGGCTGACAATGGTTTCAGTACCAAACAGCTCCTCAGAGCTAGGTGTAGCCTACAGGTGGTCAGAATTAAGTGCGGATACGCTGTCAAAAGGTGTTGGAATGGGCTATTGTCAGTCAGACCGCCCGCTCCGTCCAAAGTACACCAGAGTTCTGACCGCTACAGTCTTTTGACGCGCGAATGGACACAAAGTGGTCAAGCGTAACTAGACGTGGCAGGCGCGAATTTGACGCGCTATTCGCGTCCGGTTTGAACGTACAGTTATACTTTAAAATGTAATCCCGCGCCGCATGATTCCCTATGTGTGTTTCACACAGTATGCGGCGGTGAAATCGCCGCGCGACTACGGCTTTTCTCAAGTATTGGAAGAGTTTTGTGCAGCATTTAGGACTTCCATAATAATCCGGCGGGCCAGAAAATATTGCTGGCGGGCCAGTTTTGGCCCGCGGGCCGCCAGTTGCCGTTCCCTGCTGTATGGCATCTTTAAAGATCCCAGTCAAAATACGTATTTGAAATATAAAATGCTATTTTGTATTTTAAAGCCTTTGGGGAAAAAATCAAATGTAATTTGTATTTAAATACATTTAAGAGGAGTACTTTTGTATTTTCAAAATACATAAAATACTTTTTGCCAGTCAACCTCTTTCTCGGTGTGATTTTGTGCTTCAACTAGTTCAGTTGAGTGGGAAACTGAGTCCATGATGTGTTTAGTGTCAGTGGTAAGACAGAAAGTTACTGTAAAAAACCCTTGAAAAGTCTAACAGTGTGAAATAGTAATAGTCAAAATGCAGTTTCCCAGTTTATTAATTTAACATTAATACAAATATTATATACATGTTTTTACCTCATAAGAAATAATGGATGGATGTTGCAATAAAAAGACGAGACAAAAAATACAGACTGTTCAAACTAACAGTAAATAAAGACTTTTTCAGCTTGTTCTTCACACAAAACTATGACATCTGAATGCATTCATCATTCACATACAAAATCCCACATGTTTTGACCATCATTAGAGATTATGGTAGAATTTCGAGTTATAAATTAATCAAATTTTATGATCTTTAGAGTCATTATTGTGGAGGAGAGCGGCTGATCTGCATGTGCTTGTCGCCTCTCCGTTTGGACTCATTCTGGGCTGGAAACTTTATTTAAATGAATTATGTATTTATTTAACTGCTGTGGGAATCACTGTTTCTCTTCATCACATGGATCTATCACTACATGAACACAGAGCTGAGGAAACACTGGCCTGAACACTATAACACTGCTCTCTGATCAGACAAAACACTGAAGAAAACGCATCTGATCTGGAAGAAATATTTAATAATTCAAACATAGTAGAAATACAAACTCTTTAAACTCCAGTGCTGCAATCATGATGATAATATTATGTGTCTGTTACTCTGCTGAATTTATCTGAATGTAAATAACAGTATATGTGTCATAATGCTTTTATAATGTAGATATTGTCATAAAGAAGGATCTGATCCGCCATCTGAAGGTTTAAATATTCAGTCTCAGTGTTTCTGATTTATTTACACTGTTGAACTTTGCTTACAGCTAAAATCAGCATCACATACAAAGCAAAAGTTTTATAACACAATAAAAACACTCTGCATATATTTACAAAACCAAGAAAAAAGTACAAAACTATATTAACAATGAATAACGGCACTACACTGAACTCAGCTCGATCACATGATCAAACCGTCAGTGTCATTTTTGTATTTGATGCTTTTCACAATCCATGTGGTTTCAAACAGCTTTAAATTGTGCCTTAACGTGTTGGATATAAATCTGGAATAATCCTTGTTCTCATGTTTGTGACCGCACTGAATCCGGCTGAGTTTGCTCCTAAACTCAAGGATTCTCTAACATCTCTGTTTCTTCTGGGTTCTGGTTCTGGTTCTGCTGAGATCTCTTGACTCGTCTAGATCTCACTGAATCCTGTGTTTAGAGCAAGACACGTCATTTAAACACTATCACATCCTCATACTTTTGGAGAGTTGTGAATTATGAAGTTAAAAGTCTCCTGATGTTACGGGTCAAATATAAGTAAATAAATGATACTAACCTGACAAGACTTCAGACAGCTTGCGATCTCTGTGAAGTCAGAACAGAGAGAGAAAAGACATCAGTGGATCTGTTTCAATCTGATCATTCTCACTTCAAATTATATGAAATTACTACTCATTTACATAGACCTTTAAAAAAGACATCATTTTAATAACTGCTTTTACTTAATATTGATTTTAATAGTGACTCTGAGTGGTTTAAGACACTGTAAAAAAGTTCAACCCACTTCAAATTTAAAAATAGATCCTGACAAACTGCAGTCCAATCAATCTAATCAGACCAGAGAGCCGACAAACACACAGATTCAACACTTAACACACACCCCATTATTGTCCCAGACAGCAACATAGTGTCGGCCCAGATCCGGTACATGTGGATTCAACACACACCAGACGTGAGCCGGATCTGGGCCGACACTATGATGGTGCCGAGTGCAAAGCTCTGAATAATCACCATTTCACTCATGTGTTTATTACAGAACGAGCTCTACACACTCGGCCGCGTCTCACAGGTCATGTGATAATCTGGTGTTGGTTCAGTGTTTGTGAGGTAGTGATGTCATCAAGTGCTGTTCTCTCTGTAACCGTCATTCATCTTCACTATGAGCTGCGAAACTCAGCAGACGCTTGATCTCTAAAGGATTTCAGTCTTAATAGTAGGATTTTAAAGTGTTAAGAGAGTAAATGGCAGATTATTATTAGATTATTATAGGAGTCTAAGATGAATGTGTCCAGACCCTTCCAGAACAAAAATATATGAGAATATACTGCAAAATATAATGCAATATATTACATAATACATTTCTATAAATGGGAAACTAGTGCTTATATTTTACAATATACTGCAATATATGCATTGACCATGTATGGCTATATATTAATACATATACAATATTTATAAATGAAGACAAAAATAGCATTACATGTAATATTCACAAAGTTTTATCCTTTAATGTGTAGATATATTGCACATACATGTTCCCATATAAATGTGGATGTATGTTCACACACACACACACACACACACACACACACACACACACACACACACACACACATTCATGGAATGAGTTATGTCAGATTTCTAGTTCCCAGCATGCTTTGTTTCTGACTGTTAAAGGAGAGCAAATGTTGAAATTAAGTGTTATTTAATGTGTTTTGCTCAATATTAATACAGTGTGTGTTTGTGCATGCTCTTATTAACTATCTTGAAAATATGAAACGGGTATAATGTAAATAAGAAAAAAAATAAGCAATATATTAGATTATATATTTCTCTATATACGTGTGAGTAACTATATCTGCAATATTTGACATGCAGTGCTATATCTGATCACATGTACATCTATATATTAAGAAATGTATTACTGAATATAAAATTACATACATTATGATATATTAGTAAATGTATTGCATATCACATATTTTTCAATATATGAAAAGCGGCAATTCCCTATGTATTATTCAATATATTGTAATATGTTAACAATATATTATTCTGTATATATTCAAATATACTTTTTAACCATTTAATATATTGATCATTCATATATGGGAAATATATTTTCTTTTCATAAGGGGATACACCTATGATGAGTGTGTTTGAGTCTCTCAGCGATTAAACACTCACTGTCAATCAAACAGCAGCTTTACAGCAAATCAAATACACACACCACAATCTGTGTGTTAAATCTGTGAATGAATCAGACTTCAGGAAATTAAAGGATTGATCGTTTATTTTTTATGAATTGTGTTTGTTCTGAAGAAAGACACATGATTGTGAGACGCGAGATAAATGGTTTGTAATAGAAACAATTCTGGTTTATACTCACTGGACTCAAATAATCCTGAAATCAGCACAGACACGACAAAGAGACATTCAACCGGAAAGACGATGAACCTCAGATCTCCAAGCGTACGATCACCATTCACTGAAAAATATGAGAATATTATCATCACTGTTTGCAGAAATTAAATCTATATTTGTATAATTACTCCAGGTTATTTCTGAGCAAAGTATTTCAGTCACTCAAGATTAAAGATTATCATTAATACACGTTTAAACTTTATTTACCATGATCTTTATTTTCCTGAGAGTGTTGTGTTCGCTCACCTGTTTTCAGGATCAGTTCAGTTATTAGTGCAGCGGAGGTCAGAAGAACAACACCGACTGATCCAAACACATACATGAGGACAAAACGCTGAAAACCTGTAATGCAAGTTTACATATTTAATATGAAGATCAAACAAATGCAGATTATTATCAGTTTACCTTCAGGGACATAAAACATGTTTATATACTCAATAGAAAAATGATTTAGTTTAATTAATTACCATTTAATTATTAGAAAAATATTATTAGAGAACATTACTGGAAACCATACACAGAACAACATAAATATACACATTTAAAATTATTTATGAGTCTTTGTTTGCTTGATTATATTATTTAATTTCTCATAACTGTATGAAATCTGTGTGATTTATGATATGATTGATTTCAGTCCTTCATTCTTCTACAGCTCATCTGAGATAAATCATCTTAAACTATTGTGTTGATCAATTATTCATATTTTATCATGATGTATTCAACTGCTTTTTATTAATTAATAACTGTTAATTAATGAGATCAATCAATATAACTGATGATCGTCTCAAGTCCACAGCGTCTGTCAGCCGTTCCCATCAGGAATCAGATTTATAACAATTTAAACTGAATTAAGACACAGGGACAGGTTTTTATTTCTTCAAAATGTGTTTCTTCTAAACACTCAAAACTGCTTAATATTACTGGCCCTGCACTGTTTAATATCATCAACTACTAAAGTATTTAATTTTACATGAACCAAAACTGAAACATCAAACAGAGAAGATGATGAAAGAAGATCAATACTGTACCTTGAGATAAACGGAGATAAGAGAAAGTAGCATCTGTAAACTTCATAACTGTCCAGAGTATCTGCAGAAACACCAGCACACAGCCCCATCCGATAGGATCTGTTCATGATCAGATCAAATAAAGAATCACTTCTCCAGCACTTTATTACACAAGTGTCTTAATTATAATACAAGGGATTTTGTCTTCATTACAGGACAGTGTGTGTGTGTGTGTGTGTGTGTGTGTGTGTGTGTGTGTGAGTGAGAGAGAGAGAGAGAGAGAGAGAGAGAGAGAGAGAGAGAGAGAGAGAGAGAGAGAGATTTTTTGATTTTCAAAACCCTTTTTATTACAATTTACATAACAAAAACCAGTATTTACAAACTGTAAAGCAACACCATTGGTATCAAAAACAAACAAAAGACTTAAAAGAAAGAAAACAACAACTCTTCTTCAACAATTTCACAAAGGATCTTATTTAAACACCATATTACCTCAAAAGATAAAAGATCATGCATTAATCTATAATAATGATAATCAATCAAAATCCTAGATTTGACAAATTTTACAAAAACTGCTGCCAAACTGTTGCAAACATTTTGCTATTTTTTTTCTTTTCTTGTGGCATAAATCACCATTTTGCCTGACCCAACAAGAAACTTAACAATTGACACAGATGATGATTTTTTTTCACATATTTAAACCCACAAATATACACTTTCATTGAGAAAACCACATCAAAAGAAGCAAAAAGTTCTCAAGATATCAAATAAGGGTTTTAACCTCACACAGTGCATAAACGCACTAATATTTCCTATAAAGGAGAATCTTGATCATCATCAGTCTGGTTGCCTCTGCACTTCCGCACCGCCTGGCCTGTATAGATCCCCCAGTAGATGTATTGATGAAAATCCAGTCAATGTTAATAGATTTTTTCTGGGACCGAATGCAATTCTGGTTTTTCATTTCCTAAAAAAGACTCCTAGATATTTAAAACCGTCACACATCATTCTTCACACCGGAACAAACGACCTCAGTGAGGGTGGACGTCATTAAAGCACTGTCCAACAGGATATAACCCGGAGCCAAGGTCATCATCTCAATCCTTCTACCTCGCAGTTGTCTTTCTTTTTCTAACTGCACAATGTCTCTTTCCAGTCTTTGTACTGTTACTTTAATTTGAGATGAAGAATGCAAGGTATAATTCTGACAAAAAACTCTTATTTGGGCTTTTCCCATGCACTTCCCACCACTGGCTAATATTCTCAAAAAAACTCTTTTTCATTTTCCACTCATTCCAAAACATTGTAAATCTTTCACAAAACAAACCATCTTGTAACAGTTTAACATTAAAATGCCAATAATATGTACGTCTTGACAATTCTTTCATGTTAAGATCGAAACCAACCATATGATGATCTGAAAAGGCATTTGGTGAATGAAAAACATTCATTACTCTGTTGTTCCATATTTTTCCAAGATAAAACCGGTCCAATCTAGCCCCACAAACAATATTGTCAGTCACTTTAACCCATGTGTACTGTCTTTCCCTTCCATTCCTTACTCTCCATATATCTATCAAACCTCTTTTTTCCATTATTTTGGATAGTACTAAACTAGATTGATTATGAGGTTCTTCACCATTTCTATCAACAGTGAAATCTGTTGTACAGTTCCAGTCTCCCCCTACAATAATACACACACCATCATCAATTTTCTTAAGAGATTCATTCAGTTTCATAAAAAACCTCACCCTTTCTGACCCATTATTCAGGGCATATACATTTTACAAAAGCAAAAAAAAAAACTCAAACTCTATTTTTGTTATTATAATCCTCCCCTTTTCAATTTCCTCAACATTTAAAATATTAACATTCATATTCTTTGAAAATAAAATAGCAACTCCAGCACTATTATTTGACCCATGACTTAAGACGAGCTTTCCACCCCACCACATACCCCATTCTATTTCATTATTATTATCAGTATGTGTTTCCTGTAAAAATGCAACATTAATCTGTTTTATTTTCAAAAATTCTGAAACCATTGCCAATTTCTTCTTGTCTCTACCCCCATTTATATTTAAGGAACCAACCCTCAAACACTCCATAGAAAAATGAAAGGATAAAAGGGATAGAAAAAGAAACCATTGAAAGAGAGACACCCTGTGCAACTTAATCATTGCTTTAATAATTTGAAGCACGAGATTTACCCTGACGTAATTTCGTTAAGAGTTTCTTCAAACGAAATCTCTTCTTCTTACTTAGTTCGTCATGGCTTACCGTTCTCTGTAGCATAATAACTGAAACAATAAACTTATCCACATCTGGGAAGAAGTCATTTACTTCAACTATCTTACCAAAAGTTACATCCAAGAAATCATTTATTTCCTGCAATGTATACAATTCTCCCATAACTTGGGAACCAAATTCAGAAATTTCCGAACAAGCATCGTCATCCACCATCTCATTGTCATCATTACTCATTTCAAAGCCCTGTGATGTTTCAGGTTGTGGCTCAATTTCACTTCCACCAGCCTCACTAATCACCATTTCTACACCTACTCCACTTACTTCTGCTGTCACTGTAACTTCATCAGCCCTCATCATTCTCTCAGTATCCCTCCCTGCAGGGCCTGGCGCTCTCCCTGGCAGTGGCAGGTCATAGCGCCACTTCCGGTGGCATCGCCAGATGCCGTGGCAGCTGCCAGATTTCGTGACAGATGCCACGGTTTTTTCTCGCCGTTTTTGGAGCTGTTTAAAACTACACTGTTCATAGTGGCGATCGATTTTGTTTTAATAATGCAAAGTTCCCACAGGTGTGTTATTTATTATGATTTTTTTTATTATTATAATACATTTCTATGTATCAGCTGCCAGAGTTCGTATCAGGAGTCACAATCGTTTATCGCCGTTTCTGCTGTAAACTACACAGTTTTATTTTTAAATGAAAGATTTGATGATGCATATTACATACCAGCAAGCAGATGCGATCAGAATCTGAACCCAATAAGCTAAACAGCATTTTCCCATAAAGAACACATAAGGAGTGCTTAGCTGTATAGACAGTATATGCACGCGTATACTATACACAGGTGCATAGCCAACATTTCAGAAGTGAGTGGGACAAAAATGTTATATATATATATATATATATATATATATATATATATATATATATATATATATATAGGATACTGTTTATAAGAATATAGAAACTTTATTTTTTTTTCTCTTATGTCTTTCTTCTAATTGGCTTAGAAATCAGATACACTGTTGGACAATAACCAATAAATGATTTGTTAATGTACTACAAACACTTTGTAATTTACCATAAAATGACCTGGAGATGATTGAAAAAAAAGTACAAATAAACTATATGGTCACAATCGTGTGTTTAATGCCTTCATGTTTCCAAAGGTTTCTGCCTTTTATTCAGATCATACAGTGATAGCTGGATGCTTTTGTCCATATTAGGGATTTCCTGGTACTTTGTAAGTTATTACTTCAATATGAGTCTGTCTTGCACTTTCTAAGCCCTCCGGCTTCGTGTATGTGTATATGTTGTCATATTTCCCTTAAATAAACAATACACTAAAAAGGCCAAATACAATTATATTTTGTATTTTTACACTGTGTAATATTCTGTTTATCAAAACCAATAAATGTCATCAAGTTAGTGTTTTTACATTTATTCCAAAATAATAACAAAAGGCAGTAACAATACAAACATTTTTTTTTTTTTTTTTGTCAACTGATGTTCAGCTGTTCTTTTTAACTTTACCAGCGGGTGTTGCTGTTGGACAATTACTTTATACATACTAGTGACTTTTACGCTTTTAATGTCATATTTTGTAATACTTGCATTGATTTTTTTGTAATATCGATAATTTTCTCATCCATTTTTTTTTTTCTCTAAAGAGTCTCTACCTCTCTTGCAAATAAAATAAAAGGCGACAAACGATTGTGACTCTTGGTACTAACTCTGGCAGCTGATCCATAAAAATGTATAATAATAATAATAATAATAATAATAATAATAATACAACAACTACAACAAAAAAACACCATCGCACGCCACTGAGAACAGTGTAGTTTTTACCGAGCAAACAGCAAAAACAGCGAGAAAAACCATGGCATCTGCCGCGAGAAATCTGGCGATGCCACCGGAAGTGGCGCTACGACCTGCCACTGCCAGCATTTGCGCTTGCCCTCTCTCCTGCCTCTTTGCTTCACAACAACAGTAGGCTCCTCGCTAGGCCTCTCGTACTATCACCCACAGCAACGCCACCATGTACTTCACTCACAGCCTGAGGTTGTATTCCTCGATCTATTTCACGATTCCCATCATCAACATTCTGCTGCGTATTCTCAACATTCTGAGCCTTATGTGGACATGCAACCCTCTTATGCCCAATGTCTCACATTCAAAGCATTTATTATTCCCGGTACTCGCATAAACCAGATACGACTTTCCTTCATGCCCCAGTCTAAAAGAAACATTCAAATCTTGTTCATTCAGAAACATAAAAACCTGTCTTCTGAATGATAACGCGTGCTTCAAGGCCTCATTTTTGCATCCAAGAGAATTAGAGAAATCATTTTAACTGGACTAGCAAACT